>NC_141994.1:50778099-51091573 GCF_049901715.1 Pseudonaja textilis
CTGAATCATTAGTTTAAATATGGCTATGATCAAACCCAGGTAGGTGGAATGTAGAATGAGCTTACTTTACCCATAGCTGCATGAATACCCTAGATATAGGTCTTATTAGTTGTGTGTGTGTTTGTGTTTCTATTTCAAATCTTTCCTTCTCAACTCAGATTCCACTGTTATTTCAGTATTTTTTGTTGGTCATAGCAAGGAATCAGAGGTTTCATAAGTGGTTTGTGGAGGTAATGAGGAACTAGTGACTAAGACAGCTCAAACTGAGAAGGATCTTTTAACATTTTAAAAAATTAAGCTATCCGTATTACAGAACATAGAAGATGTTCATTTTTTAAAATGCTGGAAATGAGAGAATTTCATGAAAGCCTCTCACCTCAGCCCTCTCTTGTCTGCTTTTTAATCTGCTTAGGGCTAATATGCTGCTTTATTAAAGGGTAAATGGAGTTATGTAGTAATTGCTACCACAAAACATCAGCAGAAATCTTTCCTTTAATCTCTGCCCCGCTGAGGTTTTCCATTTCTTTATTCGTGCACAGAATGCAAAGTGAGCTTTGAAATAAGTGAAAGTTGGACACAAGGCTCAGGAAATTAGTGTTCATTTTGAACCAGCAGAATGTTTCCCTCAGGATTGGGGGGTTCTTGTGTATTCTACAACTGAAGTTCTGACTATTTTTGTTCTACCTAGTTACCTACAATTAATAGCCTACAATTTCCGACTCCAGCCATATCAGATCTTTCTATAAAGAATGGATGAGAAAGTAACTCTGCTTTCTCATGTGTCTTTTCTCTAACAACTAAAGGAAGTGGGGTGCAGTTTCTTCCCTCATATTATCCCCACAACAAGGTAGTGACTTCTGTGGTCAAGTAGAGACCTAGATATCTCCAGTCAAAATCAATTCACATAAATATTCACACTCCTACTCACTAACAGGGTAATGTTACTTTGTTAACATTAATATACTCATTTATGTTTTTAACTGTACTCATTCTGCACCCAGCCTTTGTTGCTGATTATCTTCTGCAACGATAGTAAACAATAGCAGCAATGACTCAGAGGAGGAGTTGGTGATGGCGAGAGTGACAAGAAAGTGGATGGGCAGGTGAGGGGAGAAGTTTGGGAAATGATATGACAGCTAGGCAGAGAAAAGGAGGAGACGAAAATGGCAAAAAGTAGAGATATGAAAGATACAGAGAAAGGAGAGCTGGAAGATTGAGAAAACTGTGGGATGTCACCAGAATACCGAGGAGGAAGAAGGTTGTGGGTATGTATGGGGATGTGAGTAAGGCTTCTCAGAGGCTATGCCAAACTCCTAATAAATGCAGAAAGCATCCCATACTTTTTAGCTGTTTTTAAGATTCCCAGTCAGATGAAACATTCTAGTATTAACTGTGTACTAACTATCCTTACTGAAGGTTACATTAACAATATCTTGTAAGTGTGTAATACCTCTCCTGTTCCTTACATCTATTCTCCTGAAAACTAAGGAGGGTTTCTTCTGAAATAGATTTCTCCACCCTCCTGTTTAAATCTCACATTTTGTTTATCAGACTTATCTAGCCTGTGGCTCTTCCTCCTGACTTGCAAGGTAATTTCCACATACCATTACACATTTTGAACATGTGTTAGCATACACATACACACACAAACATACACTCTGCATATGCCAATTATGTGATTGAATTTGCTGGCAATTCTCATGGCATTAAAATAAGAAAGTCACCCTGCATTGTTTCTTGGAAGACCAAACCATAAAACTTCAGTCATCCCCTGCCCCTTTCCAGGTATTTCTTCTGACTCTTATTAGAGTACACCCTGAATGGCTTTAAAAAGGTCAGTTAATAAGGAAAGTGTTTTTCCAGTTTGGGGTATTCAACAGTAAGCATTCTTAGTTGGGGGAAAAATGGTGATAGAATTAAATGCATCTGTGAAGAATGATTCATTATAGTACTGTGCATTGAAAATAATATATGAAAGAGAAGCATTTCTCCTCCTTTGCTCTGCCTGTGGTCTTCTCTTCTATGCACAGCTTCAGGACAATGTAAAGCACAGCAGGATCTTAAATGCAATGGAAACACCCAGCAGAGTTTCCAATCACAGGAGGTCCTTCACAGTCTCTGTAGGAACTACATTTGCCCATGCTGTATTTTTTGCAGGAAACAAGGTATCAAGCAAAATGCAGATCCTGCTATTTTAATTATGTGAATTAAGCATAGTTGCGTATTCTGATGAGTTGAGTCAGGTTCTGCTAACAAGGTGGAAGAGACGAGGAAGCACACGAGGAGGGCTTTCAAGCTTGTTACTGCAGCACTACAGTCCACAAGCTTGCTTCTTAGAATGGAGAGCTGAAATTTTCAGAATGCTGAATTTTGCCCTTTTGCTCTAAACATGTTGATTATTACATTATATGTTTCAGTTGTTGGGAAAGATTGACAGCAAAGGAGAAGGGGACAGCAGAGGATGAGGTGGTTAAATAATGTCATCAACTTAATGAACATGAATTTGGACAAACTCTGGGAGGCAGTGGAGGATGGGGTGGGGCGTGCTGACATGTTATGGTTCATGGGGTCACAAAGAGTTGGATATGACTTAAACAACAACACTTTTCAAATATGTGGTACCTCCAATATCTGATGATGGCAACCACACACACAAATGACTATACTGGAAGTGATATACCTTTATAACAATATTTGCTGGCAATTAGGTATGCTCAGATTGGTAATGATAGGGCAATCCATGCAGCTTTTCGTCAGGTCATTTAAAGATGGGAGCAGAATAGTTATGTGCCAAATATGTTCTCAGCACATACAGGTATGTAGCTACGGAGCTCAGTGGGTTCTTTTAAATGTGTCCTAATAACAGGGACCACAAGAAAATTTCTGCAACAAGTTCCAGTGGAATGAATACCGTAGGAAACTTCCTGCTAGATTTTGCCCAGCATCTAAAAACTTCTCTGCTAATACAAATGTTAAGTCCTCAAGTGCTGAATGGTTTATGGCTGTCCTTTCCTTTTTACTGCTTATCTTAATAATTCATCCAAGCACTCCTGCCCCTTCTTCTTGGGAAATTGCTCCACAATTTAATCAATCTCACAGACAAAAGCCAGCCAACCCTCTCTGATATTTAGCCTTTTTTCTGCTCAGTTTAAGATCATTAGTCTTCATTTGAGTGGCTTGAACCAACCCTCAACTTCCACTGTTTCTTTCTTCTCCTCTTTATCCTTCAGATGCTTTCAGGAGGTGATCTGCTAATCATTTTGTCATTGCTCTTCAGCTGAGCTAAACATGCTCTTATTTCCCCCCTCTCATCAGTCAGTACTCTCTGTTCCTTCCATCATTCTTTGAGCTCTTCTGTGAACTTTCTTTCTGTTCATCAGCAGCCTCTTTCAAACATCAAGGGCTATTGTGGGAAACTCCAGCTCTATTCTAACTGACACTCAACAAATACAAGCTATCATCTCGCTTCTTGTTTAGGGGATGCTTCAGTGGTTAATAGCAAAATAAACTGTCATTCAAAGAAATATCAGGAATCTATTTTCTTTCCAATAGGCCAGAGCATCACAAGCCATTTCACACATCAATGCAGAGCATTTTGATTAAGAAGATCAGAAGTGGTCGAGTTTTATAGCTTCTCTTATGACACTTCTCATTTTCTACATCCCAAAACTTATTTTCTCTCTCTCATTTTCCTATCACAGGAATTGTCTATTTCTATCTTTCCAGGTAGGCACTGTGTTTTTCAGAGAGCGGTTCAAGAATCAAAACATAAGAGTGGTGTGGATTTCAGATTCCAATTTATATATGTGTGTGTATGTGTGTCTGTCTCTCTCTCTCTGTGTACACAAACACAAATTATAGAGAAATGTTGGTTTTGATATTTCATGGAACCAGAAGAAGAAAACAGTTAAATTTATTTCCACTTTATATCAAAATTCTTTTTAATCCTTGAATCACTCAGGCATCAAAATATTCTAAAACCGGCAGGTTTTGTTTTTAATTAATGGTTTTAGATAAGTCAACCTTCTTCAAATATCCTGGGGTTTGGCCTTCATAATACCCAGACAAGTATAGAGATGAAATTGACAAGAAGGTTCATGACACCTGTCTAGGATCATGATGAGCATGGCTGACTGATTTTAATTTTCTAATTGTAATGTAGAATACATGTATAAATATTACTATTTTCCCTGATCTTCAAAGTAAAGTAATGTGCTCTACACGGGCCTATCTTTGACAGTATTTGGAAGCTACAACTGGTGCAGAGTGTGGTGGTGTGGCCTTTGAGGGTCCTAGAAAGACTCACATTACACCAACATTCTATGAGTTGCACTGGCTGCTGGTTTGCTTCCAGTATCAATTCAAGGTGTTATTACCCATAAAGCCCTGCATGGCATGGGTCTAGGTTACCTCAGGAATTGTCTCATCCCAATTTTTATTTTTTTGATTTTATTTGGTTTGTCAATTGCTTACAAGATAATGGGTATAAGTAAAAACATAGTTATGAATACGTGGATACATATAAGAAAATTAAAAGAAACAATAGGACAGGGATGGTAGGCACGTTGATGCGCTTATGCATGCCCCCTACAGACCTCTTAGGAACACAGAGTCAGGTAGAGTATTACAGACATTGACCACTCTGTTGCTGAAGTCGTATTTCCTGCAATCAAGTTTGGTGCGATTAACCTTGAATTTGTATCTATTGTTTGCTCTTGTATTGTTATGGTTGAAGCTGAAGTATTCATTGACAGATAGGACATTGCAATGTATGATTTTATATACTATACTTAGATCGGAATGTTTTAAATGCTTAAATGTTTTGTATACTCTAGTTAGTAGTGTAATATTACCAGAGAAAAAGATTAGGTTAACAACTCTTAATGCCTTTTTGGCTATGTAGTTAAAGTGGGCTCTTAGATCATTAGAGATGAGTACTCCAAGATCCTTGACAGAGTCTGGATCATCAACAAGGTCTTGAATATTCAGCCTGTATTTTATTTTCTGTTTTTTTTGCCAATATGTAAGACAGAGCATTTATTTGTTGAGATTTGAAGTTGCCATTTGTTTGACCATTCTGATACATAGTCAAGGTCTTTTTGAAGGGTAGCAGTATTGTTTGTGGTGTTGAATAGCTTTACATCGTCAGCGAAGAGAACGCAGTTGCTCTTAATATGATCATAGAGGTCATTTATGTAGAGTATGAAGAGAGTTGGTCCTAGAACACTGCCTTGGGGGACACCACTGTTGACAGCTACAGAATTTGATAGGATGGTCCCAATTTTGACCATTTGTTGTCTGTTTGACAGGAATACTTCTATCCAGTTATGCAGGTGTCCAGAGATACCATAAGATTTTAGTTTTAGGAGTAGTTCGTTGTGTACCACTGAATCAAAGGCTTTACAGAAGTCTATGTAGATTGTGTCTATTGTTTTGCCCTGATCGAGTTTTGTAGTCCATATGTTTTTGCAGTGTAAGAGTTGCAGATTTCAGGATAGTTTTTTTCTGAAACCAAATTGTTTATTAGAGAGTAGGTTGTTTGTCTCTAAGTGGAGGATAACGGATTGGTTAATAATTGATTCCATGACTTTACAGGTGACGCAGCACAAAGAGATTGGTCTGTAATTTTCAACTAGGCTGGGGTCTCCCTTTTTGAAGATCCCCATGTTCAAAAAGGCTATGACTATGGCTTGTGACCATAGTTTTGGCAAGGAGCTGGCCTTGAAAGATTTTTCAAAGATTATGCTTAGAGGTTCAGCTATGGCAGTGGATAGCTTTTTTAAGAAGTAGGCACATATTCCATCTGGTCCAATAGATAGAGATGGTTTTAGATTGCATAGTGCTTTTTCAACATTGTCTTCTGTAAAATCGATATGTATTAGATCATTGTAGTTGTCTGTGGTTCGACTAGGAAATACTGGGCATGATCCATTGCTGTTTACAAATACTAAGCCAAAGAATGTGTTAAAGAGGTTGGCTTTAATAGTGTTGTCGTTGCAGCCTTTACCATTAGGTCCTTTCAGGGGTGGGATGGACCTTGAGTCTTTTAGTTTGTGGTTTTAAAATTGTAGAAAGTGCAAGTGAAATTGGTGCATAGAAGGTTTTCCTCTTGTTTAATGTGATAATTGGCGCATTCAGTCTTTATCTGGTGGCATAAATTTTTGTATCGGCTTTTGAAGTTGGCAACGTGACCAGATTTGTTTTTCCGCCAAAGTGATCTCTTTTTGGATTGAAGCTTCCTTATTGTTATGGGTAATCTGTTTTTTCTGGTTTTTGGAGTTGTTATTGGTACATATAGTTTGATGACTCTTTTGACTTCAAGTAAAAATATGTTGTAATGGTCTTCAACAGTATTGCATCCAATGAATAGAATTTGCCAATCAAGGGATGAGAGATCGTTGTCTATAAGATCATAGTTGCCTTTTTTTGAAGTTATAATTGGGGATCACATCATTGTATTGATTTTCGTGTGAACATATGTTGAGACAAAAGTCAATCATGCTGTGGTCACTGTTGGAAAAGGGTTCTTTAATTTGTATTCCATAAATTGAATTCAAACTACTGCAGAAGATGAGATTGAGGCAGTTGTTAAGTTTAATATTGTTGGTTCCTAGTTGTTCCAGTCCCAGGTTTGTTACAGCATTGTAGAAGGTTGCATGTATGGGTTCAGTTTTATATTCATTTAGGGTCCAGTTAATGTGAGGTATATTGAAGTCACCAAGAAAGATAAAAGTGTGTGGGCATGATGTTGCCCATGTTAGTAGTGAATTTAGCTTGTTTACATGTTCGATGTCATAATCAGGGGCTCTGTAACATAGTAAGAATCAAAATGTGATATTTAAGGACAGTTCACAGATGATGGTCTCAGGAACAACAAGCTCTTGGGTAACTTGGATGTTTTTTAGATGTAAGGACTTTTTATAGAAGATAGCAACACCACCTCCTCTACGGATTTCACGATCTGATTGGTAAACATGATAGTCTCTTACTGTGGTAATGGAGTCAGGGAGAGATGCATTGAACCATGTTTCACAGACAAATATGATGTTGAATTTAGCCATATTTAGTAAGAGGGGAAATTCAGGTATTTTATTCACAAGGCTTCTTGCATTGAGTAGCTTGCATTTAAAGCCAGTTGTAGTTGGAATTGAGGTAGTTAGGGGCGTGTGTGCCTAGTTTTGAGTGATGGTGGGTTGGATGAGTTAGGGTTGGATATGGAGTTGTGGGTTGTGTGACTTTCTTTTGATGCAATCAGCTCTGTAGTCAATGTATAGATCCTTTTTTTCCATTGTCTAGATGGTTTTTGAGTTCTGCGCAGAGTTCACGGGAGCGGATTCTTTGCAGTATGGATACGTCTGGTCTTGAACAAAGTTTTTTGTGATTGGGATTGATTTTTGCAATGGCATTTATTGTGTGAATGAATATGCGTTTGCTGGACTCATTTTTGCATACAACTCTACAAAATCTTGGGGCCACAGAGCCGTCATTGAATTTTACCCATGGCCATCTCTGGTTATTTCAATGATATCTTCAGGAGAGATGTTTGTTGTATTAGAGTTGCTTGTGATATCACGAACTTTGGTGAAGTCATCTGATTCATTGGTGTCTTTGAGACCAGATAAGATGGCATTTGGATGTTTCTGTTCACATTCCATGGTGTCTCTGTTGAGCAAAGAGATATTATTTGTGGAATTATTTGAACGAATAGTAATTGTTTGTGGTTGTGGTTTGGTGGTTATTTTTGGTTGTAGTTGTGATTGTAGTTGAGGTAGTAGTTGTGGTAGTGGTTGTTAGGTTGGGGTTTGATTTTGGGCTGATAGGTAGTCGCTTATCAGTGCTGTATTTTTTTTTTCAGGGGAAATTAGGCTTTCTTGTATAATTGTTTCAAAACGTGTTGCTAAGCATTTTTCTATTGAGTGCATGAGAGTTATTCTATGCTATCAACTCTGTCAGGCAGGGTATTGGGTTTGTTTAGCTTAGGAAAACATGATGGACATAGACAAGGGAAAGTATCTGATGCTTTTAGGAGATCAGCTAGGTCTTTGTTTCAGTTTAAGCAGGCAAGGTGGGCTTGATTGTCACATAGGTAGCATTTGATGTTATTTTTGCTTTCTTTGATGGTTTTAAGACATCTAAAGCATGTACAGGAGTCTGGGACAAGTCCAACAAATCCAATGGGACAAGTCCAAACCACCCACGCTGGCATAGGAGGCATGCTACAGATTCCATCAGTCAAGGAATTTCCACTGGTGAGTGGAGCCTTCTCTGCCATGGCTCCTTCCCTTTAGAACATCTTGCCCCCTAATGTGAGAACTGTTCCCATCCACCTGATCTTCTGTAAGGTCCTGAAGACTTAGTTCTGCCAATGGGCTTGAGGACTCAGTGGGGGAATGTCACACTGGAGGTGGTTGATGGACTAATAGCAAATCCCACCTCATCCCCTGTACACTTTGTTCCCTCCCTATCTTTTTATCATAATTTTAACAGATAATCAGAGTTGGAAGGGACCTTGTAGGTCATCTAGTCCAACCCCCCACCCTAGAGGGAGACCCTACACTATTTCTGACAAATGGCAGTCCAATCTCTTGTTCCATTGGTTGATTGTTTTCACTGTCAGAAAGTTTCCAGGTTAAATCTCTCCTTGTTCAGTTTCCATCCATTATTCCTTGTCTGGCCTACAGGCACTTTAGAAAATACCTTGACCCCTTTCTCCCTGTGGCAGCCCCTCAAATATTGGAAGACTGCTATCATGTCTCCCCTGGTCCTTTTCTTTACTAGACTAGCCAAGCCCAGTTCCTGCAACCGTTCATTGTATGTTTTATCCTCCAGTCCCCTAGTCATCCTGGTTGCTCTTCTCTGTACTTTTTCTAGTCTCAACATCTTTTTTATAATGTGGTGAACAAAACTGGATGCAGTACTCTAGGTGTGGTCTTACTAAGGCTTTATAGAGTGGTATTAGTACTTCCCTTGATCTTGACTGTATCCCTCTCTTAATACAATTTAGGATTGAATTAGTTTTTTGGCTGCTGCTGCATACTGGCTCATATTTAGTTTGTAGTCCACTATGACTCCAAGATCTCTCTCACAGTTACTGCTATTGAACCTGGTTTCACCCAGTCTAAAATTTATAATTTTATTGTATGTATGTATTGCTTTTAACCTTGTAAGCCTCCCAGAGTTTACTTTTGGTGAGATGGGAGGAAAATAAATGTAGTAAATAAATAAAATAAAAATAAACCATGGGAAAACATTAATCTTCCAGTGATCGATCAATCAAAAACCAATCATTATTGATTTGATGGCCAATTCCACTCTTTGGGCCACTGGCTGATTGGTTCTGCTGTACTTTAGCACACTGGGTGATTGTCTGTAAATATTTTTGTCTCCAATCCATTGCTCCTGAATTTCTACAAAACTGTTACAGATCAGAAGGAGATAGATTTAAGTCCCAATGCTGTTCTGCCATACTAGTTCATATGTTTTGTATTTTTTTCCCAGATGGACAGAATGTTGTAAAGAAATGATGTAGAGAGGTTTGGGACAGTCTGTCAGTCAGCAGGATTAAGAGTGATCAAAACATAACACAACCTGTTCGGTATGGCAAGAGATGCCAACCAAAGAAAGAATTTGAAAATGTGCCAGATCCATTCCAGGATCTGTGATAGAAAAAAAGCCAGAAAAAAATAATCCAAATTCATTCCTAGAGAAAAGGCAGTTGGATAGTGGCTACACATGCTAATTGTTCTATATTATACACTTTTCTTTCCTCCTTCCTGATCAAGTGACCCAAAGTGGAACTTCTTTTAAACAAGGCAGAAAGAAGTCCAGGCAAGTTATTTTAGTGTTTTTTTCTATCTCCGTGTCTGCAATTTGAATCCTCACTGTTGAGAAAACTGGACAGCTGGAAAGTGCCAAGGGTAGCTAGTTCCTCTTTAAATCACAGGTTGTAAAATATTAGAGGGTTGATTAAAGAACTTTCAGTATGGCCAGGACCAAGCTTTTATCTCTATGAAATTATATGGAGGCTTTCAGTATCTACTGACAGTCTGTGGATGGAAATTTGTGTGACAACTATCAGTAATGGTTTGTTGTCTTTGTAAAAATATAACTTGGATGCCACTCCACTGGCCATATTGCTCTTTTTGTGTATTGCTTTGCCTACTCATATTTAATTTGCTCTTCAGGGACCCTGTCAGAAAGCCACTTTCAGCAATTATTGCCTTCTGAGGTCCTTTTTCACATTGATTACGTTTCAAACAGCTTCAAAGATGAATCTCATTTCATTATTTCTCACAGGCACCCTTTGAATGCTACAGCTCTATCTTCACCAGTATTTACAATGCCAATTATACTTTCCTGCCATCTGTGAAAGCAATTAATGCAATGTCTGTTGTTTTAAGGGTTTCCCAGGTGTAGCTTTGATCCAAATCTATTTAGGAGAGCCTGACTTCAGTAAAAAGATATAATCTGCCTTGAGGCATTGCAGTCTGTGCATTAAGGCCAGGAAACACATTGGCTTGGGGGATAGGTAGAATAAAAATCCTGACTGGATGGAGGTCACAAAGTTGGCCAGGTATGGACTGCAATCATCCCAGTTACAAAGCAATTCCCACCGTCCCTGCAGTGTTTGCCTTAATCTCAGTGGGTGTGTAAGATCCGCAATACAGGTTCTGAAATGTCTAATTCAATTATTTCAGGCAGAAGAATTGAAAAAAGCTTCTGATGACAACTTTGGCAAAGCACAGTCAGTATTGTGATGCTAACTGGACAGTTCTTTCTGTCACATTAGGGTCAGACCACAAGGGATAGGTCAGAGCTCCATTTTCTAGTAGCACTCCAAAATTATAATAGCCCAGAGGTTTCTAAAAATTCTGGTGCACTAGGAAAAAAAGTATATATAATATATATATATATATATATTTTGGTTGATCTTTGTTGTGGTTTTCTCCCGCGTAAGATTCAAAGTATCTAGGCAACGTTTCGATGAAGTCTCATTCATCATCTTCAGGCTTCTGTCTCCGGCTCTGTGCTTCTCAGAGTGATGTGAGATTGCAGCTGCTTCTTCCTTTTAACTGCTAGTGGGGGTGGGACTTGACTGGGTGGGGGCTTGGCTGTGTTCTGATTGGGTGGGGGTGTGTTCTCATTGGTAGGGGTTTTGGCTGTGTTCTGATTGGTTGGGGGGGTTGGCCGTGTTCTGATTGGTTCTCACTCTGAGAAGCACAGAGCCGGAGACAGAAGCCTGAAGATGATGAATGAGACTTCATCGAAACGTTGCCTAGATACTTCGAATCTTACGCGGGAGAAAACCCGAACAACCAAAGATCCACATACAAATACCCGTGAGAACCTCAGAAAACAAATATTGCACCTCTACGGGGAGGAAACCCACCATCTGACCAGGACTTATGAAAAACTTGAAGTCCAAAGAGATTCCATTTTATGTGACCTTGCATTCCTATGCAACTGCCGAGATCAAAATTTAATTCCCACAAGCTTCCAATTGAAATTCCACACCAACACAGCAGCCACCAAACGCATCCTAAAAAGAACAGAATTGGCCCTAATTAGAAATGAACTTCACACAAAAAGGTTTCTCCTAGACCAAATCAACAAAGATCTCCTCACACTCCACCTCAGACTCAGCAACGAGATTCACCCCCTACTTTGGGACAAATCCAAACAACTCGCTGTCTGGAGAGCCGAAACACAGACCACCCTCAAGACAGACACACACACCAACAAACTCAGGAAACTACAACAATGCCAGAAACCAACTCCTCCCCCCCCACAGCCACACATGAAACAAACAGTGCACAACATCTCAGACAAGATCCTCACTGAAGCTGAAACCAAGGTCCTTTCAAAAGGATTCAACTTTGCTGTCGCTCCCAAACACATCCCCACAGAAACCATCATATGTGGAATTGAAACCAGCCTGACCAAAACCAACCCTGATGATGCCAACAAAATCAGACTCGAAATCACCAACATCCTCTGCACTAGCAAACCACCTAAAAGCAACTTATCCAAAGAAGAACAAACTGAACTACTTAACCTGAAAGAAGACACCAGCATAATAATCCTACCAGCAGACAAGGGCAACGCGACAGTGGTTATGAACACATCTGACTACCAAACCAAGTTAACCAACCTACTCCAAGACCCCACATACAAACCCCTAAAGACAGAGCCCACCACCTACCTAGAAAAAACTACCAAATCCAAAATAAAAGCCTCCCCCATCAGTGAAGAAATCCAGCAAAGAATCATACCCAGAGAGAAATCATCCAGATGCCCTAAGCTTTATGGTCTCCCCAAGATACACAAAGAAGGAACCCCACTCAGACCAATAGTCAGCTCCATAGGCTCACCTCTACAAAACCTGGCCAAATTTATCGCCAAACAACTACAACCCTATGCAGAATCCATCAACTCACACGTAAGAAACTCATTCCAGTTCATCGAGATCATAAAAAAACAAAACTTACAACCCAGCGACCTACTAGTAAGCTTCGATGTCATATCCCTCTTCACCCAAGTGCCAATAAAAGAAGCCTTGACAGCCATCCAAAAGAAATACAACCCCCCCAAGCACATCCTAGATCTGACCAACCACTGCCTATCCAATACATACTTCACCTACAATGGACAAAAATACAAACAAATAGAAGGAGCACCCATGGGATCACCCCTCTCACCTGTCATCGCAAACCTCTACATGGAACACTTTGAAACACAAGCTCTAGAAAAATACGACCACAAACCCAAACTCTGGCTCAGATATGTAGATGACACCTTCATAATCTGGCCACACGGGAAAGAAAAACTGAACAACTTCCTCACACACCTCAACAGCCTACACCCCAAAATACAATTCACCATGGAAACAGAAGCCAACAATCAACTTCCCTTCCTAGATGTCTTGGTATACAAAAGATCCAATGGCTCCCTAGGACACACCATCTACCAGAAGAAAACACATACAAACCACTATCTACATGCACTCTCACACCACCACCCAGCACAGATCAATTCCGTAGCCAAGACACTCATCTCCAGAACAAAATGCTTAGCCGATGAACAACACCAAAAAACCGAACTACACACTCTCACCAACGTACTTACAGCCAATGGATTCCAAAGAAAGAAGATTACCCACCTAATCCAAAAAGAAACCCCAACCAAAATCCAAGACAGAGAATAAGAAAACGGCAAAGCCCTCTTCCCATATATAAAAGGCACTACAGACAAAATCAGCAAGATCCTCCAAAAACACAACATTAAAACAGCATTCTGCACAAACAGAAAAATATCCACCATCCTAAGAAACCCCAAAGACAAAATCGAATTAGAAAACCAAGGAGTATACGAAATCCCCTACACTGCCTGCCCTACCACATACATTGGACAAACTAACAGAAGAATAAGTGCACGCATTGAAGAACATAAGAACTCAATCAAAAAAGAAGAAACGACCTCTTCCCTGGTCCAACACCTCAAAGCCACAGGACATGAAATTGACTTTAAAAATACCAGAACCATCGCCAAAACCGAACACTTCAACAGCAGTATAATCAGAGAAGCCATAGAGATAGAAAAATGCCCACATAGCATGAACAAACGAGATGACACCTCCCGCCTTCCAGCCATTTGGAAACCCGCCCTCATGAACAGACGAGTACCTAACATGAAGAATGACACCAGACCCACACCCATGAGAGCCACACAAGATGCCACCACCACACTTCCATGTAGAAAACAGACTCACACCCACTCAGAAGATGAGACACGACCACGGACCAGAAGCTGCACTGCAGCTGTATCACTACCCACTTCAAACCCCTCCGAGCCATACATGAAGCAAACTGACACCCACTATGAAGATGCAGCACGACCACGAACTCGAAGCCAAACAGCAAGATCACAGCTCACCAACTCAAATCCCTCAGCAACTAAGACTAACCTGAGCACAACCAAGCCCCCACCTGAACAGAACACGCCTCCAACCAATCAGAACACGGCCAACCCCCCAACCAATCAGAACACAGCCAAAACCCCTACCAATGAGAACACACCCCCACCCAATCAGAACACAGCCAAGCCCCCACCCAGTCAAGTCCCACCCCCACTAGCAGTTAAAAGGAAGAAGCAGCTGCAATCTCACATCACTCTGAGAAGCACAGAGCCGGAGACAGAAGCCTGAAGATGATGAATGAGACTTCATCGAAACATTGCCTAGATACTTCGAATCTTACGCGGGAGAAAACCCGAACAACCAAAGATAGATAGATAGATAGATAGATAGATAGATAGATAGATAGATAGATATATTTCTATGATACATCTTCATTTTAAATATATATATATATATATATAGATCTTTGGTTGTTCGGCTTTCTCCGGTAAGATTTGAAGTATCTAGCAACGTTCGATGAAGTCTCATTCATCATCTTCAGGCTTCGTCTCCAGCTCTGTGCTTCTCAGAGTAATGGAGATTGCAGCTGCTCCTCCTTTAACTGCCAGTGGGGTGGAACTTGATTGGGTGGGGCCTGTGTTCTGATTGGGTGTGTCTCATGTAGGGTTTGCTGTGTTCTGATTGTTGATTGAATATATATATATATATATATATATATATATATGTTTTCTGAGGTTCTAGGGTATTTATATGTGGATCTTTGGTTGTTCGGTTTCTCCCGCGTAAGATTGAAAGATTACTCTGAAAAGCACAGAGCCGGAGACAGAAGCCTGAAGATGATGAATGAGACTTCATCGAAGCGTTGCCTAGATACTTGAATCTTACGCGGAGAAAACCCGAACAACAAAGATCCATATATATATATATATATATATATATATATATATATATATATATATATGTGTGTGTGTGTGTGTGGTATTCAGCTTTGTTCTGGTATTTTCCCATGTCATTATAGTTGTGCTTTTAAAGTTGTAGCAATGTTTCGCTTCAGAAGCCTGATGATGGCAGATGAGATTCTGCCAAATGACGTGGGAAAATACCCGAACAAAGCGGAATACCATACATGTAAGTATCTGCGAAAACTTAAGAATGAATACACACACACACACACACACACACACACATAAATACACACACATATATAAATAAAATGAAGATGTATCATAGAAAATCACAACACCAGAGCATTGCCTCCCTAAATGTTTGATAATAAAGCAAACTCAAAAATTTGTAGAAAATTCTCAAATATCATGAAAGGTTAAAACAAGAGTGCTTTCTATCTGGTAGTAAACATGGTTGTAGATAGCAGGACAAGCAAAAGGAGAGTGGAGAAATGTAGAAAGGATGAGAAAGACTAAGAAGAAAAAGTATATAGGGGATTCAAGGAATTGTGGGAAGGAAAGAATTGTGTATTTCAAAACATTTTCTATCGTCTTTCAATTTCTGCAGCATTCCTGGATGGTTCTCACAGCCATTTACAGTACATCCCTAAGTTTGTCAGACATAATGATGTGCATTGTGACATATCTCTCAAGGTACCCTTTACACTGTGAGACAAAGTAGTTCATAACATCCTGACCCCTATGCTCATGATTTCTGAACCAGAAAATCAATTTGCTCTAGCCTTTTTAAGAACCAGACTTTGCTATTGCGGTTAGAGACATCAAACTAGTTTTGTTAAACCTGTTTTCTGACTGCCAGAGATTGTGCAGACATTTTGGCATCATTGGAGATGAGGGTTTCTAATCCAAAGAGCTTTGCATATGGATAGATCTCCTGAAATGTTCCCTACTGCTCATTATTGGGTTTTAAGAGGCTTGGAGAACATGTGGGGGAGTGGGTCATTGGGGTTTCATTCAAATTTTCTTTTCAGACAATTTTAAAGCTATTTATTCTTTAGCCCAAAATGTGATGTTCTTTCCTCTGAGGCAACCTAAGCTGCAATCTCTTCTGCCAGCTGTACTTCTAGTAATGAAAATATAAACAAACTTTCAGAAACTCCTGATCCCCAAGGTCTTCTGGCAAACTAGATGAATAAAGTTTTGTTTGAATGCATTTGGCTCAAGTCTGCAGAAGATTCAGAGTGGTAGAGAACACATGTTCTTCTGTAGGTAAGAGAAAGGATATAATCATTTTAGCAAACTGCATCTCCATATTAAGAAAAAGGAGTAAAAAATAATGGTGGGCCTGAAAATCAACTCCGTCACAAAAGAAAATGCCAATGGTACTGTTCCACTTCTGTTCCCAAAAACATTGATGTCTTCAGGACTAGTAGCCACCAACAATTTTATTCCCCCTCGGTCTGTATAACCTCTTTTAAAGCCATTCAAATTGGTATATATTGCTAGACTTCAACTCAAGTACTTCAGGTTGGCTTTTATTTTTTCATCACTACTAAGTATTTTCAGGGTTGTAGCTTCTTTAATATTTTCTATGAAATTCAGTGAAGTAATATTATCCCATTTGGCTGCATCAATCAATTCTGGAAAGTGACTAAATAAAGATTGGCTTGGAAGTATTCAGTCATACTCAATTTATTTCTCAAATACTTTGGTGAGATTCATGTGAAGTTCACATATGTCATTGTAAAAACAAGGCAAAAGTACATTATATAGTTATAGGCTACTTCGGATAGTCAACAAATCCAGCAAAACAAATAAATATTTTAAAATGACACAATATAATTATTGTGGTTCAAAGGACTATAGGTCCAATTGCAAGACAGAAGCGCAGCAACAGTCTCTGCATACATCTCTTATTTGAAAAGCAAATATTTTAACAAATCTTACTTGATCCTAAATAGATTATGTGGCAGTAAATTCTTGGTATCAAAGGAACCTATTGCCACGTAATCTCATTTAGTGATGTAGTATAAAAAGAAAAGATGGAACAGGCTGTTACTTAATGCACAGTTTGGTTGGGGGTAAACATTTTAGAAGTAGATTAGACTCTGACTAATGGTGCCATAAGGAAACATAATTGCCTACGTTTCATTACTTGTAAGTGCAAAGCTTGCATATTACATTGTGAAGGAAGAGAGATGAATGGTAGAAACTGGAGCCAGCAGTGGCTAGAAGCATTATGCAAGCTCACTCCATCTCATTTCATTCTATTAAATTCAGCTGCACTTCAACTCATCTTGCTCCTTCTTCTCAAGCCTGCTAATGCTCTCCTTGATCTTCACCTACAACATTCCAGGCTATTAAAATCTAGCAGGTCATAAAAATAGAGATCAGGATAAATTATTTGATGCTTCTAGAATCTATCCTTCTAAGCAACTAGAAGCTAATTCCATATAATAAATGTAGCCAAGTGACAATATCTTTAAAGGCCTTATATCATGTTTGCAAAATTAAGTTGTGGTGCCAAGTTGCTATATGAGCAGCAGCAACAAAATATGTACTCTGCCTTTCTTCCTTGAATCCCAGACTTTTCTTTCCTTAATTAATCTTTTGATTCATCCTTAAAATCGTCAAGATGTCCATCTACAATTATATTTGCTGATCCTGTCCAATAATCATTGGAAGCAACACTTTTTTTTAGCCGAAGTATGCTTAGCTTATCATGCAAATCAGTCGAAACTTATCTATCCATGTTAATGTATTTTAATGACTAACATGATCGAACAGAAAAGTATTCAGAGGCATAAGAGGTGTTAGAAATGATAGTCACCTAACAGTTGGATTGGCAATATATAAACCAGGATAGTCATTTAATACTGTTGTACCTTTAAGAGAATGCTGTAATTGTGATTGGCTGAGGTTCCTCTGACGGCCATAAAATGGAGCCAGAAACCTGGTTTGTTCTTCTTGCATTTCCTTGTTGCCTTTTGCCTGAATGTCATTCTGCTTGGATTGCTGTGAGTCTTGCAACTATTAGCAAACTCCATTTACTGAACTTTGTTTATGATACTGGACTTGGTTTTTGGATTATCCCTAGACTGATTGTATTGAATACTACCTGCTTTAATTCTGTATGATTTGGACTGTTCGTTGGACTTTGTTTACCCATTTACTGGAAGTAAAACCTACATTTTACTATTCAGTGTATCTGTATACTGGCTGTGTGTTATTCAACACCACTCTCACTATGTTTCCCTGAGTGCACTCATTCTCCTAACGGGGAATACCTCAACACTGATTATGAGCCCAGCACATACCAGACTCAGATAACTGAGAGTTAGTGTGAATACACAGTACCATATACAGACAGCTGTTTACCGTTTAATTGTGGGTTACTGTCCTGGTAAAGTTGGCACAAGATCCGTCAACAAGTGATAAACCGGTTGGATGGAACAAACTATGTTTCCTGGTCTATGAAGTACAGTCTACTTCTGCATAGGGAAGGGTTATGGGCTGCAGTTTAGGATCCACCGGATGTAAATGCTTGGGATTCAAATAATGAGGATGATGCCAAAAAGTTAGCTGACTTTAAACGGAACAACGAATGAGCTCTTTGTATAATTGGACTAATGCTGAGTGACCAGCAGCTAGTCCATATTTGTGGAGAAGAGTTTGTTGCTAGGTGTTGGGAGAATTTGAAGAGGATTTATGTTCATGACAGTGTAGGTGCACACATACGTCTTACACATAAACTGTTTAGCGCACATTTTCTGAAAGGTAAAGATATGTTAGTTCATTTGAACTTCATGAAAAGAACTTTCCAAGAGCTACATGAAAAGGAACTGATTTTTTCAGAGCTGCATCAAGTTTACATCATTCTTTCCTCATTGGATGAAAGTTATGATGATTACGTATCTTCACTGGAAGTCCTGACCAGAAATGAACTGACATTGACTGAAATAACCGAACGATTATTAGAAGAGGCAAGAAGAAGGCTGGAAAGAGACCAACTGAGAGAGAAACAACCACAAGAAGAGGATTTGTTTTCAACTGCCTATACTGTTAGGAAATGTTTTTCTTGTGGGGCTAGGGGACATATAGCTAGATTCTGTAAGAAGGGAAAATGACAGAATACTGGTAATCACCAGAAGGCTAAGAAGAATGTTAGTTTAGCTATGTCTAGCAATTCAACTGTAAACCATGATTTGTGGGCAGTTGATAGTGGAGCATCGCAGTGCATTACTAGAAATAGAGAGAGGTTTGTAAAGATGTCTACAAGTAAGCATTGGCAAATGGATGGAAGATGAAAGCATATGGTGAAGGTACTGCATATTGTTCATGTGTAAATGAGCATTTATCTAATGGGTTATCAGTAAGGGCTTTAGTTAATATTGGTTATGTAGTAACCTTTAGGGGAGATAACTGTATAATAGAAAAAGAGGGTAAAAGTGTTATTGTTACTTTAGAGAATGATTTATTTGTTATACATGACGACCAGTTGCAGATGGCTAACTCGTTTTATAACAATGTTTAGCCACATGAAGAATGTATACATTTACTGCATAGATGTCTGGGGCACATTAATTTCAAAATGCTGAAACAAACTTTTAAATTGTCAGAGGGAGTAAAATTAAAACCCTGTAGCAAGTACTTAAACTGTAATGCCTGTAATCAGGAGAAAAGCAAGGTTACTCCAGCAAACAGACTGAATGGGTTTAAGACCAAAGAACCTTTAGAGGTTGTTTTTGCTGACATAATTGGTCCTAAGAAACCCAGTTTGGGAGGTGCCTGCTATGTTTTGAATATAATGGACCATTACTCACAGTACGGTTTCTGCTATCTAATGAAAAACAAAATAGAAACATTCCAACATTTCTTTAACTGGCCAAGATTTGCTGAGAGAAAAATGAGACATAGGGTACTTACTTTAGTTATAGATAACAGGACTGAGTTTATTAACAATAGATTCCAAATGATGTTGAAATTGGCTGGTATCGAGCATAAGCGTTCTGCACCTTATGGGCCACAACATAATTCGTTTATAGAACGAAGAGGACAAACGTTACAAGCCATGGCTCACACTATGTTATCCTATTCAGATTTGCCTGAAACACTGTGGGATGAAGCCATAAGGTGTAGCAACCATGTGTTAAACAATGTGGTGAACACAACAACTGGTGAATTGCCATTCACTCATTGGCATGGCAGAAAACTGTTAGGAGTATGAGTCACCTAACAGCTATTTGGGTTGGAAATATATAAACCAGGATAGACATTTTAAAACTGTATCTTTAAGAAAATGAAAAAGTGTAATTGGGTGTGGTTTCTTAAACAGCCATAAGATGGAGACAGAAACCTGGGTAGTCTTAGTCTTAGTCTCAGAAGAAGTCTCAGTGAGTCTCTTTTTCCTTCTGTTGGAGAGTATTGTCGTTCCTTCTAATTGACTGATATTCATGGATTTGATGTAAGTCTGATACTGAACTGTTTTTGACACTAAACTTTCTTATTGGATTATCCCTGGACTAAAAACTGACTGATCTTCCCCGTGAATGACTTTGGACTGCTTGTTTTGAACTTTGCTTAAATCTTTCTGGAAGTAAAAACCTACATTTACTGTACAGTGTATCTGTGTGCTGTGTGTGTATTATTTAAACACTTCTCTCAAATACATCTCCCTGTATGCGCTCATTCTCCTAACAGGGAATTACCTCAACAAAAACCAGATTTAAGTTATCTACACACATTTGGAGCTCCAGCATGGGTGCATATTCCATCATAAGTAAGACTGAAAGGGCAACATAAAGCTAGGAAATTATTTTTCGTAGATTACGAGGCCAACCATAGATCATTTAGATTTTTGGGATCCAGGCACAGCTAATATTCACTGTAGCACTAGTGCTAAATTTCTTGAGCACATTTGATGGCATAAACTAGAACAGGAATCTAACAATGATGTTGTTATCGACCCAATAATGTTGTTATCTTGGGTTGAAAATATTTAAAACTTAGAGGAGGCTACCAAATCTCATAGGCAGATAAAATTAACCAGTTACTGAAAAACTTTCTGTTGCTTTCCAACATTATATCCACTTTTCAAATTATTTTTCCCTTTTTTGGTTGTTTTTTTAAGTCTTAAATTCTCCATTCTCTTTCCCCCCTTTCCCCTTTCTTCCCCAGATAGAGTTACTTGTTCATTAAAGATGGCTTCTTCTTTGTCCCAATCTTCTTGTTGCACAGTCTTTTCTTGTTGTTTCTCGTAGTTACGAATCACCATTTCTAAGAATTGAAAAATGGAGCCAAAGGAGCCCTTCCCTTCTTGTGCCTCTTCTTTATATTTTTTAAATTCCATTTTCAGTTCATCCAGAATTTTTTTAAACAACCACCCAATTGTTTTTAGTGATTCAAATATAATATCCAAAAATCCCAAAGTCACCAAGCAGTCCAAATACACACAAGCTGTTTTTTTTTACACTTTCTTCTTTTTTCACTTTCTCTTCCTGGGGTTACTATTTAGTTACAAAATTCCAGTTAAAATGTATCTTTTAGAAGTCTTATTGAGATTTTACTTTAGATTCTTTTGAAGTCCATGCATTCTCCTCCTTCGAGATCCTGCCCTTATTCTTTTCCTCTCCCTTCCTACTTATAGACAAAAAGGATTTTTTAGTGTCCAGAAATCTTTATTGTCCCTTTGGCATTTAATTATATTTTCAGCTTAATTATTGGTGCCAAAGTGGATTTTTCCGATTTCTTATTCAGCTCTCTTCGTTGTCAATGTGAGGAAGGAGAGAGAAGGAAAAAAAAACTTTCCCTTTTCACTTTCTTTCGCTGCTTCCGACTCTTCTTTGGGAGCGATGTTATCTTTTATAAAATTTAAATTCCAGGGTACCTTAATTGTTGCTTTTTATCCCGGTCAGTCAAAACTTTCACTTCTTATCTTCCTCCTGCACTTTCTTTTCTAATTGAGTGCTTCTTTGAGATGGCCATTTGTGACCACTGCTCCTTCTGCCTTCGGAGTTGACCAGCTGAGGAGGAGAGATGCGGCTCTCCTCGACCCTGCTTGAGGTCTCCCCCCTCTTCACCACCTCTACGGGGTGGCTTAGCCCTGAAGCCAGCTGGCTCGGGGCGCTCCAGTGGCTAGCACAGGCAGAAACTTCGCATGATCACGGATTCCTGCCTGCTGCCGAAGCCCTGCAAACCGGAAGACCAGGGGGGATATATTATATTGTAAACACACAAACCAAGTGGTAGATTCTTGGCAAAGAAAGCTTTTGTCCCCCCACACAAGGCACAGCAGTCACAGATAGTTTTGTTCCCCCACTGTTGATACTCCTCAGAGTTAATGATTCATAGCCTTCGCTCTGTATTTAAGTAGCTGTTCAAATAGGGTGAGGGAAGCTGAGGGTGCTTTGCTTAGAAAAAGAGGTGATGAATGTGTCTTCTGGTGCAAGGTATGTAAATGGAAGCTTCCCCTTCCCTTATTTTCTCTTTCCCCATCCCTTTTCTCAGAGTGCAAAGGACCTATAAAACAATTAGAGCTTAAAATTGGACTCCTGGCAGAGAGTGGGAGAAGGAGTTTTTGCCATACTAAGTATAATCAGCTCGGTGATAAGGGGAGGGGGCTATTTCACTTGGGTCTGATATGATTACATCATAAACTTCACATTATAACCAGGGCTGTAGAGGTGAAAAGGTAAAGAGACAGTAAGTGATGCATTGTCCTTCAAGAGATGTGGCAAAGATAAATTGCTAAAAAACATTTTGCTAACCCAAAGGGGAAAATATCCATGCTTCCTTCTTTCAAATGTGATAATAAAGGAGGAGTGTTGGATTTAAATTAGCAGTATACGTAACTACCACCTTGGGTTCAGATAATCATCTAATTAGCCTCAGACTGATTTGGCAACTGCTTTATTTGACTTGGGGGATGAATCTATAGCTTGTTGAAGAAATCCACAGTTGGTGTCCTCCATTGATTATTCACTGGAAATCAATCTATTTTTGAAATGTTTTTCCCTGCTTTGTAGGTTTATATATTTTTGTGAGTTTAGGATTTATAAGGGGAAGAGAAATCTGCCAGAGTTTAGCTACATAAATATAATATGGCTATATGGATCTTCAAAGGTGTTTTGCTTGAAGGTTGGTGCAAAGCACCCAGTTGAAACCACTCTAGGATACAATTTTTACTTTCTAACAGGAAACAATATGTCTGCACTGTTTTTGCTTTAAGGCCTCTTCTAACAGTTCCAATAGCCCAAAGAGGCCTTTGCACTTCAGCAACTACCAGATGAGGCTCTGAGGTGATGAAAAACATCTCATTGAGGAGAAGCACAATACTACTTTGCTGCAATAGTAAGAATAGCACGAAAAGGCTTTAGCAGCAGAAGAATAACACAGGGTAGCATGAGGATAAATAGAGGAAGTTCTACATATGCTGGCTTAAGCTTCTGGAGAAAGACATTTTATAAATGCAACAAATAAAATCAATTCATACTAAAACTTATCTGCGATTTGGAAGGAAAATAATTTGTTCCAATGCTTATCTTTTAGAGAAAAAGCACAAAGTCTGCTCTAAGATACTTTCTTATCCTAAGTGTGTGAGTATGTAGGAGGTGGGGTGGGTGATAAGAAGCAGGCCCCCAGTTTAGCCACCTTACACATACAAAAAAGGGCATTGTTATTCTTAGCCTTAGAAGCAGTTTGAAGGTGACCCAGAATCACCTTCACTTCTGCTCGCTTGAAATACTAAGAGCAAGAAGTGAAAAATCACTGGTTTGTTCACTGTTTTGCAGAGGCCAGAGCTGCTGTGGGTTCTGTGTTATCAAAAACACTCCCTCAAAAGAGAACGAGAGCAGGCAGCTTTTGTTCTATTTATTTATTAAACTTCTATCCTATTGCAATTTAATGACTCTCAGCAGTTTACAGAGAATACAATAAAACAACATCCATGGTAGGATTAAAACAAATGGCAGCTTTGTAAGCTCCTCCAAAACAGCAAACAAGAGCAAAAAAAAAAAGAGTTTAAATGAAGATAATGACCTTTGGAATAGTTTCATTTTCAGAGGTTTTCTGAAAGCCAGCAGGGAGGGATGTAGTATGATCTCTGTAGAGAAGCTGTTCCAGAGCTTCAGTGCCTCCTAGCACTATCACACAACCTAGGAACACTGCAACCATTATAAATATGAGTCAGTTGCCAAGCATATGAATTGTGATCATGTGACTATGGGAATGCTGCAATGGTTGTAAATCACTTTTTTCAGTGCTATTGCAACTTTGAACGGTCACTTAACAAACTGTTATAAGGCAAGGAATACCCTAACTGCATTTTGGACAAATTGTTACTCTGGGGCTAAAAAATTGCAAGTGAGAAACTGGCAAAACTTTCGTCAATTTCACTCCTGTTTTTGTCTGAATTGCAAAATTAAACTAAGCCTCTTCCAAGAGCTGAAGGATAAGGCATGACTTTCTTTCCCATTGTGGGAAACCCCCACCCCCAAGAATGAAATATTTGGGGAAATATTAAAAAAGGTAGAATAATATATATCCATAAAGGAGAAATGGAGAAACATGTTTTTAAAGGCAGAAGACAGACTCAATCTTTCTTAATAGCCCCCAGCAGATATTTTGTGCCCATTAAGAAAGTTTGGGCCAGCCTATTCACAAAACAAACGAACGAGACTTCCAAGGATGGAATTAAAATTTAATTCTCTTTAGGACATAATAGGGTTAAGCCACCACCATTTTGCAAAAGACACAAGCCCCTTCAATGCACAACTCCTCAGAACAGTTCAAACTTCAAAGTCACAGGAAACTATAAAGATCGACCGATTCATTCAACCATTTGTTCAGCTGACCCAGAACTGCTGTTGGTTCTATTCATCATTAAAATTTCTTTCCAATCCACCCTTCATTTTATTTTATTCCTGGCTTGGACCTGAGTTAGATGGATTTTCCTTCCAACACCATAATGGGGAAATGAACTCACAACACCAAAACAAACACCTTGAAGCCTAATTTCACAGTGGATCCAAATACATTGGAGCTGAGCTGGAAGTAACACAGCTGAGAATGCAGAAGTCTAAAGTTCTTTTCAATTGGTTCAGAATTTTTATATAGAACTGCCAAGAGTTGTAATAAAACAACTCTTTATTCCTTGGTGTGTTGTTTTATAAAAGAGATGTATTCTTATTTAATACTAAAATTTGGCGCTACCAAATATGCTGTCAAACAAGGTAGTCTAAAATAAGGGATAGATGTTTATAAGCCTTAACATTTTGTCAGCCATGTTCCTGACAAGTTAGTTTTACATTTTTTATTTAAAAGAATCTATATGATTGCCCATCTGAAGCTAGTATCTCTGGAAGTTAACAAAAACATAGGTAAGCACAACAGCAACAATTCAAAGGAACAATTAAAACCATTCTTTGTATTGATATATGGGAAATACTTTTAAAAATGATGAAAAGAGATGCTGCCTAGGTAATAATCAGATAAGAGACACCATAGCATAATGGGTGGAACAAAAAGTTTAGAAGGAATTTTCTAAATTCTCAGGCTGTAAAGGTGGAAACGGGGATATTATACATATTTTCAGACTTGAAAGATTCTATTAATGTAACTTTACAATAAAGTAGAAGTAGACTATTTCGTCATGTTTCCTGTCTGCTCTATCTGGTAAGGTTGAAATTTACAGATTTTTTATCAGAATAAAAACATAACTCATATTCTGAACTCTACTAACATCCTGGTTCCAGTGTTTGGAAGAAGAACCAGGTGAGGCACATCTGAATCTCAGGGTATCTCAGGGTATAAGTCTGTTCCACAGGACAGGCTCCCCTCCTATGTCACACACTTCAGTGATGTTGCTTCACAGAAGGAACCTAAATCACAATCACTTAAAATTATAGTCACAGATAAGCCAAAACCACTGAAGATAAGTAAAGTCCAAAGGTTACCTGGCCATGTTCCATGGAGGACTATAAATTTGATTTGCGGGGGGGCATATTGAATATGACACACGAAGAAAAAAATACTGTCTGAGAAACTAGGAAAACGGTAAGATTTCAGAGTGACTTTATTTTAACTTCTCGGAGTATAACAGGGAGGGGAAATATGGAAAACGGAGTTAGGTTTTCAAGTTTCTGTCTCTTTGGCCTATATCAACAAAACTTTCCCCCAAATTAGGAAAGATTCTAGATGAAGCATTTGCTGACTGATGATATCTCTGGTGACAACAACCATGATGAAGAACAAGAGACTGGCAAGTGGCTCGGTCCTTCAGAACCTCTCAGGAGAAGGAGAGAATGGTGGGCTATCCACAGACACCCCAAATGGCAGATCCTTGCAAAGGGAACATAGAACAGCAGTGTCATGTGAAAGACTGACCATTCGGAGATAAGGAAGACAAAATCTTGTTTTCAGCCATGGAGAAAACTTTAGAAAGGATACTAAGCCAGCTGTACTCATTTTCTAATCATATCTTGTATGTAACTATCTCATGGATATTAAATATGTGCAAAACACCAATTTTAATTTTAATTTAACACCTGATGTGTTTTACCTTTCTCTCTTCAATACAATAAATTTTATAATAGAGACTTAAGATTTTAAAAATATAATTGGCAGAAAGCAAAAAACAAAAACAAACCCAAAATTTTTCTTGATTTAAGAAAGTTATAAACAGATTAGAAGACCAGAAGAATTTGGAACATTTATAGTTTTGCTGTAAAATGGGGAAAACATGTATGTAATTAATACATACAAGGAAAACAATTGAAATAGAACTAACTCCATATTAGGAACTAAGATTCTTTGAATGTTGCAAATGGACACTAGAGGGGACTAAAAGATCAGACAGAAGGGGAGGGAAGTGCATCTACTAATGTTTAAATAAAGTTTTAAAATGGCTAACCCTAATATCTGATTGGTATCCACTATCAAGGGAATGATCAGATAAAAGGGATCTGAGCCCAGGTCAAGAAAATAACAACATCTCAGTCAGACTCTTTCTTAGCTTTCACAAAGATAAAGGCAGGGAAGAGCATTCAGACTTGCAAGGCTATGTTACTATAGCTGTTATAATAAATGTAGTCTTGACTTACCTGCAAGAAGTACATCTTATTCTGATGTACTCTGAAGGGCTAAAAAGTTTCTACCTGCTCCTTGGGCAGGAACTGTCTCTCCAGGAGAACAGCTAGATTGCACATCAACTCTGGGGTGGGGATGCAAGTTGATTTATTATTAACAATGGTGTTAGAATTTAATATACCAAGATATAGCAAGATCAATTCCAATCAATTTCATAGGATACGTAGAGCCAAAGTCCACCTCTGAACAAATCTAAACCACCTTTTCCCAACAAATTTACCCACAAAGACCATGCAGGAATTCTTCTTATCTAGGAGTATATTAATCACATGGAACAGGGTTAACCAGATAATCATCTATGGATGCAATAAATAGAGAAATGAGTATATTTCACTGCTCTCATTTCCAGAAGATAATCCTTAATAAAGACTCTTACATGTTTTGGATCATACTTGCACCTTGTGTCTAACAATGGTTTACTTCATCTCCTTTGATAATTAGAGGTCTCTCTGAGATTCAATTGCATAGAGAGTGCACAAAAGCACAATCTGATCCAAGCGAGCACTCCCTCTTACTGATTGAGTTCTTGGTTGAGCCATGCAATAGGTTTCAGGGACTACTTCAAATTCTGTTTGTATCTTCATTTAATCCATGAAGTGTCTTGGGTGGACTATTCAAACTAATCCTTCCTCCCTGCAAAGGGGGAGCCACAGAGATTAAGATTAGCATGGAGGGACCGATAAAACCATTCCCAACTTCTACTGGAGTTACCAGTGTCCTGGACAAAAACAGATTCAACATGTGACACCCATTGCTAACAAACTTCTGATATGAAAATTATGTATTGCTTAGGTGTAGTAGGACATACCAAGCTAGCCATCCTTTTGTTCTTGTACCTTGGATCATGACTGGAATAGTTAATTGGATGTCCATGGACATTTCACTGGCCCTCACCAATCTAAGGCTGAGTTAATGGTTTTAAAGATTCTATTAATGGATTGTTTAGTTATGTGAAAGCACTTAGCTGCCTTTAGCTAATTTCAGAAGCCTAGAAGGACATCATATGGAAAGTTCTGGCCTATAGAATGATCTGAGATGTTGGTAAAAAAATATTTGAAGAAGGCAACAGCAAACCAACTCTACATGGGAAGCTGGCACACCATAAAACAAAGCGCAGACTCTTGCATAGTCTTTATTTACATAGCTTGTAACCTTTACACAGGCCCCGAGACATTCTTAAAAAATTAAAATGATGTTTCCTACAGCCTAGTGCTTTGCTTGCCTGATAATGAAGGTGCATTTAAATTGGTAGGAAGCCTCCTGAAAACTCAGAGAAAGAGGCAGAGAACAACTTCACCCATCTGTCTGCTAGAAAATTGAGTTTTATGACTGCTCATGTCCATCATGATGGTTACTTTGGGAATAGGCAAATCTCTCTGTAAGTCATAGACTTTATTATCATGAATTATCAATATAATATGAAATATACTGGCATATGGCAACGGTATCACTGGAATGTAATAAATAAATTCAGTTTTGTGTTTTTTAGAAACCCCCCCCCCTCAGTTTCCAGTTTACCATGACATTTTCAGGCAATATGTGCTTTAACATCATGGTCAGCAGTAACATATTCCAGCTTTTTTCCAAAACGATAGTATAAAATGACTGGTTGGAGCACACTACCTCAGAGTTCCATCTGTGCTTCAATGTGGGTTGAATTGCTTTTCGTAATGTCATTACTAGGCA
The DNA here is from genome assembly GCF_049901715.1 of Pseudonaja textilis. Taxonomy (NCBI): domain Eukaryota; kingdom Metazoa; phylum Chordata; class Lepidosauria; order Squamata; family Elapidae; genus Pseudonaja; species Pseudonaja textilis. The sequence goes on from NC_141994.1 coordinate 50,806,750, forward strand.
GCTGGAAGATATGCTCTAGTGGAGCGGTCACCAACTGGTGGGCCACGGCCCACTGGTGGGCCATGAGAAAATTTTGGTAGGCCGCTGAGAAATCTTACCCCCAGAGCACCCCCACAAAGCAATTAATCCAGGATGCACAGAAACACAAGGCTGCTTAGCCCACATGGCCCACGGGAACCCTCCCCACCCACTCACTCCTTACCCAGCAAACTTGTCTTCTAAACTGCTATTTTTCCTTTTTCCGACCATCATCTGTTCTGCTGTGCCGGGAGATTTAGATTAGCTAGGAAGCAGGAAATGGTTGGATTTCTTGCTTTCTAGCCAAGCACAGCCAAACCTCCCTTAGGACTGAAGGTTTGCTTGCAAGCAAATTCAGTGCATGCTCACAGCAAGCAAATTTGAGAGATTGAGCTAGTTGATGGCAGATAGATAGATCACTGAATGAATCTGTGATTCTGTGAGCAACTCAATCTGCCTGCCTGCTTTGCCTGATTTTGGGTAAAAGTTGCTCTTTTTTTAAATAAAAAATTCAATATTTACATGTATGGTGTGTTGCCAGTTAATTTTGTGAGTTTGCTTGCAAGCAAATTTTATGTGACAGACTGAGCTAGCCAATGGCAGGTAGATTTCTGAATGAATCTGTAATTCTGTGAGCAACTCAATCTGCCTGATCTGCCTGATTTGGGGTAAAAGTTGCTCTTTTTAATAAAAATAATACTACTGATATAAATATTTATAATATTTACATACAAGCCATGCCCAGCCAGTCACATGACCACCAAGCCACACACATAAATTAGGCCATGCCCACAGAACCAGTTAGTGGTCCCTGGGATCTAAAATTATGAGTTTTGTGGTCCCTGAGGTGCAAAAGGTTGGCGACCCCTGCTCTAGTGGATAGCAGGTAAAAGAGCAACCTTTTTAGAAAAGGACAGAGCTGTTTCCTTCTAGATTTATCACTCCTGCATGTGAAGGTGGCTTTGCGGTTAGGCAAACTGAACAAGAGAAATCTGACAGTGGGAGAGAAAAAGGAGCCAGAATATTTAAATTCTCCGCTAGTGTGAGAAAGAAACAAACAAAAGAGAAATACCTATCTCAACATACAGTACATTAACTTGATGTTATCTACTTAACATTGAAGCCAGAAGCTGATCCTGTTTTATCTTTTAGGAGGGTTAATAAAAATTTACTTCTGCTTATTGAAAAAAACTCAGACTCTCCTGGTTTCTAGCCTGGGGCCTAAACCACTAAACCAAACTGGCTCTATAAAAAGAATATTTGAAACATCTGTGAGGTAATATAAGGTAGGCCTGCTCTAGCACAGTGGCTTACCACAGATTATATTATCATAATGTATTCATTAACCTAAATTTCTGGACTGGAAAAATATTCTATCCCCAACTAACCACACAGACTGTATTTGTATTATACAGTAAATTAAATTGTAATAGGTTGGTTCATGGTTCAAGGTTTCATTGAAACCTGGATCTTCCAATGCACCCTTTTGGTGATAGTATGTAGTGTATTTTCTGCTCCTAGGTACAAAACACACTGTGTATATTGTGGATGTGAGGGAATATTTCTAGATGCCAGGTTATTTTAAGTTTATTGTTATAGTTTTGTATGGTTTTATTTATTCTGATTTACAGCTTACAGGAGTTGTATGCTGCTTAGAGTCTTGTTTGTTTGGAGCAGCACAGAAGTCTAAGTAAGGAAATAAATGCATATACTGACTTTTATCCACAATCAGAGGGAGAAATGGAGCTTTCTTTATACATTTTATGATGCCATCTCTGAACAGAGTAAGAAAGAATGATAATCACTGCATTCTGCAAGTTGGATAGTTTATTCTATCATCCTTCATCCGCAAGAATTTTGTGCCAAAGATATTTTTTTTGGCAAGAAGATTGATAACTGAAAGGAAACTTCTCAAGGATCTACCTAACACATACCATGTTCCCTGTAACCTGAAGAGAGTGACAGTCAGCATGCCACTGATAATTTTATAAAGAATTGCCTACAAAAACTTTCCTGTCATTGGAAAGCCACTTCTAGATTATGTGTTCCCTAAATGCTACTAACTCCAGATCATATAACTATGTAAATAGGTAGCTTGAGCTTTAAGAATCTTACTTTTGTTTTTCAAGTGAGTCCAGGCAATGGTATCTGCACTCATTAGCTTGACAAATTATCATGCTTTGTCTATGGAGATTCTCAATCATCCAGGTCATGGGTGTCCCAAAAGTGCTTTTTCCAAATGGCAACTGGATTTTCTTGGTTTTTGGTTTGGAAACATTTTGCTTCTCATCCAAGGAGCTTCTTCAGTTTTTAACAGTAGGTCCATGCAATAGGCTTTATGTAAGATCGGAAAGTGACAGAGCAAGAACATTGGCTTGTGACACCAGCTTTAATTAGTATTGTATAATAAGATTTAATCAGCTTCTCTTGTCTTTGTCCTTTGGAAATGGGCCAGTTATCAGCAATCAGGAGTCACTAAAGTAAGTTCCATGTATGGGAAGTGGCTGTAAAGCTAAGTGGCATGACAACATTATTCTTCAGTGAGTGAGGCACAGACTCCATTTCAGTGCGCAACAGGTTATACTCATTGATTCCCTGTGACTCAGAAGGTTTCTCTGGTCTGTAGGAAAATCTTGAGTGGTCAAATTAACATCCTGTGAAAGTTTTCTCCATTTTGCTTGACCATTATGATTGCTATTTATCCTTCTATACAGTATAGACCAATACATTTGTACCATTTATATGCTATAGACTCTTTCATCATCTTCCTGAAAACCCAAACGTATCCTTGGGTTGTCTGTTTTCTCTTCCTTTTGTTTTTTTTATCTCTTCTGTGTATCACTGTGATATTTTTCCTTGCTTTCACTCCTACTACTTAGAGTTTTATTTTAAAGTTAAGGTGGTTGGCCGGGCTCTATTCAGTTCTAACCTTTCTTAATTAAATCCTTTAGAGAAAGAAGTTTATATAAGCATCAAAATCTTGAAGGTTTATGTTTTAGCACCATAAAATATATTTTATGTTTTATTAGCATGGTGTGCAATCCCAGCCCATGATAGCTTAATTAATAAGACTTAGTTAGGTTTAAAGTGATGTTAGATTCCAGCCATTGTTTTAATGGATAGTCTTATAATTTCTCTGACATGGAAATAAAATTACCAAAGAGCTACTTGTGTGTGATACGTGTGTTTCATTTTCATATCTCATATATATTAATACAAATGCACATACATATACCCAGAAACTTATATATACAGATAGATGTAGGTACAGCTATATCTACAAATACAGAGATAGATACCTAGAAAATAATCTATATCTCTTGGCCCAGATTAACCTGTTCCTGCCTGAGATTAACCTGTTTTTTTTTCTACCCCAAAAGAGCTGAACTGGGTGGGTTTGCTTTCTCTGACTTCTAGCTGGTTTGCACTAAGCAGTAAGTCTTCTCTTGGGCCTCCATAGGCCTTTTAAGGATGGCTTGCCATGATAGTTCATTACTTTCCCATTCTATCTTGACATGCTGAATGCCAAGGATCAGAAGCTCCCTGTGCAATTCAGATCCATGGATCAATATTTGGTTCTCACAGAGGCCCATGGGAGTCTCTGAGAGGTTCTGTATCCTTGAAGAGTCCTAGAAAAGACATTAAATTAATATGTTACAGATTGGATATGGCAGTGACAGCACCCCCCTCTGTTGGGTAAGTCTTGGCAAAATGTGAAGCACACTCAATGGCACTTACATCACTATTCCATGATCATCACATAACAAAATAATTGCAAGAACAATTTCTCCAAAATTCTCTTTTGAAAACAAATTTCTAAGCAAATCTTAAGCAAATGGAATTAGAACTAATAAGCAAAAAGCAGGATAAATTTTCTATGCTGCATCGAAAAACATGCTTTTGATAACATTCTAGAGTTTGTGCTTTCTCTATATTTGTATATGTTGAGGCAGAGGTGGCATTCAGCAGGTTCTGACCAGTTCTGCAGAACCGATAGTGGACATTTTGAGTAGTTCGAAGAACCACAAATTCCACCTTTGACTGGAGATTTTACAGTATCCTTCCCCTGCTACTCCCACCAAGCCACGCCCACAGAATTGGTAGTAAAAAAAAATTACTACTAGTAAAGAATCCCACCACTGTGTTGAAGGTGTATGTCTAGTGAATAGTTATTGTTCTCTGCTTCAGAATTTTATCATTGGCACCAAACTGCAGCTTCAGGATTTCTTACAGGAAACCATGACAACTAAAACTGGCTTAAAGCAGTCTATCCATGTTTTCATACAGGAGCACTTAAGCTGTAATCTAAATCCACCTAGAAATCAATCAGTTTACTAGATGTGGATACAAAAGGGCTTTGTGTTCTTTTCTTGCATCTCTAATGAAATTGTAGTACACTGAGCTGTGGTGCAGAATCTGGAGTAAGAACCAAGCAGCAAGAACTGAGACAACACATGCTGCTCAAAGGTTCTTTGTCTTGGAAATACTTTAATTTGCTTCTTGCTTAGGGAAAATCAAAACAAAGCTTGTGTGGAATCTATTGCGATGTAGTAAGTCTAGTCTTGTTACTGCATTACTGGAATGGGCTGGGCTTTAATTTTCAGGTCTGTTTTCATTTTGGGGGATTAAGTGGGTGAGTATCTTAAAAGGTTGAAGACATAATTCTGTCCCTTAATTACCTTGAGTATGAAAAATTCAATTTGGAGAAGTTTAATTTTCAGCAGATACTAAGATTGCTTTATGTCAGGGGTGTCAAATTCACATCATGTTGTCGTCATGTGATGTATTTTCCCCCTTTGCTAAACCGGGAGTGGGCGTGGCTAGTGTGTGACACATCCAGCCCATGGGCTGTGGGTTTGACACCCCTGCTTTATGTGTTTTAGATTCTGCAAAGCTTAATCTCTCTATCCCTAAAATGAAGAAGAAAAGTATCCAGCTGTCTACTATCTATGGAATTTAATTTCTGTACAGAATTCTTTATTGTTGTTGTCAATGAGCTACTGACTGACAGCTAATGTCACAGTTATTCAAATACATTGAAGGAGCCTTCATTTGATCTTTCATATTTGACATAGCTAGCTTGACTATTTTTTTCCCACCTGACAGTCAAGCTGGACAATTCTCTTCCAAGCTTACTAAATATCAAATATCAAAATATACATACATATGTATAATAACAGCATAGGAAGGGAGAAAACAGCATGAACAGAATTATTGCACTATGCAATATGCCCTTCATAAACTATACTTACTGCTTTGGTGCGTGTTGCTTTGCATAGCAAGACCCACAGCTTAATTCAATTTGAGAATACCTCCTTTTCTGCATCAAAAGCAGCCCTGGAAAATTTCAATCAATTAGAAGGAGAAAGTAATGGTGGGGAAAAGCTAGATTAGAATGGTTATTCCCATCAAATTATGGATATTAATTAACATTGCTTTAATGACCATGATGTTCGCCTGTGGCAGAAGAACGGAGACATCAACCTTTAAAGATCTTGAGAATGGTGTATGCTTGAAGTCAAACAGATGAGGAACGGTGTTAATTGTCTGAAAAGATTTTATATTGGAATGATAACGATGCTTGGATTTTTAAAGGATGACATGTACCAATTTGTATCTTCCCAGGTACAACTTTGATTTTGCAGAAAGCCTTTTACAATTTCATGTATAATTTCCCACCTTTCCCTACCATTGCGTAAAATCACTTGTCCAGTTTTTTGAGTAATCCAAATACTAAGTAAAAAACAACAACAACAACAACACACACACACACACACACACACAATCCTGATATGTAATATTACTTATTATATTTAATTATGTTTTTGTGTTTTTGTCATGAAGTCCTTTGAAGTCCGTATAGATCACAGTGATGTATAAATATAATAAACAAATAAGCAAACCTATGAATGTATGCTTGTAGTCCAAAAGAGAGATTTAGTGACATGTTCATAGTGTTCCTTTGATAATACTTAAGGTGGGGTTTTACATAAACAAAATAAAGACTAATAATGATTTCCCATTATTTAGAAGTATGTTTTTGTTAATGTTGTCTAAAACTGTATTTGCATTTTTTGCTGACCCATTTTTAGTTTACAGTCAATTATTACTGCAATATCTATTTCCATAGTGTCATTAATAAGCATTTGATTTGTTTTTTGTAATTGAAAACCTCTGTGCTTACCTTTGATATTTTCATTCTGTTACTAGTAGCCTATCAAGATGATTTTCCATATTTTAGGATATTACTTAACTCAAGCAGTTTTGAGTCAACTGCAAATCTGATATTTCCTTCCTCTACATTTCTTTCCTCTACATCAGGGTGACAAACTTGCTGCCTGTGGGCTGGATGCGTCACACGCTGGCCATGCCCCTGCCTGGTTTTGACACTTCTAATCTACATCCAGGGATTACAACAGTACTAAAGACTAGAGAATCAGACTGATCCTTGTGTTAGCCACTTGATAATTTTTTCCCATTACATCATGAACTACACAACAACTATTGTGATGAACTACGGTAATGCAGCAGGTTCCCAGGAAGGAGGGAATGCATACCAAGGAAGGGGTGGTGGTGAAACAAGAGACAGTACAGACTGTAGCTGGACCATGGGAAAAAAACCTGATTTAGGATTGCTGCAACCTAGAGTCTCCCAGGGTATATCCATCAGGTTAGGGCGATAGAGGTTTAGTCTGGCAAGATTTTTATTTATACAGATAAGCAAATAAAGGACTGAACTTTGGCTGATTGTTTTACATCATTAGGTCTGACAGTTACATGTCATGCTGTTCATCCTATATTTAACTACCTTGTTAATCAACATGTCATGGGGTATTGTATCAAATGTTTTGCTGAAATCAAGATTGGTGAAATCAGTTAATTGGAACAAAATGGTGCCTCTGTAATATGTTATCTTCTTACTCTTTCTGTGAAGATTATCTAAGGATGAATTTCTAGGGTGGATTAAAAAGCAGCAGGTTTCCTAGCAGATCTTTGAAGAGAGGAAACAATTTGGAAGGCTGAAATAATTACATTCATAACTGTTAGTGTTATTTCTTTAAAATATTCATGTCTAGGTTTACCTAGATTTACCAAAGTATGTTGCAGTTTGTTTGGATTTGGCTTAATCTGCTATATAAACATAGCTAATGTGATTTAGAAGCCATAGTTTGCAGAATGGTAGACAGGCAGTGTTGAGCCTTGAACTGCCAATGTACCAACAGAAATCTCCTTTGAGGTTTGGGACTTGTGCTTTAAAAAGATTACTTACTCAAAATTAATACAAAGTTAGCAACTTGCAATAGTAAGCACTAGTCTGAGTTTCTATTTATTAATGCACTTATTTGCTACAACATCTTCAGGATTGCAACATTACACTGGCAAATAGACAGTTTGTGACTTGCCATGTCTGTTGTGGTGGTCACAACTATTGTGAATCCATCCAGTAGGTGCCAAACACAATTCTAGCTGAAAATCTATTCCTGGTTTATGGTATGTTCTGTATTATACAAACTAAGCCATGTAAGGCAGATTTAACAGACTGTGGTTTGAGAAACCAAGACTTTAATCAATGTGTCAATTTAGCTTATCTTTTCAACAACTGATTCCACATTTGAATTGGCAAGATTTGGGAATTGGCTAGATGTTATTGGCCTCAGATCTAACATCCCAGCCATATTTAACGATTTTCAAGGATATTGGAAGACTGACTCCAACAAAGTGTAGAGAACTGCAGATCTCCATGGACTTAAAATGGACATGCAACATTAGAATCATCATTGAAAAGGAAAACAAAGAATGTTCTTTATGTGTCAGCTCAGGAAGTTCAGACTGCTCCAGGAGCTGTTGATACAGTTTTATAGAGGAATTATTCAGTCAGTCATATGTACTTCTATAACTGTTTGGTTTGGTACAGCAACCAAATAGGATAAGTAAAGACTCCAACAGATAGTTAGACTGCAGAAAGAATAATTACAATCAACTTGCCTTCCATAAAAGACTGTATGTATATTGCTTGGGTCAGAGAGAGAGCTGAGTAGGTATCTGCACACATCTCACATCCTGGACATAAATTGTTTCAACTTCTCTCCTCAGGATGACACTACAGGACACTGCAAGCCAAAACAACTACAGACAAGAACAGTTTTCCCCCTCAGGCCATCCCTCTGCTGAACACCTAAATTTCACAGTGCTGTTTAATATGTATGTGTATTTATTGAATTAGTATGGCTGTAGCCTTATTATTTATCCTTCTTATTATACTTCTTACTCACCCTCTTATTGATATTATTATTATGATTATTATGATTATCATTATTATGTTGCTATGCATGTGTACTGAAGTCTGATTCAGAGACAAATTCTAATCACCTATTCTATGCCATGCCATGCCATGCCATTCTTTTCCCATCCTATAAACTATTCAATATCTGTATGTGTTGGTCACTCCTGGAGATGAACAATAAACATACCAATATAAAGTTATCTGGTGCATGCTGATAATCTGTATAGTTATTATCAATATTAGAATAAGTTAAATATAATTATAATTAAATGTTCACTGTTTTTTCAGTATAATGCAGAAAGTATCCATCAGTTAAGCCCGTACATTTGTTTTTAAAAATGTTCCTCTCCTCATCAATATCTGAAATTGCGACCCTGATTTTATGTGCAACAGGACAATCTTTAAAAAGGCCCTTTAAAACTATAAGCCAAACAATAAATATTGTGGACTGTTGACTCTGTCCCCCAGGGCCATGTTGTCTTTCACATTGTCTTATGAAACATGCTTAAATGGGATACTTTGTGAAGAAAAATAATATTAGCTTTATTCTGACTGTGGCCTCATATCACTTTTCATTTAGCTAACTCCTGTCTATTGTTTTAGAACCTGGAGGTGAAGTTTTCAGCAAACAGCATGTTTAGAAACTCAGACAGGCCCAATAATATTTATGCTGAAGGACATCAAAGTTTGTGTTGGATATGGGTACTGTAAAAGCCTTTTAAAAAAGTCTTCTTCTTCTTCTTCTTCTTCTTCTTCTTCTTCTTCTTCTTCTTCTTCTTCTTCTTCTTCTTCTTCTTCTTCTTCTTCTTCTTCTTCTTCTTCTTCTTCTTCTTCTTCTTCTTCTTCTCCTCCTCCTCCTCCTCCTCCTCCTCCTCCTCCTCCTCCCTCCTCCCTCCTCCCACCTCTCTCCTCCCTAATTCTTTAAATTAAGCAGCACCATAATTCAATGAAGAACATTTCTTCTATCTACATTAGAATCACAGAATTTTTCTTCTTCCATTCAATCATGTTCAATTCTCAGAGATTGTATGGACAAGTCCCTGCAGTTTTCTTGTTGTTATTTAGAAGTGATTTGCCATTTCTTCCTTTCTAGGGCTGACAGAAAATGACTGGCTCAAGGTCATCGAATTGGAGCAGGATGAGTTTCTCCTGATTTCTAGCCTGATGCCTTAACCACTACATCAAACTGTCTCTTACTTAAGTATATACTGTACATAATCAATATAAATATTGGCCATGATAGCTTGGAATACTAGTGTTTGTACTTCAGAATATTTATAGTGTGGCAACTGGAATAATTTGATATAGAAATTGTTAGTGTGAAGAATGGTTTATTCAATATTTCTATGTAGAGAAGTAATAACAATAATAAAAAGCTCTGTGCAGTTATAGAGTAGGAATTTGATGGGAATTCAAATTCCCATTCAGTCATGAAAATTTTTTACACTGAGCAAACCATCCTTCAGACAAACTTATCTCATAGAGTTGTTCTGATGATAAAATACAATATAAAAGACTGATCTTTTTGAAATGTAAGAAGATATTGCTGTTCGTTGAGACAAGAAGCTATAAATCTAGGGCTGCTTCACTAATCTGTGCTTTGCAACTTTTCACAAAGTAAGATCTAGGATTTGCAGTTGTCAAAATGTTATGTTACAACTCTTCACTCAAAACAACAGATCATGAATGCATAAATGGATATTTGTTCATGTAGGAATATATGTTTTGAGAATAAATGTTGAAATATGTATTTAAATCCAAATGTCCATATTATTAATGTTCATTCATTAGTATGAACATTCATATTAATCTTGATAAGATGTTAATATGTGTCATTCTATTTTTTTAAAAAAAACATTTTAACTATTTTTACTTATTTTATAACTTGTAAGTTGCCCTTGTAGGGAAGATGAGCAGCATAAAAGATTAATACATAAATACAATTAAAACACATTAAAATGGAACGGATATTTGAGTGAATATCTGCAAAAGTGATGCCAATAGAAACAGACTGACATGGTTGTTGCATTGCGATTAAAATCTACACATACTACTTCATAGTAGATCACAAGTGTTTGTCTCCCCACCCCCGATTAGAAATTTAAATATATTTCTCTTTAAGATATAGATATTTGGTCAATAAATGTTCATGCTTACAAACCTTGTGTGTTACATTTCTTCAGGGAGACAACTATAGTTTGAAAGAAAAGTTTAAGCATAGCCCTATTTCTGATATTCTACTTTGTACAAGGGCATTTTTGCCCTTTCTTTCTGTAAGTTTTTTTTTTAACATATGGGAGAAATTTAAATAGCATGGCTTATGTTCTTATAATATAAATTCACTGTCAAGTTTACAAATAAAAATATAGAGCTAAACTATGAATAAAAAATAATGGCCACTACCACTGTAGAACCAAAGGACAACACTGGTCTAGAAAGAAGGATGATTTTGTACAGAAGTGTCTGCAGGTAGGGGTAAAGTTGGCAGCCAGAACATGATAAAAAAGCAGCCATCTTGATTTTTTTTGGCATTCTTCACAGATTTCCATATGATGCCAATGTTGCCCTCTAAAAATGATTAGAGTGACAGAAATTGTTTTACAAGGTTCCTATTATATTACTGATAGCTAAGCAACACTATTATCATACACATTCATGGATAAATCCATCTGCAGATAAGACAAACCCAATTTTGGGAGTGTATTTTTGCACCAAAAATTCTCAGCTTACCTGTGAGTATATATTGTATGAATAATTCATAAGCCATATCCACATTTTTACTGAAGGATGTTAGACTGCAACATTGAAATGCTAACTGTGGATGAAGAAATCTGTAGTTATGAGACATCTCAGAGGGATCCAGAATGAATTATTTATGCATTAATTAGAATTTATATAAAAAGAGCACCCACAACTCAGCATTTGAATCAATTAACTTGTTCCAAGTGAAATGAGTTGTCTTTGAAAAAGATGCACCTAACAGTAAAGATACGCTGAAATTTGAAATTCACTCAGATCATCTGAATTCCTGGGTATTGCTTAATGTTCAATTTAAGAATGCACTTCCCCACCAGAATGTTATAGCTATTATTTCTTCCATTACTTTTCCTTATTAAGAGCTTTCTGTGTTCTGAGAAGTCTGTTTGAGAGTAAAAGGCTAACTATCATATCTTGCAGTTCCATTTACTGTACATGTTCACAGTGGACCCAGAGACCTATAACTGGGAATGGTTTCCATATCCTTTATCTAATCTACCAATCACCTTATTTTTAAGTGCATGCAATCCTTTATTTTTAAATAACAAACCATCAAGGCACACATTTTTATCCTTGAGTAAATAAGGTATAATGGAAAAATTTATGTCAGGAGGTTATAAAGCAATAATGGTTGTAAAGCCATTTAACAGGGTTTAGTTGAAGGTGACATAAAAACTGTATAAATTCAGCTTCAGAGTTAACTGTCCCAGAACTGTCCAGTGTGAAATGCTAGGCATGGAATTTTCTTGGCGTAAACAAAAAAATGGTTCAATTTAATTCTCTTTCTCTCTGTGTCATGTATGCACATATACATACAGAGAAGCCAACACTCTCAGAATGACAGTCTTACACCTTAAAATCTGATACATTTGTGATATCGTTGCTGGATCCATAATCATTTGTGTTTGATTGATTAAAAAGGACTTCATAGATAAGATAATCATCTTATTTCCAGCCAGTGCTAATTAATGTCAGAATGGTTATTGTAATCTTGTCCCTGAAGATCATGAATTGTATTTTCATGGGCTACTTTGGTGTTTTCTCTCTCTCTGCTTTATGTGGAAAGATATATTTCTACATGTCTATTAAAGTGGAATAAGAAAGATTCTGAGCTAAAAAACTGCAATATTTTCAGCATAAGCTTTTTTTTTTACTCAGATACAGACAGTTAGAAACTGCTGTGTCCAACTCTTCAAAATTATGATGGTACTGAAAATGTAGATTTACAACTAGTTCTTGAACTTATGGCAGTTGTGATTTAGGTATTACACAACTGGCACATATTTATGGCAGTTACAGTGTCTTGCAGTCATGATCGGTATCTGTAATTTTACAGCTGGCTTTCAAGTCATGTGAAAACTGGCAGGAAGTCACAAGTCTTATTTACATGATGCATAATAAATGACTCATGGTGATTCACTTAATGCTTACTGTGGAACTGATGTTGTAATCTAGACATGGTCATATGATGTTTCACTTAACAATTGCATTGCTTTGCAATGGGGTTGCCAGCTCCAGCTGTGGCTATTAAGTGAGGACTATCTGTAACAAGATCTGTTTTCCACAGTTAAGCACCCCTCAGATTATTGAATATTAGCTTCTACAATTTCCTATTAAACTGAAATTATTGTGCAGATAATCTGGAAGACATTAACTTGGGCAAGATTGAAGTGGATCACCAAAGGAAAGAGTTTCTTGGGTAGTTAGTAAGTTTTTGAAAACATGTTCTTGTGTTATGTTGTATTAAGATTGACTGATTTCTACATCTGCCATGAGGCAGATACATTCAGAAGTTCTAGAATTAGATTCAAAGCTAAAATTAAAAACCAGAAGAAAACATACAGGTTTTGATTTGAATTCTAGAACCTGGCCATTTCCAGAGCAATTCAGGTTACTGCATGGGCTCCAGGTGAGATATGAGTGAACCTTGGGCTGGATACAACATTGTGAAAACAACTTGGTTTATTTTTACTCCACAGGGGAATAAATTTTAAACATGATTGTCTTCACCTAGATAATATTACCATATGACAAATCAGTTTATAACACAGCGTATTTTGTGTTCGTCATAAGATGAACTGGTTGAAAGGTTGAAACAAGCTTGAAGTTATCTGAATAAACAATTTGCCTGGTTTCTTTCCTCTTTAACTTCTGTATAAACAACATTGTAAAAGAGCTCTATAAGCCTTCTCTTTATGCCCCATTGGTCGGAAGTAGGAAGATCTCTTTATTACTGCATACCAATGATACAGTACTTATGTCAACAACATTATTTGCAAGGACAGGAATCTTGACTGAATTTGGCATTTATTCTAGGAAAGAATAACTACAAATACATTATTTCAAAACCAAGATAATAGTATTTGGCAAAGGGCCAAAGCATCATAGATGAACCCGAAATGAAGTGAAATCATTCAAGTACACCATGACAACCTTTTACTCCCTTTTTTATTTATAAGGAGGCCAGTTAGTACAACTTGCTCACAAGACCTTCTGGGAGGAGGAGAACACTCTCACAGTTGATATGAAGACATGTGGGGCCCCAATTTGAGATTTAAGTGAACCAGAAGAATTAGAAGGTGTCCAGATAAAATTTGTGAGGTCAGTTGTAGCTTTACTCCAATGTTGAGATTACAAGTAGGATTTCCATCAATTTATATAAGGGTGCAGAAAGCAGTAGTTTTATATTTTATGTTATAGGAGGCTACTATCAGTCTGATATTTATTTTCAAAACCATGCCTCCATGAACAATTTAATAATGCCAGGTGGATGAATTTGTATCTAAAAATATTCTCACAATTTTCACTAGACCTAGAACTGTTGAATGACATGAATTATTAAGGAAACATTTACTTTTTAAAGATTTTAGGTAAAATAGAGCACATGTATACAAATTAAAATTGGCCAAGTGGTATTGATCACTTAAAAATGGAAAAAGAATATCATCTTATTTATAGACTTTCATATTCCACTCCCTGAGACAAGCTTTCACAAAACGTCATTTTCAGATAATGCCAACAGCTTATCTGAATGGAAGATATAAAGGATTGCCAATTACACAGCATTTATGCAACTGTGATAATTCCTAGGTAGAAGATCTTATCTGTTACTTATTATATTGCAAATTATTTCAGGAACCCAGAGCTAGATTTATTATGTCTTTGTTAACTTACCTGAATCAGTCCAGAATAGAAGAAACCCCACCTTGATTTCCTGCTGACTGATTTAGATGAACATATAACAAACATGTTGCACTGTTTCTAAAATAAGATACAAAGGCAGATGTTGACAGTTTTAATTTTGGGGGAAATGAATTGAACTGATACGAATTGTTGTAATTTGATATGAAATTGGCTGAAACTTATGGTTGCAAATAAATGTATTTAACTAATAATTTGCATATAATCTTCTGGGTCCTATTTCATGCTAAGAATAATTTCACCAGACGAACACAATACAGAAGCCCGATGATGGCAGATGAGATTCTAACTATATATATTCTAACCTGGTCTAAACTGTTACCACAATTTTTGAAGACTATGTTCTTTTACTTGCATAAGTGAAAATCGTAGATTTCTGATGATGCCTCTTGCAAACAACACAAAGACAGAGTACTCATAAGGAATTCAAGATATGCTGAAAGTTAAAATAAAATCGGATTGTATTTTCTGAGAAATGTTTTCTAATAGGTGGAACAAGATTGCCTATAGCATAATAGAGAAGCCAGTTGTCCATTCATTCAGTCTGTCAATCTCCTGCTACAAGGAAGTATTGTTAGGAACCACTTGCTTTATCCCATGGTCCTGCTCAGATCTGCATGAGGAAAAGCATTAGTTTCACTTATCAGGGTTTTCTCAAGCCTGCCATTACTTTTTGCTTGCAGTGTACCAAGCAAGGGTTCTACTGCAGATGTCCATCAGTGCACAGTTTGGTGATTCATAGTTCATGCTTGGGAACTGGTGGCAATCGTGGCTAAGATTCATACAAATCCAGTTGTTGTACTCTGACCTGGATTGGGTGATCCATTAGACAATCACTTATCTTTCCTCTCCTCACCGAGACACTACTGCAATATGGTCTACATGGGGCTGCCCTTGGAAACTAGTCAAAAGCTGCAGCTGGTACAGAATGTGACAAGACAATTATGGGCATATCTTTTCAGGCTTAGATAACCTTTGCTCCTTGAATTGCGTTGGTTATCAGTAGGTTTATGGGTACTTTCAGGGAACTGGTTATTACTTATAAAGCCATTTATGGTAAAGGGTCTGTTTATCTAAAGAACCACCTGTCTTCTGTGTCTTCTGTGTTGCCTGTACATTTGTGAAGAACTAGATGTTCCAGGTTCCATCCATTAAACAGTGTCACCTGATGGGATCTGGGAATATGCCTTCCTTATTGTAGTATCTGTCTTCTGAAACACCATCCCTCATATGCAAGATATGCCTAGACCTGACTCTTGCAGTGTTCAGAATTGCCTTGAAAACCTTCCTCTTTCTTCAGGCCTTTGGTGAGAGTGGGTGGCAGGTTCCATTTTGTATTAAATGAAATTAAATTCTAATGTTTTTCATTAGAATTTGTTTTTTATTTTAACTTATTGTACAGTGGTTTCTATGGTATGCTGCCCAGAGTTGTCATAGGGTCCTCATACATCAAGCTATTATCATCAAGCTACAGGGTCAAGCTATTTTCCAAAGCACCTGAAGGCCAGACAAGGAATAATGGATGGTAACTGAACAAGGAGAGAGAGAAATAAGGAGAAATTTTCTGACAGTGAGAACAATCAACCAATGGAACATCTTGCCTTCAGAAGTTGTGGGAGCTTCATCACTGGAAGCTTTCAAGAAGAGATTGGCCTGCCATCTGTCAAAAATGGTGTAGGGTCTGCTTTGGCAGGGGGTTGGAATAGATGACCTAGAAGGTGCTTCCCAACTCTGTTAATCTGTATAATCTGTAAAGTCGGTACATTTCCAAAATAAATAATAGACAAATGCAAATATGAGGGTCAAGGAAAACACAGTAAGTTAGACGGAAGAGGCTAATTAGGGAAGACCTGGAAGAAATTTCAGTGATAGCTTCTAGCCTGAACAAGTTGCATTAAATGGATTGGAACATAACTATTTAAATAGCTAATTGCCTGTGTACCCAAACCAAGTATCTTAAAGAATGTAAAACCCAGCATCAAACATAGTAAGCAAGACAGAGCTGACTAACTTACCATATTTTTAAACTAAAACCCTCCACGGAGCTCTGCTTCTGATGAATATTTTGGAAGTTTATCATGTTGGAAATGCATGCCCCAAATGAGGATGGAGACACAAAAGCAGTGTCTTTTTATGGTTGTTCAGGTAACACCTTGAGGGGAAGAAATTAAAGTTCTTGGTTTCTGAGTCTGACAAGCCTATCCCCAAGCCTTTAACACAAATTCATGGCTGCAATTTTGCTGTTATTGCAGTCACATCTCATCATTGGCCAAGATGCATTTCCCCCCGGGTAATTTCTGTTCTGTCTTGTATTCCTGCAACATCCCTCCACCCATTTTACTTTTTATTATCCTAATTTTCTTTCTCACAGGGTCTCCTGTAATAAATTTATCCAACTTGTCACCTCTCTCATTTCAAAACCCATCCTTTCCCTTTGCTAAACACATCTCCTTTTGTTCATTTTGTTTAAAGACATCACTTTTAAAATTATGCTATGGGTTTTCTTACTTAATTTTCTTCTCTCATTTATTTACTGAAAATAATTTATTCCTTATTCATAATGTTGGGTGCAAGGCACAATGATGTCCAATGGAACATGAAGCCATAACACAAATAATGAGATTTGTATCAATTCTTGAGCAATCAGTGTAGATTATAATGTTTCATAGGTGTTATTTTTGCAATAATTTCATGATACATGTGATGTAACTTCCCCTATATAATTCATATTAGCTTTCATTTTATATGCATATGTATGTATGCATGCATGTATGTATGTATGTATGTATGTATGTATGTGTTTGTTTTCATAGATTTTCATGGGTACAGGTATGCAGGTCTTGGCATGTTCGAGTCTTTTCCCATGTAAGATTGAGAGTATTTTGGTGATGTTTCAATGAGGTCACTTGCCATCTTTAGGCTGGTGCTTTCAGCTTTGTGCTTGTGCAAGTAAAGCATTATCGCTCAGTATATCACATCACGGAACTCAGGAGGTTACACCACAAAACCTCAGGAAGTTACAACACAGCCAATGACCCAAGAGATTATAGCACAAGACCCAGGATGTCACAACAATAGAACTCAAAAGGTCATCACACAGCCCATTTTACGCAGGTCGTTACAATACAGGAGGCTGATAGATACACAACCAATACCTCAGCCACACATGTTCTTATGAAAAAGCCAACCAATCTGCAAGCATCAACTCCATCAACCAATCAAGAATCAACACAGCCAACCAGCCCACTTACAACAGAGCCAGCACACCACACCTCCCCACCAGTATTTATAGAGAGATGGCAGCTCTGATCACGCTTTACTTGCACAAGCACAAAGCCAAAAGCACCAGCCTGAAGATGGCAAGTGGGACTTCGTCAAAATGTCACCAAGATACTCTCAATCTTACACGGGAAAAGACCCGAACATGCCAAGACCTGCATATGTATGTATGTATGTATACATCTATGTATGCGTACATATACATATACATACAGGCATGCATCTTTCTGTCTGTCTGTCTGTCTCTTTGTTTGTGAGCGATATTCCCCCATGACCATTTGGTCCAATTGATGGTGCACATCTCTCTGACCTTTAGGCATTGTTAGTAGAGAAACTGAGACTGTAAAGGGGAAATCTCAGCCAAATGGCAGGAGTGGAAAAGCTTTCTGTAAAGCTGTGGAAATTGTCAAAGCGAACCACTAAAATCGCTATACTACTACAATCTAATGACAATGTAACTATAAAACTTTTTAAAACAACCTATTAAATTTTGTAGAGAAAAATAAGGGAAGGAGGAAAAAGAGAGCGACCATCCAAAGACAAATATTAGAAGAGCAGGATCAGTCAATCATTTGGTAGGTTGTTTCCTAATTGATACTTAAAAGTAGCCCTGATTGAATGGAACAATTGTATATAGAGATAAATAGAGACAATCAAGTGTTTTTTTTAATTGTGACCGGATATCCATGCCTTCTCCAGTTTTAACCACCAAAATGTTGCAAAGATACAAAGATGCAAAGTACAGACAAGTAGTACTTATTTCACACATCATCATAATGAAATTTTCTTTTGGATTTTTGACTCACTCATTATAAGTGATGCAAATGTATTTAACCATTTTTATGTGCTGTTTGAATTTTTATGTGCTGTTTGACTATTCTTATACTGCAGGTATAAGATTTTGTAGTAATAAAAAGTGGTTTAGAATCTTTTAACCATATTCTTCTTATTCCTAAATTCTTTAGTGGCAAACACCTTTCTCATAGATTAGAAAGCAAGATCCTACTCTGTTATAAAATGGTTACAAAATGGGACATGATTCACTTAGCAACTGCATTGCTTAGCAACAGAAAAGTTGGAATCAATTTTGGTGAAGGACTACCTGTATTTTCAACATTGGTGGGAACTGCAGATATAAGTTGTCTTTTTTATTATTACTCTTGTATCAGTTAGGCTTGAAAATAGATGATGGAGATTATCTAGCTGTAAAAGATAAATTGGGTTTATTGTATATAGTTAAATCAAGCATAAGGAATTGAGTCCCTGTCTTCAAACAAGGCTATTTAAATTTTGTAGTTTTTAAATTGTTGAATCAGATAAAACTCTGGGCTTTGTGAAACTCTTTGGAAAAAATTGAAAAGAGTAGTTTAAGAATTTTTAAATAAGCACATAGGAAGTGCATTAACATATATGCTATTTTTTTTTAAAAAAAACACACGCTTTCATGATTTCTGAATATCAGATATCCTTTGCAGATTGAAAAGCAATTTTAGTTACCATGCTTATCAGAATTCTGTAATATGGTATTCATTATTTTGTCTTAAATCCTTCCCTCATCCTGCTGTCAGGTTTATTATTTAAAAGACAAAAGAAAAAGAGTTTGAAAAGGAAGAGGAGAATAACTCCCAGGCACTCGTTCTTATTTATGCAGTTAATATAACTAGCTAGAATGCATACAATACCTTGTTCCTGAGAACGAGTCAATGGCCAAGGTCACCCAGCTGGCTTTGTGCCTAAAATGGGATAAGAATTCATGATCTCCTGATTTTGAGGCTGATATCTTCACCACTATCTGAAGTGTGCCTTTCTGTTCCCACTAAACCTGATCCAACATGCATCACTTTCCTTTGTTATTATTTCTCTTAGGACAATTTGCTAGAATGAACTGATTTGCTAAAATCGCCCAAACTTTTATAGCTGATAATGAATATACGTTCCAATCATTCCTGGAAACTGTGTTAGAGAATGTACAATGACCGAAAGCAAATGATTATTCCTTTGTCTTTCTTTTCTTCTTTTTCTTTCTTTTATCCTTTCTTTTGATTTCAGCAACTGGGCCAGGAAGATGTCTATGGAAATTCTAAGTCATCCAGTTCATGGTTGTCCCAAAGGTGCATTTTCAAAAGGCAATTGGATTTCTTTGTTTTTTCTTGAAGATGTTTCGCTTCTCATCCAAGAAGCTTATTCAGTTCTGAATATAAATCCTTCCATCCTCCACCCTTCAGTCAGAACTAAAGAAGCTTCTTGGATGAGAAGCAAAACATCTTCAAGAAAAAAAGCAAGAAAGTCCAGTTGTCTTTTGAAAAAGCATCTGTGTGCCAGGAAGACTGTTTAAGTGTGACAAAGGGAATAGTGCAGAGTTTCCTTGATCATTTACAGGTGAAACTTGAAAAATTAGAATATCATGCAAAAGTTCATTTATTTCAGTAATGCAACTTAAAAGGTGAAACTAATATATGAGATAGACTCATTACATATGAAGCAAGATAGTTCAAGCCGTGATTTGTCATAATTGTGATGATTATGGCTTACAGCTCATAAAAACCCCAAATCCACAATCTCAGAAAATTAGAATATTACATGCAATCAATAAAACAAGGATTGTACATAGAACAATATTGGACCTCTGAAAAGTATAAGCGTACTTGGTTTGGGCCCCTTTTGCAGCAATGACTGCCTCAATGTGGGTGGCATGGAAGCTATCAGCCTGTGGCACTGCTGAGGTGTTATGGAAGACCAGGATACTTCAATAGCGGCCTCCAGCTCTTCTGCATTGTTCGGTCTCATGTCTCTCATTTTTCTTTTGGCAATGCCCCATACATTCTCTATGGGGTTCAGGTCAGGCGAGTTTGCTGGCCAATCAAGCACAGTAATCCCATGGTCATTGAACCAGGTTTTGACAGTGTGGGCAGGTGCCAAGTCCTGCTGGAAAATGAAGTCAGCATCCCCATAAACCTCGTCTGTGGAAGGAAGCACGGAGTGCTCAAAAATCTCCTGGTAGATGGCTGCATTGACCCTGGACTTAATGAAGCACAGTGGGCCAACATCAACAGATGACATGGCTCCCCAAATCAACAAAGACTGTGGAAACTTCACACTGGACTTCAAGCATCTTGCAGTGTTAGCCTCTCCATTCTTCCTCCAGACTCTGGGTCCTTGGTTTCCAAATGAGATGCAAAAGTTGCTCTCGTCAGAAATGAGGACTTTGGACCACTGAGCAACAGACCAGTTCTGTTTTTCTTTAGCCCAGGTAAGACGCTTCTGACGTTGTTTGTTGTTCAGGAGCAGCTTGACAAGAGGAATACGACATTTGAAGCCCATGTCCAGGATCCATCTGTGTGTGGTGGCTCTTAATGCACTGACTCCAGCCTCAGTCCACTCCTTGTGAAAGTCCCCAACACTTTTGAATGACCTTTTCCTGACAATCCTCTTCAGGCTGTGGTCATCCTTGCTGCTTGTGCACCTTTTTCTTCCACACTTTTCCCTTCCACATAACTTTCTATTAATGTGCTCTGATACCGTGTCGCGCCGAGCGACCGGTCCGTTGTTCCGCCGGCTTTCTTTCGCTGCCTATGGAATTCCCCACAGGGAAGAAGTTTAGCGGGACCCTCGCAAGGGTGAATACCAATAACAGACACCAGACATCCGATTGCTTCAAAGGAGGGAGCACATCGCGCCCGGGGCAGATGGAAAGGTCCAGGCAGCAGCAGCCCCGAGTGCTTTGTACAAACCTCTTTTATTATCCTCTTTCAAGCGGGTGGGGGAGCACACAGGGGGTAGCAGAGTTTTACCTTATATGGAAGAAAATCATAAACAAAGAACAAAGAACAAAGTATGTGATAGTTTGCAAGCTTGCAAGTATGCTTATCATACAGAGCTAACGTGTCCTGGGACGGAAAGTAACAACAGTCAGTGTTTCGCGATCATATTGAAACATTTTGCAGTTGGCTAAGACAAGGTCATCAGATACGTGCAAACATCCCTGTATCCGTGTTTGACAATGTCTGCTTAATGGTGGAATAGCTACAATTCCTCCTTTTTATTATTTTTGTGATGCCGTCTCAGGTAAAGTCCTTTTTCCTCTGAAATGGATTCAAGGGTGGCAACAAACCCTTCGGTTTGTTGAGACCCTGCTGCACCAGTTAAATGCGAGGAGGAACACTCACCTTCTGATTCTTCATCACTCATATCCAATAAGGCTCCTTTGGGAGCATAGGAGGCATTGTATCTATTTCATTCTCTGACTCTTGGTCAGAAGACCATTCCAGCAGAGGCTGTTTAACAGAATCTTTGGATACAATAACAGATGTGAGAAAACTGACCGTTTTTGAGTATTACTGATTTCACTATCAAGTGCTTGTAAGCGACCTTGTAAAATTTTAGCAATCGTCCCATAACACATGGACCTATTAAACAGGCAAGGCATAGAAATATCAGAGGACCGGCTACAGCAGACAACAAGGTAGTTAACCATGGAGAATAATTGAACATGCCTTGATACCATGCTTGATTCTGCTGTCGCTCATTTTCTCTATCCTTCAATCGTTTGCGTAATTCAGCCATTGAATCTTTAACAATACCTGAGTGATCAGCATAAAAACAGAATTCTTCTTTTAAGGCTACACATAATCTCCCTTTGTTTAAAAATAGCAGATCAAGACCTCTTCTGTTCTGCAGAGCGACCTCAGCCAGAGAAGTGAGCGAAGCCTGGAGTGCAGAGATCGAGGTCTCAATACGTTTGAGATCCTCATCTACTTGTAAACTGAGTGCTGCTACTTGTTGATGACCAACAGCCAGAGCTGTGACCCCAGTTGCTGCACCGGCAGCACCAAGGCCCAACAACACAGACAATGTGAGCTGTGACAATTTCTCTTTTTGTGAAGTGGAAATTTTGGGGTTCTAACACATTAACAAGTTCCGGCCCTGGGTAATAAGTTATCTTGGGGAGCAATTTTACTTGTATGCAAAAAGAATTTTGAGCAATGAGAACGTCTCCATGAACACAGGCTGTGGCTCCCGTGGAGCATGCCCAAACAGAGTTGTTACCGGAATGAAATATTGACCCCGGAGGCG
The DNA here is from genome assembly GCF_049901715.1 of Pseudonaja textilis. Classification (NCBI taxonomy): domain Eukaryota; kingdom Metazoa; phylum Chordata; class Lepidosauria; order Squamata; family Elapidae; genus Pseudonaja; species Pseudonaja textilis. The sequence goes on from NC_141994.1 coordinate 50,829,362, forward strand.
AGCAGTTATGTCGCCTCCAGAAGAAAGTATATAATGGGCCATATCCACCATGCCCGGTAAAGGATGTGATGGCTAACCGTTCTTTGGTCAAATAGACTTGGCAATGATAACCTGATGAAACATTATGACAATATTTGGAATAATTAGCAGGGATATTTCCCAAACAGCATCCCTGACCTACTATGTCAGTAACCGTGATGGAAGAAGCATTCCATCGGCATTCGTTATCTGAGGTGGAATTGCGAATGGGTTCATTTGAAGCTACTGCATCATAAAAGGGTGGCAGGTCAGATAGGCAGAGCCAGCATTGGTCCGTTTGGAGGAGTCATTAAGGGTGGCTTTTAATAATGCAAAAGAAGAATTAACCAATTGAATTAATGGATTGGCCTGAGTGTCAGATTTTTGTAAAAGGCAGATTTCAAATTTTGATTTGGACCTATGTCATCACGTGGGCAAAGACATTGTTAAGCGAATAGTGAAAATGTTGCCTTCATCCTTTTGACCATCCCATTGGCGTCCCCCATGTAAACCCTGACATCCATTGTTGTTGAGTCAATGTCTTCCCTTTTTCGGTAAAGGTAATGGTGAGCGGGTTCAGTCTCTGGCCACAACATGGCCACGAAGAGCAGGGAAGCTGTCCACGAGTGCGGGTAATGTTGATATAATCTCCTTTGGTAGGGGTAACCACGAATGTGGCCAGTGGACACACAGTTCCATTTTTTACAATACCTATCAATTGGACCACCACAAGCAGCGGGATTCGCGGTACTGTGAGCAGGACAAAAGTACAAAGGAAAGTTATGAGCAGGAGTTGGAGAGCAAGAGCCCTGTTTGTCCCATATATCAGCTTGCAGTTTTTTGTCAGCAAATTTCTCAACCCCAGTACCCATTTCAGCAAAGTCCATGGATAATGGGGGAAACCATGGCCACCGAGTGTAGTTGGTGGTGCTATTAAGAACTTGTCCTTGAAAGTCCAGGATAGTCCAGGTATAGGTATGTGGTTGATGTGCATTCGTGGAGACTGCTCGAGGGGATCGACGGACACGATGAGTGATGTGTGGAGCGTGCTGTTGATACAAAGTGAGAGTCAATCGGGAGGAAGTGGCAAATCCATTGACCATTTTTGTAATTTCACACTGGTAATGTCCATAGTCAGCCAATCGCACATGGTGAAGGGCCAGGGTTGTAGCACGGAAATGATAAGTGATGGAATATTGGGTGCCATCTGTCAACAGAGTGTCATTTTGAAACCACCTCCAAATAGTTCCCTTCTTTTTTACCAGAGAGCATTGGACACATTCCATGGCATTGGAAATGGAGCTGAGACCTGGAACCGCAGGGTATCTGAGGCGTGCGTCCGGATGAGTGTGGTTGTTTTGTGAGAAGTGCCATCGAGGATGAGGCGATGTCTGCGGTCGAGGGTGGCTTATAACCGCCTGGCCAATAAGATGGAAGAGTGGATCTCCAAAGGCAGGCAGCGGAGTCGCAGGGTGGAATGCAGCAGTGAAGGTGTCTCTCCAGGCGTTCGAAAGGAGAGGCGTTGGAGTCAAGCAGCTGTAGCCAGGATAGAAACGGTGGGGATAGGGAGGAAAAGCAGAAGAGGGGGTAGACAGTAAGAGAACAGTATGATTGAGGTAAGTATGATTAAAAGAAAAGCCTAAACAAGAATAGGAGCCAATTGTTTGCGAAGTTACCTGTATAGTCAGAGAAATGAAGCAAGGGAAATAATAATATGAGAGAGTGATTTCTGAAGCAGGCAGAAGAGGGCAGCCATTATGCTGAAAGGCATAATTGCAGGCAGGAAGAAGAATTGTCTTCATAAACAAAGGTTACTGTGCTGTGAAGGGGGCTAGGATAACCCCTGGAGATGCATTAAAGAGTGAAAAGACTGGAAATATCATTGTCAGCAAGAGGGTGAGAGATAGAGGAGTCTTGGCCATTGGGTGGCCCATGGTAAGGCGGACACAACGAGCAGGAACCCAAAGCACTTTGTCAGGAAGTTGTACTGCAGCGTATCCTTTTCCCCACGTGATGAGCTGTGCAGGGCCTTTCACGCAGGATCCGGGAGTTGCCTGAAATAGACAAGAGAGGCGAGAGGAGGGGGCACTGGCTTGGTAAAATGGCGAGAAGCAGCCGTAGAAGAAGGAGAGCCAGTGAGGTTAAGAAAGTTAAGAGCATAGAGTGTAATGTTCAAGATGTTTTGTAATGCCGGGAGGTTCGGGGGCCTAAACCCTTTTTCCCGTTTGCCGATCAAGGGCTTTTTCAGAGTTTGATTTGCCCTTTCCACAATAGCCTGACCCTGGCTATTGAATGGTATACCGAATTTATGAATGATGGCCCACTTATGACAAAACTCAGCAAAGGGAGAGCTGACATGAGCAGGACCATTATCTGTTTTGAGAATTTTTGGACATCCCAATGTTACGAATGTAATAACATTTTTAGTTGCCTCTCCTCTTTGCAATGTTGCCATAATAAACCCTGAATAAGTGTCTATGGACACATGAATGTATTTCCAGGGAGCAAAGGGAGGATAATGAGTGACGTCCATTTGCCATGTGTCACAAGCTTGGATACCCCTGGGATTAACACCTTCAGGGATACCTCTAGCCTGGAGACTACATGTGGGACATTGTTGGATTATTGCTGTGGCTTCCTGGTACGTAATCCCGAATTGCTGTACCAGGGCCTTCTTATTTTGATGGAAATAGTCATGCCTCTCCCCAGCCGAAAGTGGTTGAGGAAAAGGGGAGGATGTCATGATTTTGCAGGCCTCATCGGCCATATGATTGCCTTCTGATAAAAATCCGGGCAAGTGTTGATGACTTCTAATGTGAGCCACAAATAAGGGCTTACTTCTTTCTTTCAGTAGAGCTTGGAGCTGTAAAAAAAGTGTCATGAGAGGGGGAGGGGTAACAGGGGAAATATAGGCATCAAACATGCAAACAGCCATTTGAGTGACATACATACTATCAGATATTACATTTAAAGGTTGCTGTGGAAAAAGAGACAAGGCTAATGAAAAAGCAGCCAATTCAGCCTGTTGTGCTGATTTCTGCGGGGCAGTTAAGCATTTATTCCATTGAGCATCTATGTACCACACACAGGCCCCAATAGTCCTAGAGCCATCAGTGAACACAGTAAGGGCTTCTTTCAAGGGCTGCTGAACAAAAGGTGACTTCAGAACAAAAGGGACTGTTCGCAAAACTTGCAGCCGAGTATCAGGGGGAAGATGGCATGACACTTGACCACACCAATCTTCCAATGCATCCTGCAATACCATGGAGATTTGCAGGAGAGGTTCCCATTGAGCAATCTTAAAAGGGATATATAGTGTAAAAACATCCATTCCCATCAAGGCTTTGGTTCATTTTCGCCCCTTCTCTATAAGGGAAGCCATCTGAGCTGCTCTAGTGGTTATAGATGTCTTGGGAGTGTGTGGTAGGTGTAACCATTCCAAAATATGGAGGCGTTTTTCATCCGAAATTTGGATCACTATAGCAGTTAATAGCTGTTGGGTAGAGAGAATGGCAAGGGAAGGTGGTCTATCAGTGAGGGCACGGTCCACCCATCTAGTGGCCAGGGCTGTATTTACCTGGTGCAAAGCGTGTAAGTGTTGTTCTGAAAGATAAATTTTGTCTGCTGGATGTTTTAATCCTACTAATGCCTGAAACAGGGGTGACAGCATATGTGTGGTCAATGCAAGATAAGGTCTAGCCCAATTGATGACCCTTAGGCATTGTTGCAGCTGAACCAAGGTGGTTGGTTGAGGAAGTGTAAGCAAGGGAATAGATGGAGAAGCCGTGGAGGCTAATACCTTGTGACCTAAATACTGCATTGGGTAATGAGACTGGATTTTTTCAGGTGCTATGTATAACCCTGCTTTTGCTAATGTGGTCAAAAGGACTGGAAAGGTTTTCTGAACTGTTCCTTTTGGCCCATCTGCAGCAATCAAAATGTCATCCATGTAATGATAAACAAGAAAAGTGGGAAACTGAGACCTATAAGGCTGTAATGCCTCGTTAACAAAAAATTGACACATAGTTGGTGAATTTAACATGCCTTGCGGAAGGACCTTCCACTGGTACCGAGCCATGGGCTTTGAGTTGTTGAGCTCGGGTACTGTGAAGGCAAAAATGATCCTGTCCTTTTGTGCTAAAGGTATGGAGAAAAAACAGTCCTTCAAATCTATAATGATAAGATCATATCCAACAGGAATTAAGTTAGGATTAGGCAAGCCACACTGCAGAGGTCCCATGGGCTGTAAGATAATATTCACAGTCCTGAGATCTTGCAATAGGCGCCATTTGCCTGATTTCTTTTTGATAACAAAAACAGGAGTGTTGTAAGGACTAGTGGATGGCTCAATATGCCCCTCCGTAAGCTGTTGCTGAACAAGAAGGTGCAATGCTTCTAACTTTTCTTTGGTAAGAGGCCATTGATCAATCCATACAGGCAAATATGTTTTCAATGTGAGAGATAAAGGTGCAATAGACATATTGAAAGAAAGCAAAGATTTTACACAGAGGTGTTAGGGTAGCTGGATATAGGCATGAAACTGAGAAAGCAAATCACGTCCCCACAGATTGCAGTGCAGGGGAAGAACATAAGGCTTAAGGTATGCTGTTATAGTTGAATGTGGAGTAGAAGCAGAGAGCCAATTAGAGCTGACCTTAGCGGCTTGAGCTCCGCCTACGCCTTGCACTGAGGCAGCCTCGGTAAGAGACCAAGTAGGTGGCCACTCAGCAGAGCAGATGACAGAAACGTCAGCACCGGTGTCAATCAGGCCATCAAAAGTGTGACCATTCAAGGTAACAGACAGGGTAGGTTTAGAAGCGTGCACAGGTTGCTGTAATGCAAACAGGGAAGGCGGATCAGTAAGTGGCATTAAGATAAGCGTGGCGACCACGGTCCCCTTTTGAGGAAAAACAACGATCCCCTATAGCAGCGAGAGCCAAGTTATTGAGAGCAGAGGAGTCATATAGGTAAGGAGCAGCGACAATACCTTCTATGGTAAGAGTGGAATTGGGAATGAGCAGAATAGCAACTTGAGGGAGGCAAGGGTGTTAAAGAGTTGCAGTTAAAAGGCGTTACAACAGCACCAGGGTCATCATACACAAGGTCTTCAGATAACACTACCGGGAAAGTGGTAGTGGGGAGGTCAGCCTTGGTGGCGGGGCTAGCTGAAAGCCCCATAGTTAGTTTCCGAAGGCAGAGGAGAAGGGGGTTGCTACGACACTGCGAAGCCCAGTGAAAGCCTTTACGACAGCGAGGACAGATGGTTTTTGGTTTTGCTTTAGAATCAGGAGGCAGAGGGCCCTAGCAGTCGCGGGGTGCCCCTCCTCCTCCCGGCATCCGACACTGATTTTTAAAATGTCCAGGCTTGCCACAGTTGAAACAGTTGCCATTACGAGTTAAAGCAAAAGCATCGGGAGAGGAAGCAGAAGCAGGGAAAGAAGAAGAAATAGCCACTGCGGCGCATCCATTTTATGGGAGGTTGTGCCAACAATTCTACAAAGCTGGAGAAACTCAGCCAAAGTGACCCCTGGCTTGTTAGCAACAGGTTGCAAAATTTTTGACAGTCATGATTAGCATTAGAAAAAGCCAATTTCATGAGTAATTCCTGTTTAGCAGTAGCGTTATCAATCTGCGATCAATTCAGTTTGCAGCGACTAATGAAAGAGGCATAGGATTCATCAGAATTCTGCATTACTTTTAAAAAGGCTTGGGTGGATTGTGAATCTGTATCATCCACTCGTTTCAAAGCATTCATTGCACACATATGAATGATGGCAAAAGCACGGCGGGGACAAGTCTGTTGTTGAGCTAAGGTGGCAAATTGTCCTGTCCCTTTAAGATGGCCTTCCGTGACTGCTGCCGGCAAACCTCGCCGATATTTCTGCATCAACACATTTTTCATATTCAGACTGCCACACAACATATTGTGCTGGGGTCATGAGCATAGAAAACAACATTTTCCAATCATAGAGCAACATGACAGTATTACCAGAAACCAAAGAATCAAGTATGCCTCTAGTGTAAGGTGAGTGCAGACCATAATTAGTTACGCATCTTTTATGTTTTTCAAGACCTTAAATTCAATGTTAGTATGTACAGGGTTGCCGCCACCTCCCGAGGAAGGGCAAGAGGGAAGGCAGAAAGAGTTTCAGAATCATCCAACGGTGAGGGGAAGAAAGGAGATTGCTAATAAGGCCTCCTCGAGGAATTAGTGGAGAGGAGGAGGGGTAGGGGCAGAAGGAGAAGGATTAGAAGATTCCGCAGGATTGATGTAAGGTGGGGAAGAGAGGAGTTTCCACCTGTGCCACAAGAGGATCTCCAGATTTAGCAGGGTAGTAGAAGAAAGAAGAAGAAAGAGAGAGGGGAGTGTCAGAGGTAAGAGGTGCAGCATTCTCTTTTGGAGGATAAAGTGTGTTTAATGCTGCCATGACAGCCCGCCAAGATGTTAATATTTCAGGCGGGGCTCGGGGGATATCGTGTAGGTACTTCCCCAATTTCTGCCATGAAGAGTGTCGAAGTGTTCCTTCTCAGGATAAGATGGACAATGTTCCTCTATATATGCCAATAGGTTAGTCAATGATTTTTGAAAGAGGATATATAGTGGTGCCATTAATTTTTGAAATGAATTAGCCTTCTTCACTATAGTATAAAGTTCGTCCCTATGACCTGACAAAACTTTGGAAAGTGAGGAGCCCATTTACTTACGATTGTACGATGCCTTTGCCAGGTGCGTAAGAACGGGAGTGAAGGAGATGCACCTCTAGACAGAGATCACACCTTTGAGACAGCGAAAGGCAGGCGGATCCCGGACGAGCCCCCAGTTGTCGCGCCGAGCGACCGGTCTGTTGTTCCGCCGGCTTTCTTTTGCTGCCTATGGAATTCCCCGCAGGGAAGAAGTTTAAGCGGGACCCTCGCAAGGGTGAATACCAATAACAGACACCAGACATCCGATTGCTTCAAAGGAGGGAGCACATCGCGCCCGGGGCAGATGGAAAGGTCAGGCAGCAGCAGCCCGAGTGCTTTGTACAAACCTCTTTTATTATCCTCTTTCAAGCAGGTGGGGGAGCACACAGGGGGTAGCAGAGTTTTACCTTATATGGAAGAAAATCATAAACAAAGAACAAAGAACAAAATATGTGATAGTTTGCAAGCTTGCAAGTATGCTTATCATACAGAGCTAATGTGTCCTGGGACGGAAAGTAACAACAGTCAGTGTTTCGCGATCATATTGAAACATTTTGCAGTTGGCTAAGACAAGGTCATCAGATACGTGCAAACATCCCTGTATCCGTGTTTGACAATGTCTGCTTAATGGTGGAATAGCTACAATACCGCACTTTGGGAACATCCAACTTCTTTTGCAATTACCTTATGAGGCTTTCCCTCCTTATGGAGGGTGTCAATGATGGTTTTTTGCACAACTGCCAGGTCAGCAGTCTTTCCCATGATTGTGATTCCTACTGAACCTGACTGAGAGACCATTTAAAGGTTCAGGAACCCTTTGCAGGTGTTATGGCTTAATTAGCTGATTAGAGTGGGACACTTTGAGCCTAGAATATTGAACCTTTTCACAATATTCTAATTTTCTGAGATTGTGGATTTGGGGTTTTCATGAGCTGTAAGCCATAATCATCACAATTATGACACATCACAGCTTGAACTATCTTGCTTTGCATATAATGAGTCTATCTTATATATTAGTTTCACCTTTTAAGTTGCATTACTGAAATAAATGAACTTTTGCACGATATTCTAATTTTTCAAGTCTCACCTGTATAACAGAAGTAAGAATGGTTAAAAAAACTATAGAATGATTGGTTTAAATTATTCCAGGCACAACACTAAATAAAGTGTACTTGGTTAATGGCAAAATGAAATCTGTCCATAATGGTTTGTGAAATTCTTGGAATTCTCCTTTTAGTATCTTCCTTTTCCTAGATTCTATGGGTTTTCACTTATTATCACATTTGGTAGAAGTTTTTGGGTAACCTTGAGTAAGAGCTGAAAACAGCAGTGCCTTGGCAACCCAACTTCACAATGGAATTGTATAGAGGTTGAAGGCCTTGTGTTTCAAGCAAGAGAACAGAATCATAGAGTTGGAAGAGACTTTGAAGGTCTTCTAATCCAACTCCCTGCTCACATTTCTTTCTCCTTCTTCCCCTTCTTCTTTTCTTTTTCTCTCTTTACAATGTACATTTTGAAAACTTTTAACTACTGCTACCAGGGTTTAGTTGTTGATGATTATGCATTGCATTCCTCTGTGCATTGGCATTTGTAAAACCTGATGTCATTTTATAGCAATTATAAAATATTGTGAATTTACAGCATTGGGAAAGAGCTGTGATTTAAATAAAACCAGGCCTGGCTGAATGCATTGAAAATATTCCCCTGTCTTTATACACACAATATTCTGAGTATATTTGAAATGTCCTCCGAACAAAACAAAAATTACAATGGTTTGCACCAGGGACACAATCCATCAGGAAGAACTGTGCAAATCGACTGGGATGAATGTTTGTGCTCTGGTGCAAATCCCGATCATTACAGCACAGAATAACATCCTAGGGGATCCTCACAGAATGATTGCTTTGATGCTAGCACAGCCTTCCTCAATTTAATGTCTTCTAGATGTGTTGGATTTAACACCCATAATCCTCCATCCAGCCTGGGGATTTAGGGGATTTAAAGTCCAATGCTTCTGGAAAGCAAGCTGAAGAATATTATGCAGAGTTTATGCTAGCTATAGTTTACTCTCTAAGCCACAATGATTATGCTGCACCAAAAAAAAAAAAAAAGCAACTTTTGGGAGAAAGCATACTTTTTGCATACTTGACTGATGCTGACAATGGCAATGGAAGGTTGGGAGGGAGAGAGATTAGTCTCTATGGGCACAGCTGATGATAACTATAAAAGATTGCATAAATGCAAAAGAAAGGAAAGAGAAAGAAAGAAGAAAAAAGAAACATGTCAAACATTTGTAAAGCATTCCTTGCCCTTGAGTTGCCATTAGAAGGAGGAGGGGGGAGTGATCTGATGGAGCAGTTCAATATTCAAATATATTGTACAGTATGTCTAAAACTAAGAAAAGAAGGTGGTAATAGATCTGAATGCAAATGGTCTGATATTGATATTATAGAAGTATAGGCTTGACATTAAACATTAGTATTTTAACCCTTAACAGCCATTGAAGAACCAGAGCCGCCATAGGAATAATATCTAACCAAAACAGGAAATACAGGTGGACAGGCACATAATATATGCACCTATTTTAATCCAATTGTACTACATTCTCAGCACAAAAGTCCCAAAGAAGGTGCTGATAGGATTTGTTTTATGTTCCCTTCAGGATTATAAGGTAACTCAGGACAAACTTATATCAGTGTTTTCTTGTTTCCCAGAAAACCTCTAAAATAAGTTCTTCCTCATATATGAAATGTGAGGTGATGGGAGATTGGAGACCCTGTGCATAATCTAGGGTTTTTCCTGGACTCATGACTCCTGCCCAAAGAGCAGATGATGGTTGTGGCCAGGAGGGCCTTTGCGCAACTGTGGGTTGTGTACCAGTTATACCCTTTCCTGGACCAAAGGTCCCTACTCAGTCACTCATGCCCAAGTCACTTCCTGTCTTGATTATTGCAAAGCGCTCTACATTGGGCTGCTTGAAGAGCATCTGGAAGCTCCAGTTGCTGCAAAATGCAGCGGCCCACATGGCTTTGCGCAGACCCCAGTGTGCACATGTATCACCTCTCCTGCAGAAGCTGTATTAGTTGCCAATTTGCTTCTGGGTACAATTCAAGGTGCTGGTTGTCACCTTTAAAGCCTTCATGGCTTGGGACTGGGTTATCTGAGGGAATGTCTCTTGCCGGTCACATCTACCAGACTCATTAGAGTGGGGAGGCAGGGAATGTTGCGGGCCCTATCCCTGAGGGAAATACACCTGGTGGGACCCAGAAGAAGGGCCTTCTCCGTGGTAGCTTCCTCTCTCTGGAATATCATTCTCTCAGATATTACTGTAGAATAGCCCCCACTCTAGCACTCTTCTGGAAGGCACTGAAGACCTGGTTCTGCCAGTGAGCCTTCAGGAACCCAGAGCAGGATGGAGCCCATCAAATGGCTAGTGTGATCTGCTGTTGTCAGGGCGGGGGTGGATGGGAGTTGGGAGGGTGATTTTTTTTTCCAGATTTTGTTCTATTGTACTTTATTAATTTGATTCTTTTTGTTAGTTTTTATTGTTTTTTTATTTTATTTTTTGTTTTAAATATGGTTTTACGTTGTGTAAGCCACCTCGAATCGCCATAGTGAATAGGTGGCAATATAAATAAAATAAATAAATACATAAATAAATAAAAGTAAACATGGTAATTGACAGGAACCTCCCAGGGCATTTAATTTTTCAGAGGTTCCAGTATTGGGCTCCTCTGCCAATAGAAACTAAGCTTGCTGTGCCTGAGTTATATTAAGGATGTTCTTGTCATCAGAAATCAGCCAATTAATGTGTAGAAACATGCACCTTTTTATTCTGAAGATTCTTTTTTTTTGGGGGGGGGAGAGGTGTATTTCAGATGAATAATTAGGAACAAGTTATATTATGTCTTCTACCCAAACATCACACGATGAGTGGATGATGGATAAAGATTTTTTTTAAGCAGGGAAAAGTAAAAAAAATGTTATTTGCAGCTGGTCCAACACCCTGCCCAAGGTAGGAGTCCTACCATTCTGGGCAAATGGTTGTCCAATCTTTTCCTGAAAATCTCCAGTGATGGAGTAGCCACAACTCTGAGAGACAAGTTGTTCCATGGACTAATCATAATTACGGCCAGGAATTTCCACTTTGAATTTCCTTCTGATGGCCTTCCAACCATTGCTTTGGATCCTGCCCTCAGTTGCTATGGACAGTCCTTCAGGTATTGGAAGATTGCTATCATGTCTCCCCTGAGACTTTTCTTCATTAGGCTAAACATCTCTGGTACCCATAGCTGTTATAGCAATAGCACTTTGATGTATGTACCACTTCACTGTGCATTTACAGTCCTCTCTAAGCAGTTTATAGAGTTGGTATACTGCCCTCAACAATCTGGGTCCTCATTTTACCAGCCTGCAAGAATGAAAGAATTAGCCTGCAATACTACATTCAAATCATTGTGCCACCAGATCCTCATTTAGACCCCTTATCAGATGGATGTATCCATGCTAGTTTTCCTTGTGCTATTACATTCCTTATTGGAGGAAATTGATATAGCTGATCAGTTCCTTTGCAACTACAAAACTACAGAGAAACATAGCTCATACATCATTGAGGCCTGCTGGCATTTTGTATACACCCTTCTTCCTTTGTTCAGTAATATACAACATCATCCTCCATTTTCTGATCCTATAAATCTTTTAAATATTCGCCTAGCTGATTAGGATTTAATAGACTACTAAAAAGACTAATCATCTGTATGTATAGTTCAAGTATAATTGTTCCATAAGAAGACTCCTGAACCTTTAATTTCTATGCCATGTGTCTGGAAATACATATTATGAGGAAATCTTGTAAATAATGTTTTGTTTGATTTGTAAGCCAAGTCTGAAGTTTTCTATTTATGATGTTGCTTAGGTATTAACACAGCACTAGGCTAGGAGGAAAAGAAAATACGTTTGTATTAAAAAAGGAATTGGAAATTTATTTGTAACTGCAACTTTAGAAATAATCACTATATACTAAGAACAAACATTTGATTTCTTATCATACTGGAGAATACTATAACCTCAAAACCCCACTTTTGCTTATTTTTTCAGCTTTAAACTAGATTTGGATTGGACAATCCATTAAAAACAGCTTTTCAATAGTTCTTGGTATAGCAAACAGTCCTCTGTAATCTTTATATACCTTGCTCAATTGCTTGACTGTTTTAAAAAGGCATGTAATCCTAAACCAATTCAACTAAATGTGAATTTTGATCAGGGAAATGCTCCCTCTGGAGCCATCAGCCTAAGGAAGTTGGGAGAAAAGCAGCACTCTAGATTGATGAGAAAATTCAATTAGTGTTGAACTACCATTTATTGTTTTGATCTGGCTTGTGCCTATTTTTAATTAAGTTGTTCTGATCTATTTCCTTTATGCAATTTTAAGAAGAACAATAATAGGTTAGATCAATGGCCAAGTGGATACTTTTGGAAAGCTGACAAGTGATACTTGAACAACATATTATCCTCCCACCTGGATTTTCTGGAACTATTTTTGTGAGATCTACTAGCCAAAAATAGCCTCAGCTTCCATAATTTGTTTAATCTTCTCTTGCAAGTTAAAGATTTGCAAATTGTACTATCTACATTAAATAACAAGTGAAGTGATGCTTCAAAGCAAGACCATAACAAAGGAATGAGGGAAAAGGGTTGTAAGTTGTAGAAAATTAGTCAGTGATATCAACAACAAAAAATTCTGTTTAGGACCATGGAGAGCAATCATCTAGGGAAAAAAAGAGAGAAATTATTCCAGCACTAGAATAGAGCAACTGACCAATATAGTGTGATGTAGTCTCAACCTTCTCAGCTGTTGAAGCTGGCTATAAAATGTCTGGCACCTGTTGTCTAACTGCCTTTCTTGGAGATTAACTTTTTAAGACATTTTAAGCAAGTTGGAGGATTCTCTCCCTCCCCCCTCTCTCTTCCTTCTCTGTCTCTGTCTCTGTCTCTGTCTCTGTCTCTGTCTCTGTCTCTGTCTCTGTCTCTCTCTCTCTCTCTCTCTCTCTCCTTTGTTCATTCCCTCCCTCTTCTTCCTCCCTCCCTTCCTTTTTTTTTAAAAAAAATCCACATTTGCTTACTACAATAGATGTTGTGACTACTTATTTAGATAAATGTTGGTGTAGATACTTTCTATTGCTTTTGAGTATATTTGTAAATATATTCCTATTCTGCTTCTATCAAGATACTAACAAGAACAATATTCATGTTAACTGTGAATATGATAAAAAATACCATAAACTAAATTTTCCATTTTGTTTTATTTTTTTTCTGAGTCTCAGATAAATTTCCTTTTCCAGGATGTGATCAGCATTAAATCTCATTAGGCAAATACATGATTCCATATTTCTGAAAGCCACATGTTATATTTTCTCTTTTAACAGTAGGTCTTTATGTGAATCTTAACATTAGAAATTACTGCCTATCTTAAATTCTACTTAGAACTGTCTGAGTCAGATTCATTTTGTTTCCAAATAGTTGCAGTCCTCATTCTGCTTTGCTTTTTACTTCCTGGTGATTTCCACACCTGGCATCTATACATAGCATATCTTCTCCTATGACAAAGAATTTAAAACACCTTATTTCTAATGATTTGAAACAGGTGTTCTGTAGCCAGTATGAACTACTAGTGCATACTTCTCAGGGGAGAATTAGATAATCTTTTGATGTAATGTTTGTTGGGTAGTTTCATATTAATATTATGTGAAGCTACCCAATTATGTTCACCCACATTACAAGGGCTAATTTAAATGTACATCCATCCTTTAGTACGGAAGCTGAGGAGGCCACCATACTATCATTCTCCCAAAAAACTCTTCCCATAAGCCTCTTTCCTATTAGTTTGAATGAAATGGCATACTGAATCTCTGTTTCTAGAATGATGCTTGAATCTGGCCAAAATTAAATAGCTGCTTGAAATAAGGCAACCCTTCCTCACTCCTTATACAGAAGCTATATGGAATTGCATGCTTCATGTCTTTGTCTACCACTGCAAACTAATTTAGGGTTCCTATTGCAGGATTTATATGGCCATCTCAGTTCCCCAACAGAAGGAAACATTGGGGAATTCTAGAGAAACACTCAGAATCTGCCATCATGTCCCTTCAGCATTTTTCCTAAGGGCCTCCTGTGATTGTATCTACAGATAGTTATAAATAATTATCTATGAATGTGCTGTCACGGCCTGTTGCTATATGTGCAAAATAACTCCAGCTCTTTATTCCTGTAACTTGGTGAGGCAGCTGCAACATTACATATATAATTTCTCTTGCCTTCATCAATTGGCAAAAGAGTACAAGCTTTCTTCTTGCTCCATGAGAATTACTAATCTCATAGTGGGAGTGTGGGTCCATTGGCTGTGGAGGAAACTGGGGAAGGGCAAAGTTTAGCTGGGCAGAGCAGAACAAGGGAGAGGGAGTTCAGAGGAAGATCCAGGCCCACCCCTCTTCATCCTAGGGCACACAGGGAGGAACAGAGAAGAGAGCAATGTGGGTTGCAGGGCTTACGTGGAGGAAAGGGCCCTGATTCCCTTCATTAGCCACACCTGGGAATGAGAGTTTAAAAGAGATGCACGATAAGTGCAGTGTCTGCTGGGAACAAATTTGAGTTTAACTTGTGTTGACTTCAGTTATCTGGATTCCTGGCATCCTCCCAATCAGATTGAATTACTGCTGTTCCTTCATGTCTGAAGTTCCTTCTCTTGCCCTGCCAGACTAATTACCTCATCTTGCCTTGATTGGACTTGTAGTTACAGTTTTTGTTGACCATGTTTTGGATTTGATTCTCTGCAGCCAAAGGCTGTTCCTGGGAGAATTTTTCTCTAGGCCAGAAGATAACCAGGTCATTAGGGGCAAGGTTGGAGCTAATAAAGGGACTCCTACTGAATATCTGACTGTATTGCCTTTGTGCCATGCCCTGGGTAATCACAATTAGGGGGTTGGAGGCTAAACATATAATGAAGAGCTGCAGAAGCTGGGTATATCCATTCTAACTAAAAGAAGGATTAGTGGACATGATAGTATTCCAATATTTGAGGGTCTGTCACATAGAAAAAGGGATCAACCTATTTTTCAAAGCACATGAGGGCAGGACAAGAAGTAATATATGCAATCTTATCAAGAAGAGATACAACTCAGAATTAAGGAGAAATTTCTTGACAGGAAGAACAATTAATTAATGGAATGGCTTGCCTGAGAAGTTTTGGGTGCTCCATCACTGGAGTTTTTTAAAGAAGAGATTGGACAACAATCTGTCTGGAATGGTATAGGTTATCAGTTTGAGCAGGGGGTTGGACTAGAAACTTCTAAGGTCCCTTCCAACTCTGTTATTCTGTATTTGGTATTCTATTCTGTAAACTGTTTGGACTTCAGTTCCAATATAGTTATGATTGCCATAGGTCCCTCTGAAATAGGAACTGAAGGATAATGAGATGATTTAGTCTGAGGTCTCTATCTTGTTTGTCTAAACTGTGAACTGGAATTGGGTGGATCTTCATGGCATTTAGGGCAGTCATGACAAATAGCTCAGAACTATGGACCCGGGGAGTAAATATAGCCAGTAATGCCATATTTACTAAATGTTAGTGTATTGATTTAATATTTAAATTCATTTGATTAGATTAGTTTTATATATTTTTAAAAAATGATTGTATTTATATGTAAGTTTTAAAATTTATGTACAGGAAGCCTAATGGAAGGAAGCCACTTAAAAGGAGCAGAAATGAGAAATAATCTCTTTGTTATCATAAAAGACAAATAAAAGATCTACTTCTAGTCATCAGTGACCAGCAAAGATGCAGTTGCCAAGAGTCTCAAATGAAATATTTTTTGAAATTAACAAAATATGAAATATTAACAAAATATGAAATATTTTCTGAAATAAAACAGAAGGAAAAGACAAAAGATAGAATTTGTTTTCTGGACAAAAAAGACATTCACAATTTTAGACTTTTAAATATTGCCATTTTTATTGTACTGAAAGCCGTTAAATAGCCAGCCATTTCAGCTGAAGATTTTGATAACCTTTGAAGAACATTGCTTTAGGCTTAGAGGGCTGAAAGAATGTGGGAAGAATGAATGAATGACCTTAATACCATAGCCGACACACTGGAAAAAATCTGTGGAATAAGGCTGCTTAAAATGAAGATGATTCAGTTTTAAACTGACGGGTCCTATTCAATCAACTGATTATTTTAGCAGATAGTTGGGTACCTAGAAAGCTTGAAGTGAAAATGCAATTCCTAAGGTTTTTGCAATCAATGTCTCATGGCTGTCCTTGATTCCAAGAAAGTCATTTATATGAAAGCAAGAATCAGAGCAATACGTTCTTTGTAACTTTTCAGAGGTGGAAAATCTTAATGGGGCTGATAAAAAAAATCTTTTTTGAGTCTTCTTCTAAGGTATTTCATCTAAAATTGCCTGAAGATTCAACACCAAGCTCATATTTAATTACATCAATGGAAAGAGCTTGTACACTGCTTTTACTTCTCTACTAACCATCTCTTCAGAAAATGAGAAAGTAAATAATAACACCATTTTTTTAAAAAAAATTCACCTCTTCTGTCTCTTCATTTTGGAAGAGGTTCATGAGGGCATTAATACAAGTTTCTACAAAAAACCATTTCCATTTTCTTTCATAGTGCTATTCTTAAATACAGGATAAAAGAGTTCTTGCTTGAGATGTATTGCAGCTGAGTCAGTAAGAGGTAGACTCAAAATAAGAGAAAAAAGATAAGAAGTAGGACCTGGTTAACAGCAGCAGTGCTACTTTGATACCAAAGTGGATAAAGTGGAATAATTTATTATAATTTTTTGGATGCTCAAAAGACCATCATTATGGCCCAGATTGGATGCATGAAATGCATTTGGACAATCTATGGATTTTTGTTTTCATCTTTTGCTCACAGAATTTGTATTTTTGTCCTGTGACTAGAGAAATCATCAATAGAACTGTCTTTCAATCCATTAAATTACATCATGAGAATGATACCTCTTCCTTTATTATTTGGTTTGATTCTTGAACAAATAACAATCCCCAAATATTAAAGGTCTGGTGGCCCATGCCATTGAATATAAGTTGTTCTCACATATCAGCTCTTTGATGTAGACTAGGTCAAGATTAGACACCACAAGAAATATGTCAACTTTGTTGGCATAGATTATAACAACTTAAAAGGCTGGTGGGGTTTCTCTTTTCCTCCCTCTTATATTAAAGACAGTCTAGGCGGGGCATGACAATAACACAGCACAGACTCAGAAGTTGAAGAGAGGCTACAGGGAGATTGTCAGCCTGAGGGGATTCATTTGGAAGAGTCACAAGCAGGGGAAAGAACATTGCTAGCAACCAGGAGCGAGCACATTTGCTGGTCTCAGAAGATGAAGAGTCAGTACTAACATGTTCCCCCTTCCCCCCATGCAAGAACCTGGTGTGAAGAAAGGAGGGCTGAACAAAAGCACTCAGCAAGACTATACTTATTTATTTATTTATTTATTTGTCAAGCAATTATAAGATAATAGGTATAAGTATAAACATAGTTATGAATACATGAAATGGCTACATATAAGAAAAAAAACAGTAGGACAGGGATGGTAGGCATGTTGGTATGCTTATGCATGCCCCTACAGACCTCTTAGGAAAGGGGTGAGGTCAATAGTAGACAGTCTAAGGTTAAAGTTTTGGGGGTTTGGGAAAGAAACCACAGAGTCAGGTAGAGTATTCCAGACATTGACCACTCTGTTGCTGAAGTCGTATTTCCTGCAATCAAGTTTGGTGCAGTTTATCTTGAGTTTGTATCTATTGAGTGCTCTTGTATTGTTGTGGTTGAAGCTGAAGTATTCATTCACAGGTAGGACTTTGCAGTAGATAATTTTATGTACTATACTTAGATTGGACCGAAGGCAGGGTAGTTCTAGGTTGTCTAGGTCTAAAATTTCAAGTCTGGTGGCAAAAGGTATTCTGCAGTGAGTAGAGAACTGTATTAATTCAACTGTATTAATATCAGATACCTAATGTGGGTTACAGACTGATGAGGTGTATTCAAGTACTGGTCTAGCAAATGTTTTGTATGCTCTGGTTAGTAGTGTGATATTGCTGGAGAAAAAACTACATAGGATTAGGTTAACTACTCTTAATGCCTTCTTGGTTATGTAGTTACAGTGGGCTTTAGCACTTAGATCATTAGAGATGAGTACTCCAAGGTCCTTGACAGAGTTTGGATCATCAAGGTCTTGACTATTCATCTTATATTTTATTTTCTGATTTTTTTTGCCAATATTACTATTAGCTAGAAGGAACCCTGCCCTGCCAAAGAGACCAATCAGGGTCATGCCACCCCTATATAAGAAGAGCTGCGCCCACAGATACGTTGGCAATAACTCTCCACTTACCTCACCATTGTGTCTATCAACTACATAGCCTATCTTCTTAAGCAGTGAGCCTGGACATTCATACCACATTTGTATGATCTTCTCTTACTTTATGATTTAATTAGATTAAATGTAATTTAAGCTGGTTGACTTTTTGAGGGCTGGGTATTTTGGGTGTGAAGGATGTTGTTCAAACATTTTTGCTATTAGAGTTCTGTTTGAAAAATATAAGGCTTAATCATGTGTCTGATTTTTGTGGGCTGGGATAGTACAGGTATGTTACAGTATTTCTCACCATTTCCTGTTTTTATAGATTAAGTTCCTATTTTCTCAAAGACTTTTTTAAAGCATTTAACAAAAAGATTATTAACTGAAATAATCTAATTTGCTGTGTTTGGGTTCTACTATATCTTTGTTAGCCTTACTAGGTTTCCAGACAGGAGACATGACCAGATGAGCTAATTCTACATTATTATAAAGCTACCTTAATCTTGCAAGTCTGAAAGGACTATTTTCTCCCAGTCCATATAACAGCCTGAGAAATTAGGGAGGGTCTCTTATTAGCCTCTTGCTTCACCCACTATCCATCTTTTATCTGACTGTCCCTAGGCAGTGTCTCTGGGTCCAATCGTCCAAGTTCTTTCTCCCATATCATTACAATCTATAGCTTCCTGTGAGTCATTAGGATTTATATAGATTCTATTAAATACGAGCTTTCTTAAAGTTTATCATAATTTATTGAATTAACATTGTCCAATGTATAGATGCAATTTCAACAGATATCTTAATATTTAAAAATCCTATTAAGTCTCAAGGGTAAGATTAATGTTATTAAAATGAATATTACATTAAGATTAATGTATATCTTTAGAGGGCTTCCAAATTAATTCTTATTAGATATTTCACACAGATAGATAAGTTAATGAGATTTTTTAATGGCACCCTAAAGCTTTAGAATATTTTTGGCAACATTGTGGTTATCTTATGAGAATAGTGGATTTAGTTTGCCAGATGTTCAGTTATATCACTAGATTTTCATTTTAGTGTCTACATTTTTCCTGAATGAGACTTATTATGGTTACTTTCCCCTTTGGACCATTTGGAGAACAAATATGTTACATTTTTGAAATTTTGGTAAGTTTTACTTATTCTTAACTTGGTTCTTCATTTCCTGCAATCATCTTCTGCAATCCTAAATTGCATTAACAGAGGGATACAATCAATATCAAGGGAGGTACTAATACCACTCTATAAAGTCTTAGTAAGACCACACCTAGAGTACTGCATCCAGTTTTGTTCACCACATTATTAAAAAAATGTTGAGACTCTAGAAAAAGTAGAGAAGAGCAACCAGGATGATTAGGGGACTGGAGGCTAAAACATACAACGAACGGTTGCAGGAACTGGGCTTGGCTAGTCTAGTGAAGAGAAGGACTGGGGAGACATGATAGCAGTCTTCCGATATCTGAGGGGCTGCCACAGAGAGGAAGGGGTCAATCTATTTTCTTAAGTTCCTGTAGGCCAGACAAGGAATAATGGATGGAAACTGAACAAGGAGAGATTTAACTTGGAAATAAGGAGAAACTTTCTGACAGTGAGAACAATCAACCAATGGAACAGCTTGCCCTCGGAAGTTGTGGGAGTGCCATCACTTGAGACTTTCAAGAAGAGATTGGACTTCAATTTGTCAGAAATGGTGTAGGGTCTCCCGCTTGGGTGGGTGGTTGCACTAGATGACCTACAAGGTCCCTTCCAACTCTGATTAACTGTTATCTGTTATCCTATCAAATTTGGTATCACTATTTGCTTATGTGCTCTAAAGATCAGAAGATTGCATATACATTTTGCTATGGTTTTAATAATAAGCCAAATGAATGAATGAATTCCACACAGGTATTTATACAGTATTTATTATATGTATATTTCTGTTGAACTTGCTTTGGAATGTTTGTTTTCCCCACTCTGTTGGAATAATTATCCTTCTGGGTTCAGTTCCAAGTGGGGAAGAAAGACACTGGAAACATGGTGACTGCTTGGAAATATGGTTTAATGGTGGATGGGATCACATGCCTTGGGTGAAGAAAGAAGGAAAAAGGCTGAGATGCTGAGAGTCCCTTAATTATATACCCTCGATTTGGGCCCCACCTTAGTGTTTCCTGTTCCTGTGCAAGAAATGTATCCCATTGGCTGACAGATTCCCACGGGCAGGCGTCTGAGCTAACTTTGTAGGCTTTGTCTGGACTGCCACATGGCTTCACCTGAGTGCTGGCTGATGCAATCTTCCCAGCCAGGTGGTGAGATGGGCAGAGGCCTTTATTATGTAGAATACTCTGACCTAGGCCTTAATGGCCCACCCATTAACAAAGGTGAGGGTGAGCTTCTGCTTCTGAGTTTCTACTCTTTTTAGGGGAAATATTCTGCCTTTTTAATATTTCCTAGGATATTTCTTTTTTTGTAGGAGAAGGGTGGGTGCTAACTTCCTACATCTCTATAATCACTAATTAATGTGGACTCTTCCTTGGTATTTCACTGCTTTAACAAGAACTACAAAAAGTTATCAATTTTGAAAGAAAAGGGAGATAAATTTCTTCTGGGCATTTGATGTAATTCCATACATCCTCCAATCTGTTTCCATTTCCAGTGCTCTTTTATATCTCAGAAGGCTATGAGCAAATTATCCCAGCAATCCAAACTAAAACCCCAAAGAATTGTGAAGGGTGAGTTATTTCCAAAGAAGTTCTGGTTGAACAGTTTAGTCCAATGTTTTTGGTGTCTTGAGTTTTAAAGTTTTTTTTTTTTAAATAGGCTAAATCTATCCACCACAGGTTTGCACCAATCTCAACACGAAGGCAGAGGGTGAGGGACTATAATGAACCTCACAGAAAATCTGATGTCTCCCAAGGGTGATATTCATGACACGAAGGGTTGTGGACTAGGAAGTTTGTCACCTCTCAATTGGAGCTTTGCCTTTCCTGGCTCTTTTGAGAGATAGACAGATATCTGACTACATCAGAGAGCTCAGCAATACCTCTTTGGAAGAGCACATGGTATTGGAAGAAACAGTGATATATTTCTTCTTAAAGAGATTTTCCTTGAGTCTGACCCAGTAACCCCCCAAAGTGTATGCTATAGAAAGAGTGGTGGGCCTTCAGTTGCAAGTGCCATAGAAGAAGTGAATTACAACATCATTTTTATTCAAGTTTTAAGTGTGGGAATGGGATAAAAATAAGATGATTTCACCCTGATGCAGCAAGAATTGGATATAAGCACTGTGCAGCTTTTTGCCCTGTTAATTTTCTCAGTAACATCACTATAACAGTTTTACCCTGGACCCTTAGGCTACAGTAAAGGGAGAATTTGGAAGGCTGGAGGTCCTTTTTTACATTAGATCTACTTCTATCTATGCAGTTTCAGATATATGAGGGAATCTATCTGTAGATCATGCCAAAAAGAGGGAGACAAGCTATTCTCCAAAGCACCTGAGGGCAGAAGAAAAAGCAATGGATGGAAACTAATCAATCTAGAACTAAGAAGAAATTTCCTGATAGTTAGAACAATTAATTAGTGGAACTACTTGCCTCCAGAAGTTGTAAATGCTCAAACAGTTTTTAAGAAGAGATTGGACAACCATTTGTCTGAAATGGTATAGGGTTTCTTGTCTGAGCAGGGGGTTGGTCTAGAAGACCTCTAAGATCCCTTCCAACTATTCTATTCTATTCCATTCCATTCCATTCTATTCTAATGCTTGGAACCATAGGGTTCTTTTCTTTCTCCCCAACTGTTTAACATTAACATGAAGCTGTTGACTGCAGGTGTATGTCCAGAAACCATCTAGAACATAAGCATTCCAATGATAGTTCTGGATGGAGTAGTGCGCCATATGAAGAAGCAGTATCACTTGGGATACCCCTAGACTCATAACAATTGCTTGTAATGCAGACCATGGTTAATGGACAATTTATGTAATTTCAGCTGGTATGGCAGTTGTGACCCTATTTGGAGGAGGCAGAAGGTGAGTGGCCGCACAAATCAAATGAATGAATAAATAATATGCATATGATGTGCAAATCCGCTATGCTGTTAGAGATAAAACTGGATTCTTTCAGCTCATTTAAAAGCCCATATGTTCTACATTCCCTCTAGGTGCAGTGCTGAATGTAAAAGACCATTGTTCTGATTTAATATAAGCCAACTTCCTAAATTCTATAAAAGTGCACAGACATATTTGACTTATACATGCTGAGTTCTGGATAAATTCAAATAGTTTTTCCAGTACTTTATCTTCATTATGGCTTCTACCCACACTACTTGTGGCTCCTGGGTTCTTTTCTTATTCATTAAAAAACAACATCTAAAGTGTTTTCCCTCATAAATGTTTTAATCATTTAAAGAAATCCCTTAAGAGACCAAACCAATATTTCATCCAATATAATTCACTGTTTCTCATTCTGTCTGTCTCCCACGCATGCCATCTAATACATTAATATATAATTCATTATTGCACACTTGGAAAATAATAAAGCAGACACCTCAACCCCTTTCTTCAAAGGTAAAAAATAATAATTAAAAGCTACTTTTGGTGTTTCTTACCCTGGTCTTAATTTTTGTATACTTCGTCAAAAATAAAGCTAATGTCAAAAGATGGAGAATGAATGTTTAATACAGTTTGGAGAGTCCAATCTGATCAATTAAAATGCAACAATTTTCCCTGCAGAGAAGAGTAGAATATGCTACTGGCCAATTAAAAATTGATCACTCCTAGTTTGCAATTGCCGGTCACTTAAGGTCTCAGCTCTTCCATAGAGGATGCAATATAATAGTTATTTATTATCTGAGAATGTATATCGTTTCAAGCAGAATATAATTAACACTGACTTGTTGAACTTTGATGAAAAATTGGCCTTATCATTTGCACGAGGTGTATAAAAAGGTTGGGGACCACTGATTTACACAAAGTTCCACTCATTGTTCAAAGCCAACATGAACCTTTTAAATTCTATATTTGAAGGAAAACTTTTGTCTACAGTTTTAATATTCTACCTATAGAATATAGAGCACTACTTGGTACTTCTTTACAGTCATTCCAGTGAAAATAAACTGACAAAGAGTAACCAGATTCTAATAAACCCGTAAATTTCATAGCCATGGGAATTATTCAAAATCCCACAACTATTTACTACATAATACTGGTTCAGTGAAAGAATCTGTTTAGAACATGGGTGTCAAACCTGCCATGTCACATTGCTATCTCATGACATATTGCAACATTTTCCCCTTCATGCAGCTGGGGTTGACGTGGCCTGTGCATGATGCATCTGGTCCATGGGCTGCCAGTTTGACACCCCTGGTTTAGAAGAACCAGACATTGCTTCAAAGATGTTTACACTTCATCCTCTATTTAGTGAAACTGATAGTACCACACCCCATTGCTGGTTTCAGGAACAGAGGGTGAAGAGTATAAGGGGGAAGACAGTCAATAATTAGAGATGATTTTGAAAATGCCAAAGAGTCCATGGGCAATGGGGCCAAGACAGCAGGTCTAATAGTTAGGTGCGCATGGAATGCTCTTGGATCAGTGTGTAATAGTACCCTGAAGGAGGGGTAATACCAGAAAGGCTGTTGCTGGGCATCATGGAAAGGTCCTATTATAAGATAAAAATAATGAATGAAAGAGGAGTTAGAAAGGCAAAATTATATAAAATACGTTCAATATGTACAATAATAATAAATAGAATTTTATTGCAGTTTTAAAAACAAGATAAAAACAATACAAACTGATATAAAGTAAGAAAAATAAATAAATAAAGTGAATTTTTTAGTGGGAAGATTAGGTATCAAAGCTGCTGATATAAAATCATTATCTGCTGGCAGATTCCAATGTTTAGATTGCATTAATCATAGTTTGTGTTGATGGACACCTATTCCCAACTGTGGCAAACCCCAGAAAAGGGAAAGATTAATTACTTCCATGCCACCCCCCAAAAAAAATTTAGGAAGGAAACGAGGGAAATTGAATGTGTCCTTAAAATTTAACTACTGCTATATTGGCACAAGAAAATAGCAGTTGGGATATTCAAGGTATCTGATTTAAAGGATAGGCAAATGTTTTAGAGCACTGGACAATTTAGGAATTTTAAATATATATGGTACTTATTACCCTTTAAAAATGACTGCATTAATTCTTCCTCAAATGGCTGTCATAATCAGGATGGCTTGTTACAAAATCACCACGCAGTAACATATGAATTGTAATCTTCTGTCTGGGCAACTGAACTTATATTCAAACAGCACTGGATTACAGCAATCCTCGAGTTTATTGTCTAGGCATACTTGTTAGGTTATGTAGGACACAAGAGCATTCTTAAAAATAGGATTGGTGCCAGAAAATAGCAATTTACTTTGCAGGAGGTCAACTTCCTATTAATTTATTTATCATTAAACTTTGAAATTAAAGTTAAAGGTGAGTACACATACAATCTAGTAGGCACCCATAGAATCTACTAGTAGGCATAAAGCTGCCAGCACATTCACATCTGGTTGGGTTGAAGTCAGACCTGAATTAAATCCTGGTTCTCATGAGAAATTGACTCTGGGAAAATATTATTTAAAAATGGCAGATGAACTTTGGGGTTGGGTTGGATGGGGGGGGGGGTTTAAAACTAGTTGAAAAGGGGATAATGCTTTAGAACATCTTAGTGCTCATTACATTTTTTGAGAGGTTACAAAATCATATAGGTAAAGGTAAAGGTTCTCCTCACACGTATGTGCTAGTTATTTCCAGATCTAGAGGTTGATGCTCATTTCTGATACAAAGCCGAAGAGCCAGCACTGTCCGAAGAAGTCTCTGTGGTCATGTGGCTGGCATGACTAAACGCCAAAGGCGCATGGAACACTGTGCTCCCTATTTTTCTACTTGCATTTTTTACATACTTTTGAACTGCTAGGTTGGCAGAAGCTGGGACAAGTAATGGGAGCTCACTCCGTTATGCGGCGCTAGGGATTCGAACTACCAAACTGCCAGCCTTTCTGATCGACAAGCTCAGTGTCTTAGCCACTGAGCCATCACGTCTCTACAAAATAATATACCGTGGCTCAAATCTGAGAAAAGTCAGTCAGAATATTTGTATATTTCTCAATTTGGATCTAATTCATAAGAAGTATTATTCAGTCTTCCTAGATATGAAAGTGGATGTTCAAAAGGGGTGGCTATCTAATTTCTATACATTATTATTCATATATTGGAGTAATAATAAATGTGAAGGCATAAATGTGAACATTTATCATTTTAGCATTTCCACTTGTGACTAAATATTGGTTTAATGTTCTTAATACAATTAAAGGTTTAATAAGAGAATAAATATCAAATTGAAAGGCACTAGTGGATTGTCACAAAGAGATTATGGGGTTTTTTTCCTTTAAAAGAGAGCATAGTAGTATTCCTGTGGCTGATTTGAAAAAACATATTTGCCCTCATCTTTTGAACTGGCTGTCTATCAAACAATGAAATGACTAAAATGTTTAAGGTTTTACTTTGTTGATTAAAATGGAATATTTCTTAAAATATATAATTGTTAGTTGACCTGCGGACTTGATGGACACACTTTAGGTTGAAAGTGACAAAGAAAGCACCACTCTGCTGTATTTGAACCTTTGCTTTTTAGTCTTTATTTAATTCTTTAATTGTTCTTATATTTATAATTCTTTTTATATTTGTACTTTTATTACACAGTAAGCCACTCAGAGACATTATGAATATCAAAACAGCCAATGTGTAAAACCAATAAATAAAAAATAAATTGCCTTTGTATTGTAATTTCTTTTTCTATTTTTAAAAATTTGATTAGTACTTTCTGTCTAATTTTATGATTTTACATTTTTGCATTTTGTACTGTATATCTCTATTTGGTATTTTTGATAGTACATTTAGAGAATGTTTCATTTCATGGAACTGTTTCTTTTTAAATTACAAATGCATAGAGAACCTGTCGGGCTCCGAGTTCACTTGGAGCCCATCAGCTCCAAATATGCCTTGCAGCAAGTCAGCAGGCCATGTCACCTTATCTCTGCTGCTGCTGGATCTGTACTTCTGCTTGTGTGCTGGCCAATGGCTTTTGAATGACTCAGCAAAGCTGAGTATGGATTCTGCAACAACTGTGGGAATGGACAATGGAATCTGAAGGAACTGCAGGGCTGCAGGATGTATTCTGAAACAACTGTGGGGCTGCTGGAAATGGCTCTTTTCATGTATTGATGTGGTGCATATTGTTAAAGGGGGTTGGGGCACATATAGATGGTAATTAAGCCTTAGGTTACAACATGGTGAAGGTGGCACCAGGTGGGGATCAGTCAGAGGTGGTATTTAGCAGGTTCTGACCAGTTCTGGAGAACTGGTAGCGGAAATTTTGAGTAGTTCGGAGAACCAGCAAATACCATCTGTGACTGGAGATTTTACAGTATCCTTCCCCTGCCACGCCCACCAAGCCACGCCCACAGAACCAGTAGTAAAAAAATTTCAATCCCACCACTGGGATCAGTTAGTGAGGGTTGGAATAGGGTAGGGATGTAGACACGTTATAGGTTAATAGCATTTAGGGATAATGAGTTAGGCATAGCCAGAATTAGAACTGCATATAGGCCTGAGCGTGGTGAAGTGTGTTTCATGATAATGGTAATAAAAGGAAAGGGAGCAAATTCAAACCCAACTCTAACCTTGCCTGGCTTTTAGCCTTTCTTGTCAGAGAAGAGTATTTGTTGTTTGCTGAGCTAATGAATAAACCACCATGGTATGACAAAGAAGCTGGAGTATGTATTCATTTCATGACAAATCTTGAATACTCAAGGACTGGCTGAGAGAAACTCACACTTACCTTTGGTTTTGGAACTGAAACAAAGCCAGCTTCAGTCTGATGCTTCAGGCCTGCAAAAGTGCTAAATCGTTCATGTTTCCTCCACTTTGCTCGTTGATTCTGGAACCAAATCTATGTACAAGAAAGAATCAAAATTTTAAAATTTGATTAATGACTACTAGTACTATTGCTGCTTCTATTTGTTAGGAGAAATGTTTACAGAAAGCAATACCTTCTGATTTGCCCTAAGATACCAGAAATATAAAAATAGGTATTTGACATTAACTGACAATTGGCTTATATTTTCAGTATTTTTATATTATATAATTTTTATATTTGTATATTAAACATACTGATACATCCAAACAAAACTTGGTGTTTTTGAATCCTGATTTCAAATTTTAATTGGAATTTGGAATTCTAACTTTATTCAGAATTCTGAGATTGAAATTAAAATATTTGGAGGAATAGGATTTGCCTGCCTCACTTCTGCCTTGCAGAGCATTGTGTACTCCCCTGGTGAGAACACACTCATTCACCTGATCTTCCATAAGGGCCTGAAGACCTGGCCCTACTGGTTGGCCTGGAGCCTCAGCAGGAATGTACCAGTCTGGAGGTGGCTATCGGATTAAGATAAGACTTTACCTCTCTCTGTGTACCTTATGCTTCCTTCCCTTATTTATATATATATATATATATATATGTCATTCGGCTTTGCTTGGGTATTTTCCCATGTCATAGTAGTTGTGCTTTTAAAGTTGTAGCAACGTTTCGGCAGAATCCCATCTGCCATCATCAGGCTTACCCGCGAAAACTTAAGAATCGATCGTTCGATAGATAGTAAATATTATATATATATAATTATTATATTTACTTTATTCATTAAACATGAAACTCAGTCAACTGAACATTCAAAAATGCATCATAAATACCATTGACTGGTGCTAAGGGTTGATAGGGGTTGCTGCCAGCATCCTACGTATCAACCAAGATACAAGATTGTTCTACCATATACAAGCTGTTTTCCATCAGATCATTGAATATTAAATTTGCCAGTATTCTTGTAAAAAGTTTGGACATTGTTGGCAGACAAGTAGGCAGTGGACGATAGTTGCTTGGTTCTTTGCCTTTTTCTGGATCTTTCATTATCAAGTATGTTTGGCCAGCTGTTAACCATTTTTTGTTTGTTTCATTTTGAAGTATTTCAGCAAATTGAATGGCCATGAGATGATGGAGGCTGATCTGGTGTTTTAGCCAGTATCCATGCAGTTGTCCAGGCCAGGTGTGGTCCAGTTCTTGATTTTCTTTGCTTGTTTTGCAACCATGTCAGTTGTTATTACAATATCTTCCATTTTTGTTTCGTGTTGTTTGTTGTTGAATATATTTGATCCAGGAGGCAGTTTTGTTGTATTCCACTGGGTTTTCCAACAGTTCTTTCTAAAAGTTCAAAGTTTTTTCTTTACATGGGTGAACATTAGTTTGGACTCTATTTTTATCAAGGGACTGGTAGAAGAGGTGTTGGTTTCTTCTGAACTGAACATTTTCACGATATTGTTTTATTTGTCCTTTGTACCTTTCAATTTTCTTTGCTGTTGCTATTACATGTTGTTTTAGTTCTTCCATGATGTCCATTATTGGTTTTTTTCTCCAGGTTGTATTTTTTTGTATAAACTATTTTTCAGCTTTTTGTTCTTTAGTTTTCCTTCTTTCAAGTACTTTAAATTGCTGACATCCCCTCTTAGGTTTTTTATTTTATTTTCAAATCGAATTTTCCACTTTGGTATTCCAGTGGATTTCTTTTTTGGCATTTTATAACCCAGTTCTGCAGTTATAATGGCAGCTGTGCTATACATTAGTTGGTTGGTTTCATATAGTGTGCTAGATGGGATGGAAGCTAAAATGTTGTTCACATCAATTAACAGATCTTTCACTCATTTGCTATGCACTTCATGAATGGTAGGTAGTCTTTTTCTTTCTATGCTTTCTTTGATGTGGTTTTCAATCTTTTCTTTCAGCATTTTTGCTAGATCACCTAGTTCTACACTTTCAAGTTGTTGCACAGGAAGATCTTCATCCTGTATGTTGGTTTCTTACACTGGTGGTCAGTTTGCTAAGGGATTGAAGCAGTTTCTTCAGCTTGTTCATAATTACGTGTTTTCTTTTTAGCCAATATTTCTAGATATTGCATTTCCACATCTATGAAAACTTTATTATGGATGATGAAACATCTTTAATCCATTAATATTTGTTCAGTTTTGTCACTTTCTGGGTGTTTTTCCTTCCACAGTTGCATCATTCTTTTTGAAATTCCCTGGCTGTTGGTTCTGCCTGGTAGTGATATTTGATGATTTCTCAATTTTCTTTGGTTGTCCAAGTTTTGCGCTTTTGTTCCAATTGCTTTGCAGTTGTACACCCTGGTTCCCTAGCAATAAAAACTGACCCTGTAGCCCCTTTTTTGACAGATGTCCAGGAGCCATAGCATCTGACATGGCCTTGTTGACCCAGGCAATGACTGATCCAGTGTGGAATTTTGTTTATTTCTTGTCATCATTAGTAATGGTAGGTGCCTGGGTTGGTTCACAGTGGCTAAGCCACTACCGATCTAAAGATTGTAATCCCATAACCATAGGACCTGCACCAGATAGCTGAGTATCATTGTTACATGTTTCATCCATAACTGTTTAGTTTCGATGGCCAGGTCACAATATTTTGTGATTTTTTTCCAGTACTTTTTCTTCGATTCTGGCATCTCCTGGTGCAGCGCTGTCAATAAATTGTATGCTTTGGCCCTTGACAGCCATAATATTTGGCGTGTTGGCTTCCAAATGGTGATGTGTCTATATTCAAAAGTCCCCCAAGATCTTCACTGTCTCATTTTCAACAACTTTTTCCACTTTATGTTCCCATTGCTTTTTGGAAACAGGTAGGGCATATTTTTTACACAATGACCAGTGGATTAATTTAGCAACTCGATGATGATAATGATGATGATGATGATTTCTTTAATGAGATTCATAGCCTTTGGGGCTGGTTGGTAGCTCAACAGCTCGAGTCCTAACCAAGGACCTAGGAACTGTTCAGGTAGTGTTGGATTATTATTATACACAAAAATGATAGTATACACAGCAAACAAGATAACTATGCTGGGTTTTGTATCACAAATCACTAGTCAAACACTTCCCAAGTGTTTAGGACTGATGATGATGAAGATGATGATTGTTGCTGTTGTTGTCTGTTTTAATATTTACTGGTTTTTAATTTTGTAAGTTGCCCATACTTGCCTCTAGATGAGATGGGTAGCACACAAACCAAATAAATAAATACCTTTTAAATCAGAGCAAATTTACTTTTCCTGACATTTAATTCATCTGCTTATTTTATTCTTGAATTTTGTGTGTGAAGCTTAGATTGAATGTATATATACAGCTAAAAAGTACACAAAGATATGGTAAATATAATTAAAAAATGGTGTTTAACAATCTACAACTTTCCTACATTTTATACAAGAATAGAAAAATACTACTATTGAAATGATACTTTGTTTTATCTGACCAAAACCCAAAAGATGTATTTTTAAAATCTGATTTAAGAACTTATAAATCAATAACTGTGTAATATGTTTTTTACTTTCCTTTGCTTTCAGTATCTGTAAAATTGGGATTGCTTTGGCATGTTAACAATTTTCTGAGGAAATTCTATGTGGTTAAATTTCCAAACTAATCTAAAAGTAGAAATCATTGTTATTTTATGAGGTTCATTGCTTTGCAGCTAAATGAAACCTCACTTCAGGGGAATGAATTCAGTTACAAATACACAAAAGTGGCAATTGTTTATTGGGAAATCAATTTTTGTTACAGAGAATCTACTTTTCAAGCTTCAATAGCAACAAAAATAGAGTTCTCTGATGTATGATAACTGGCTTGTATTTAATTTGTTGGCATTGCTTCATACAGCTATCGTCAGAATCTTTCATAAACCAAAAACTTTTTTTTTGGTTAGTAACAGGGAAATATATATTATGCTATAGTTTGTTGTAATCTGACTGGTACTTATCAGTTTTACACTTTTTGTTAATTTATCAATATTAAGAACTAATCAGCATCCAGCTGCATTTGTTCTACATTAGAAGGAACTAGAAGTTACCTGGATTCTGGTTTCAGGAAGATTAATTTTGGCTGCCAGCTGGTTGCGGATGTTGATATCTGGATAGTGTGTAGCTTGAAAGATTCTCTCCAATTCCTTGAGCTGCTCTGCTGTGAATGTGGTCCTAATTCTACGTTTTATTTTCTTGTCATCTATACAAAAAGGCACCACAGATTTTAAAAGAAAAACAAACCCTTAATACGGAGAGGAAATCTAAAGGATGCAGAAGAACCAGGTGTATGTCAAGTATTTTTGGCAGATTTACTGTATCTGCCTCCCATTCTGTTTCAGAATGCCTGCACAAATCTTGAGAGTTTGGTTTTGTAAGTGAAACTGAGAGTTAAATCCAGGCCTCAACAATGCTGCCATCAGGCCTAATCCATTGCATTATGATGAATGCAAAATGGTTTCTATGCCTGATCAATTGTTCATCAGAAACAAGTTATCATTCCTCTCTATTCTGGGTTGGTCAGACAGAAACCATAATATTTCTTCCAGATCTGGGTGCCATATTTTAGAAAGGACATTGGCAGACTAGAATCTGATCAGAGAAGAGTAACCAAGGGACCTGGATAAGAAAAAAATTAGGAGAAGTGATTTGAGGCATTTTTTATGATTAATCTAAAGAAGACTGGTGAGGCCTAAGAGCTATCATCAAGCACATGAAGGTTAACATGTAGAACATCTGCAGAACTATTTAAAGCTGTTATTTAGAGAAAGAAGGGTTTGAATTACAGGGAAGTAGACCAATTTCCAGTTCTAATTTCAAGATGGTCAGACTCCTTGACTGGTCCGGGCAGCTTACAAATAAAAAGAAAGACAAGTAGAATGGTGGCAAAAGCTATCCAAACCATCAATAGGACCAACTCCTTTAGTACATTCCTCATTGGAAGTGTTGATGGCCATCTGTCAGAAATGTATTTCTGCACTAGGTAGAGAGTTGGGGAAGACAATCTCCAAGATTCTTTCCAAAGTATATATTCTATGCTTCTAGAAAGTCCATAAGATTGAGATCCAGCACAATTATAAATTGTAATCCACAAGTAGCTTTATTTGCCCTAATGTGTTTTGGAAAAGCCTATTCCATAGAAAGATTTTGGGGAAGTAGGCAGTGGGACAAATAGTACAGTTGGGGTTGTTCCTACTGTGACCTCATGGAATCTTTCACACATAGTCCTAGGATGGGGAGAAAAGTATGAATAAGGTTAACCCAAAATTATTGAATTGTCAGACACTTAACATTAAAAAAGCAGTTTTACTTGGTTCCATATATATTTATTTTATGCTGTTTTAATTGTTTATATAATGTACATTGCCCAAGTCACTTATTGAAATGGCAGCTATAGAAATCAAAGACATAAATAAATTCAAGAAATGACATAAACCTCTGGAAGAAACCATGGACATTCTGGAAGATCAGTTCAGGGAAGCAGGCAGACCATGTAGATAGTCTACAACTTGTTACAAAAGAATGTATTTCATTTGTTTTCTAATGATGCCTAATATAAACTTTCCTTTTGATTATTTTGTCACGTACACTTTCATAAATCTTTCATAGATCTATCTTCAGTTATCTGGTTACTAAGATGAAAAGTGGTATCCACAGTTATCATGTGTATATGTCTTTACAAAATAACAGGCTTCAAAACAAACAGACTTGATATGATTTATTGTGATAATACAGAATTGAAGTTAATTGGTGATAACAATCTTTTCAGCATAGGATTCAATATATAATCAGTTGGGTAGAAAGAGGTACATCTGTCTTGATCTATGCTGTCATTATGATCTTAGCAAAGAATAAAGAGTCAGATTGATTGATTGAATGAATAAATACAACACATTACTAGGAAGCTCCATCTCAAATCCTTGAACCTTTAATATATCACAGGACAAGTCATTAGTTACTTCTCCCTTGACAACTTCCAAGACCGTCAGTCATGCTGAGTCTTGCTAGCATCATGACAGCATTTAACAGTCCCCCCAATACTTCTAGCCATTGGAGGGTCCTTAAGACCTGCCTTTTTACTGAGAGCTGGAATAGGATTGTCTAGGTAGATAATATGGAAGGAGGGCAATAGAGGTGACTATGGGGGATTCTAAGGGTACAGAGTTTTGTTTAATTATCCTTTATTTATTATTTACTGATTTTGCTGTTTTATTATTGTTTGATGTATCAGTTTTACTGTTTTTTTAGGGATAGCCAGAATTAGGCAGAATTGAACGGCTATATAAATATTCTTTAAAAGAAAGGAAGGAAGAAAGAAAGAAGGAAAGAAAGGAAGAAGGAAAGAAAGACAGAAAGTGATGCAGTGATTAAGAACTGAGCAAATGTTCCTTGTGTACATATTAAAAGCAATAATCCTGAAGCTGTAATATTATTGAAATAAATTGTTTTAGAAGAAAAGTTTAATCTATATCATCTAACTGATATGCTTCTGTATTGTAGGAAAGAAAGACATTGTTAGGTATTCTTGTATGGGACCAATAGCAGGAATCCAAAAGAAAATTCATTGGGTTTTCATATTTTTTTGGAGGAGATCTATAATGATGCAGATATGTTCACAGAGAACATCCAATTGCCAGTAGTTTTGTGTGGGGTAGGTATTGAAAAAGAGAGGGCTGCCCCCATCTGTCATGTTTACTATTAACCAAGCACCACAAAAACTTCTTTTATGTACCAGCTGCACCAGTGGTGGGATTCAAATTTTTTTATTACTAGTTCTGTGGGCGTGGTTTGGTGGGTGTGGCAGGGGAAGGATACTGTAAAATTTCCAGTGAGAAGTGGCATTTACTGGTTCTCCAAACTACTCAAAATTTCTGCTACCGGTTCTCCAGAACTGGTCAGAACCTGCCGAATACCACCTCTGAGCTGCACTAATTCTGACTAATCAGTTTCAAGCAGCAATGCAGCCATATCATTTTAGATCAAAAATTTACAGAAATGTATGTCCTCAGTACAATTGCTTTATATGACAGATGGTAAAGGACAACTAGTTCATATTTGACAATATGAACTAGTAGCCGAATTCAATGGATTTCTCTTATATTCATGTGGCTTGTGTGTATGTGTGTGTTCTTGATCAGTAGGCTTGAAAGATCTTTATTAGCACATGTATTGTTACATTTGCATTGAGCAAATTAGCATATGCATTGGCACACATGCATTGAGACATTTCTGACCTATTACCTCTTGTCACTATTCCCGTCACTTTTGACAGGAATAGTTATAAGATTTCAGTGCCAAAGCTTTATCCTACTTGCACCACTTTTCAGCAAAATGAAAAGCTTCAGTTTTCAGTTTACTCTGGGTATCATGTTGTTGGAAGAAATATCTTTCTGGGTTCAGTTCCAAGTGGGAAAAAAGACACTGGAAACATGGAAGCCACTTGGAAAGATGGTTTATTGATGAACAGGATGGGTTCCTGGGCAGAAAAGACACACAGAGTGGAGAGAGTGGGGGGGGGATATTTATACCCTCTGTTGATATTTGAATTTGAACTTGTATTCTGATTGGTTGTCAGACTCTCATTGGGTCATGAAGGGGTAACTCTGTAGATTGTCCTGAGTCCCGGGCTTGGTTGAGTCTTGCTGGATGATGATGTAATGAAAGAGCTTTGGGCAGTTCCTATTATGACTCTTTGTTATGTAAAATAGTCTGGCCCAGGCATTAACAAAAGTGTGGTGGGGGGTGAGTTTCTGTCTCTCTGAGTTTCTACTTCTCTTTTAGGGGAAACATTCTATCTTTTTTAGTATATCATAAAATATTTCATTTTTCTAGGAGGGGGTGGGTGGGTTTTAACTTCCAACAATGTGATTTCTTGATGCCACCTTGAGGGAATTTAGCCTTGATCTTTGGAATGGCTGTCTGGCATTCAGTCTTGAGAGGGAACTTTATGGGTGTTCGGATCAGGAAGAAAGAGAGAGAAGAACAGAGGTGTACTATACTCAGCGACCCTGGGTGGTGCTTCATATATGAGATATCTACCTCCTATGTCCCCTGCAACCAATTTTTAAAACAGGTTTTGTTGTTGTTCTTTTAAGATACTGTTGATTCTTGATTACTGCTTGGACAAGTTTCTGTAGTTTTATTGGTAAGATTTTTCAGATGTGGCTTGCCAATGCCTCCTTTCCAAGGCTATCCCTACCCCTACCCCTAATCCTAACCAGGGCTGAGAGAGAGTGACCGGCCCAAGGTCTTCATCCCTAACATGGAATTAGAATTTAGGGTCTTCTGATTTCTAGTCTAATGCCTTAATCACTACACAAAACTGGTTCTGAAAAGTGTTAGCAAGGATGAATCTGGTGTGGAAAATAGAAGGAAAATCTATTCTGCTCCATTCCTGGCTAATAAATTGGAGGACAGATCTGGATGCTAGCCAAGAATTTAATTAACTGCACAGAATATACTAATAGAAAAGCATGTTAGGAATTTAGAAATAATTTGCTTGGCTCACCAAAGCTAGAGAAGAGCAACAAAGATGGTTAGGGGCTTGGACGCTAAAACATATAAAGAACGGTTGCTGGAATTCGGTATGTCTAGTTTAATGAAAAGAAGGACTAGAGGTGACCTGATAGTGGTGTTCCAATATCTCAGGGGCTGCCACAAAGAAGAGGTAGTCAAGTTATTCTCCAAAGCATCTGAAGACAAGATGGAAACTAATCAAGGAGAGAAGGAACCTAGAACTAAGAAAAATTTTTTCTGGAAGTTAGAACAATTAATCAGTGGGACAACTTTCCTCCAGAAGTTGCAAATGCTCCAACACTGGAAGTTTTTAAGAAGAGATTGGACAACCATTTGTCTAAAATGATATAGAGTTTCCTACCTGAGCAGGGGGTTGGACTAGAAGACCCCCAAGGTCCCTTCTGACTCTTCTCTTCTCTTCCCTTCCCTTCCCTTCCAGATTCCAACTTTATAACATAAGGATAGATTATTCCACCATCAAACATATCAAAGAACAGATTTGCCCCAAGAATAGTTAGTTCTCCCTGCTCTGCCATACCAATTTGTCTTCTTATAACCTCTCCTCATATATTTGATTCTACAAAACTTTTTCTCTATACAAGGTCACAGCAGCAACAACAATACAAGGAATTTGAGTACCTGTCCTGCTGAGCAGTTTTTTAAAAAACCTGGATCACTCAGATTATAATAATAAAATAACCTGAGGTTAGCTGCAAACCAACAGAGACTGAATGGATTGGCTTTGATTTCAGCTGTAAATGAAATTGCTGCTGCTGTAGTTACCGTGAGCTAATCAAGAACATGCTGGTAAGAAAATGAAAAGGTGTATTTTTATTAAACTTAATCATAATAATATTTCTACTTCCAGGGAGGGAAAAGGAAGAAGGGAGGAAGGTGTGTATACTGCCCTGAACAGTGAGTGATAGCATCTGCCTCATGCACCAATGGTAGTGACTGCCTCATACACTGACCATTCAGTCATGACTGTGATGAACAAGCAATGATGAAAAAAGTAATGAATGGAAATTAATCAAGGAGAGAAGCAACTTAGAACTAAGGATAAATTCGTCTGACAGTTAGACAAAATCAGTGGAACAACTTGCTTCCAGAAATTGTGAATGTTCCAACAGTGGACTTTTTAAAGAAGAGATTGGAAAACCATTTGTCTGAAATGGCATAGGGTTTCCTGCCTGAGTTGGGCATTGGACCAGAAGATCATTTCTATCTGTTAAAGTAATTTTTCAACCAATCCTTAAATTTATGATTTTCCCAAGGCTGTAAAGCAAAGGAAAGCTGAAGTAAGATTATAAGCACAGTTGTGGTTTTATTTATTTATTTAGTTGTGGTTTCAAAGCATAGTTGTGTTTTGTTTAAAGTTTTAGTTACTAGTCCCAACTGGTTAACTAAACAAGAACTACTTGCATATGAGAACTTGGATTTACAGGGGCAAATCTTCATTAGTGTTCACCTCTAAACCGGTACAATTTCTTACAGCGCCAAATATTTGCAAGCAACTTTGAGATCTCAAATTAAGAGATCACATAGCAAGCAACAGTACACAAAATCATGGTATAATAATGAATATGGAAATTATAGGGTTATAAAATGTTAAGTGCAATGGTGGTTTTAAGAATATGGCTCTGGGGAAATTACACTACATTTCTTACTTTAAAAGTTTCTTTATGTGATTACTTAGAATTCTTAGTTTCTTTTTTTTAAAAAAAATAAATTGATTAAGTTTCCAAATTTTAAAAACATAAAATAAAACTTTAAACATTGTTATCAACATCAAGACATCTTTTGCATCTCTTCACATTTTTCAGTATATGTATTTACTTATTCCTTTACCATTACATCTTACTCTTACTATAAATCAATATCTTTTATCCTTACATCTCAATCTTCTCCATGGTATATTTACATATTCCCTCATTCTTTTCCTAATTGCCATTTTATTTTCTTTTTATTTCTAAACCACTCATACCAGGCACCCCAGGCCCTATAATAAATTGAATCTTCTCTGTATTTTATTTTCATCATTAGCCTGTCCATTTCTATACAATCTATTTTTTTTTTATAACCATGCCTTCCGGTGGAACCCTTTTTTCCTTCCAGAGTTGTGCGTATGAATCCTTGCAGCAGTTAATATATGTGACATAATATATCCATCTGTTTTATTGCATTTTTGTGTTATTATACCTAATAAAAAATTTCCAGATTAAATTCAGTTTTCTGATTTGTGATTTCTTCTATCCAATAAGCTTCAACAAGAAACAACTACAGAGTAAGATGGCGGAAGAAATCAAATTGATTTTCATTAACATCAACGGTTTAAATTCACAAATTAAGAGGGAAAAAAACAATAACTAAACTACAGAAACTGAATTTAGATATTATATGCCTTCAAGAAACACATATCCAGAAACATCAAAGTAAACTGTTAGAAGCACCAAAGGTAGGAGTTTTATAGGTATCTCTAGCCCAACAAAAAAAAGAGGGGGATAGCAATATACATTAGGAAACATTTACAAGCAAAACAGGTATATGCAAACGAGGAGGGTAGGATTTTGATGTTAGAAGTTTATATAAATTATAAGAAAATGTTATTGATAGTGATATATGCGCCGAATGAGAAACAAGAAAAAATTTATACCAAACTATACAGAAAATTAGTAGAACAGGAATGTGAGAACATATGCCTGCTAGGTGATTTCAATGCAATAGCAAATTTAGGAAAAGATTACAATAATGGAAATCCAGGGAAAAAAAGGAAAAGGAAAACATTACCAAAAGTATTCTATCATGGTGGAAGAATTAGGATTAAAAGTTATATGGAGAGAAAGAAATCCAAACAAAATCATTATACTTACTATTCAGCACCACACACATCATGGTCAAGATTGGATATGTTATGGAGAAATGGGGAAATGGAATGTAATATAAAGAAATAGAAATTGAATCTAACACATGGGCAGACCATAATCCCATTAAAATAATTTGGAAAGGATTGAAAAAAAACAGAAGATGGATGCTAAACAAGGAGATCCTAAAAGAAAAAGAATGGGTTAAGATGATGGAAAAAGAATTGGAGTTCTTTCTGAAGGAAAACAAAGAACAACAAACATCAATTCCAAACCTATGGGACACGACTAAAGCATATAACAGGGGCCTAGCAATTTTATATAATACACGTAGATATAAGGGAAAAAAGGAGAACAATCTAAACTACTAGATACTCTTAAGGAGTTAGAAAAAACACTAGAAAAAAAACACCACATAATAAGACAGCAAATATGGAGAGGATAATGACTAGACATAAATTGAATATGTTAGCACAAGATGAATGGTTACAGGACATGAAAAAGATAAAACAGAATTATTTTGAACACACAAATAAGCCGGGAAGGTGGCTAACTTATAGATTTAAGAAAGAAAAAGAAAAAAAAGCAATTCAACAATTGAAAGACGCTGATGGTACCCTACAACATCAAACTTAAAAGGAAAAAACATATTGTTAAAAGTTTTTTTTGAGAAATTATATAGTAGGGAAGATGTACCAGAGGAAAATATCCAACTTTACTTAGAAGGAAAAGGGCTACCTGTGATCCTGGAAGAGGATAAAGAAGAGGAAATAACAGGGAAATAACATTAAGAGAACTGCAAGAGGCAATCCTGAAACAGAAAAACAATAAGACACCAGGACCGGATGGTCTCCCAGGGGAACTTTATAAAACGCTCCAAGAAAAATTAGAAATGCAATTATTAGAACTCTATAATGAGGTACTGATGACAGCAAAATTACCTAAATCATGGGGGGAGACATACATAACATTGATCCCAAAAGAAGATTCAGACCATCAATTAATTCAAAATTATAGGCCCATATCCCTTTTAAATGTTGATTATAAAATATTTATGTCCGTAATGGCAGAAAGATTGAAAAAAACCCTTAATCAGATCATTCATAGCGACCAAAATAGATTCTTACCGAATAGACAAATCAAAAATAATACCAGAATGGTATTCAATATAATGAAATATTATGAAGCAAACTCAGGAAAACAATTGGCAATGGTCTTCCTCGATGTGCAAAAGGCATTTGACAAAGTTAATTGGCAGTTCATAATACAACAATTAAAAAGCAATTTGGCAATAAATTTATTAAATTGATTTTGACAATTTATACAACACAGATGGTCAGTGTAATAATGAATGGTGGAAACATTCAAGATCAACAAGGGAGTAAGGCAGGGATGCCCACTGTCACCCCTTCTCTTTATTCTTACCTTAGAAACTTATTGGAAAATGTTAGGAAAAATGTAGAAATCAAAGGGGCTTTAATTAAAAAGGAGCATTATAAGCTACAGACATTTGCCAACGATATAGTATTTTTTTGGAAGATCCAGAGGACACAGGAGTAAAATTAATAAAGGAAATAGAGGAATTTGGCAAGGTCACAGGCCTTAAGATTAATAAAAACAAAACAAAATTATTCACTAAAAATTTAAAAGATAAGCAAAAAAAAAAAAGAATTAGAAGGAAAATTGGGAATGCAAAGTGTGAAAAAGGTAAAATATTTAGGCATTTGGTTAACAGCAAGATGCACTTCAATCAAGAAAGATAATTATGACAAATTAATAATACAAGTCAGAAAAGAATTGGAAATGTGGGGAAAATTACAGCTATCACTACTGGGGAAAATTGCAGCAATTAAAATGTCTACCCTACCAAAAATGCTATATCTTTTTCAAACTGTACCAATAAGATTGGATAAAACCTTTTTTAGAGAATTAGATCGAATAATAAGTGAATTTGTTTTGGATGGGAAAAAAGCTAGGATAAAAATGAAATTGTTACAGTACAAAGAGAAAGGGGTGGCTTTGGACTCCCTGACTGGGAAATGTATTATCAGGCTGTGGATATGGTATGGATTAAAGATTGGATCAACCTGGAAAATAGGAGAGTATTGTCGATAGAGGGTCACGACTTGCAGAGAGGATGGCATGGTTTCCTATGGGATGGGAAATGTAAACAGCATGCATATTTTCAGAGACACATGATTAGAGATTCATTAATTCGGACATGGATTAAAAAGAATCATTATACTAAAATACTGAACTGGCTGTCAACTATGGAAGCACAAATCTACCCAAATGCAATGGATCTGGAAAAAAAAGGAGTTACAAAGACCTTTTAGATACACAAGGAAGATTAAAAGCGAGACAAGAATTACAGCAACAAAATATAAAGATAGATCGGTGGCCATACATGCAAATTCAGGCAAGATATCAGAAGGACAAAGAACAATTAGGTTTCTGCATGGAAAAGCATCAGTCAGATAAAATTCTACAAGAAATGGAAAAGAAAATGATTTCAAGAATAGATAACTTTCTACCAGATTTTAAAATTGAAGAGGAGGTGGTCAAAGAGACGGTGGTGGTATGGGTGAAAATGTTGGCCACGGTATAGACTTAGAAAATTGGGAGAGAATGTGGGGATCAAATTACAAACTAATTACATCCACAGCATACAAGGAAAATCAATACAAAATGTTCTACAGATGGCACCTTCCTCCCACTAGATTGGCAAAAAAGGTTAACTCAGACCCAAATTGTTGGAAATGTGGAAAAGAAAAAGGCACTTATTTTCATACCTGGTGGACATGCCAGGAAGTGAAAAAATATTGGAATACAATTAGAATTCTTACTTTCTTTATAAGCTATAAAAAGTGTTTAGAATAAAAACTAAAAAAAAACCTGAGAAGGTCCTTTTAGAAAAAGTGATTGTTAAACTTCTTGCAATAGTTCCAGTTTCTTAATTAAAAGACATTTTTATTACACAGTTAAATTATGAGTAGATTCAAAATGAAGAATTAGGGCATGAGGATAACCTTTACATTTTCAAGAGATATGGGAAACAAAAATACAATAGTAAACTTCTTATCCATGTTATTTCCATTTCTCTAGTGTTTGCTTGCCTCACAGCAGAGTGGTATTCAGTAGGTTCTGACCAGTTCTGGAGAACGGGTAGCAGAACTTTTGAGTAGTTCATAGAACCAGCAAATACCACATCTGACTGGCCCCGCCCCATCTATTCTCTGCCTCCTGACTCCCAGATGATTGACTGGGTCTTCTTTTGTTGCCCTGCAGAGGAGAACAGAGTTGGAAAGCAGGTTAGTGGCGGTGGGGAGGGAATGGGATTTTGCAGTAACCTTCTCCTGCCACACCCACCAAGCCATGCTCACCAAGCCATACCCACAGAACTGGTAGTACAAATTTTTTGAATCCCACCCACTGCCTCATAGTATTTTGCTTTTGAAAATAATAAAGTAAGAAGGTCAATTCTATCTAGGACAAAAATCCCTGAAAATCTAAAAAAGGACAATGTAAATTGCTGAAGAAGGTCTTCAAAATTATGAAATTATTGTTCCATTAATAGAGAAGGTGACTATGCCTGAGAGTGAGCTACTGAGAATTTTCAAGGACAGAAATGTACAATAGAGTTCTCACACATAGCTACCTTGAAAGGCATATATTATTTTGCTGTGCATCATAACTAGCAACTTCTGACTTGTGTCAATTCAAGCAGTGCTGTCTAGTTCTCCTGCTGTTCTTCATTTCATTCTAAGCAATGTCTTCCACTCCAATTGATAAGCGAGCACTGTGCAAGAATGGCTCTTCCCCTCTACACATGGCCTCCAAGGCCATTTATTATATTTACAAGTTCAACAATGGGATGGTGAAAAGTTGGTGGAGTCTTTTTTGATGGGAGTGGGAGGGAAGGAATTCAC
The DNA here is from genome assembly GCF_049901715.1 of Pseudonaja textilis. Taxonomy (NCBI): domain Eukaryota; kingdom Metazoa; phylum Chordata; class Lepidosauria; order Squamata; family Elapidae; genus Pseudonaja; species Pseudonaja textilis. The sequence goes on from NC_141994.1 coordinate 50,871,713, forward strand.
TGATGGAACATGTGATGATGTATTTTTTTTTTTAATCAAGAGAAATTGACAGTCAGGGTTATTACTCACTCTAACCGAGAATACAGGAAAAATGGTAAAACTATAAAGTTTTCTTTCTTCTTTGTGTTCACTTTTAGGAGTAAAGTAGCAGAAAAAAATCAATCATGTTAAATATGGTCTAGATGGAACACTAGGCCCTCAATGAGGTCAAAACAGAAGAAAAGGTTGAAATCTGAAAATGGATTTTTTAAATTGGCTTCATTTTGTTTCCAGAGCAAAAGTTGAAGGCTACAAGGTGGATTATATGTAAATACCATTTTTAAAAAAATTATAAGGGAGAATGATAGAAAACCCTTCAACTTTTGCACTTATGGATTCTCTGATTGGAATATCTTCCACTTTGCATAAGTATAATCTGTAGGATAACTTTATGGAGTACATCAGGCATAACATGAACCTAGCACTTCTTCGCTACTACTTAAATCAGCTACATCTTTTTTTCCAACTTCTATGCAAGCCTTAAAAAAACATTCCACTCTTTTAAGGTGTCTATATATTAAGGTGACTCTTAAAACAGTGGGACCTGTTACAAGAATACACAGGGGGGCATTAAAAACATGTTTCTTCCTTACTGAATAACAGAAAAAAATGTGCCAATGCTTACTGTTGAGGTATTCCCCATTAGGAGAATGAGTGCACTGAGGGAAACATAGTGAGAGTGATGTTGAATAACACACAACCAGCATACTGATACACTGAATAGTAAAATGTAGGTTTTACTTCCAGTAAATGGGTAAATGAAGTCCAACAAACAGTCCAAATCATACACGGTCAAAGCAGTTAGTATCAGTCCAGGGATAATCCAAAAACGAAGTCAAGTATCCTAAACAAAGTTCAGTAAACAGAGTTTGCTAACAGTTGCAAGACTCACAGCAATCCAAGCAGAACCACAATCAGACAACATGACAAAACAGGAAATGCAAGAAGAGAGAAACCAGGTTTCTGGCTCCATCTTATGGCCATTGGAGAAACCTCAGCCATTTACAATTACAGCATTCTCTTAAAGATACAGCATTAAATTACTATCCTGGTTTATATATTGCCAACCCAACTATTAGGTGACTATCATTCCTAACACTTACATGTAATTTCTTCCAAATAATTTTCAAAGTATACACAGCTCAATAGTCTATGTCCTCACAATATATTTAATTTATACCTAGAGATGATCTGAAGAGTGAGTGGCATTTGGAGAGATGATGATGATGGATGATGACGATGACAATGATCATTGATTCATGAGTGATGTGAAAACATTGGCCTTATCATGAAAACATTGGCTTGTTCATTAGAAAAAGAACAAAAGGAGGACGTATGGCTTCTCTAACTAACTAAAGAGTCTATTTATTTGATTATGAAGAGACTTGGAATTGAAAATATGGTGCCGTAGCTAATTTTTATCAGAGCATCTTCTCACCTTTTATTACAAGAATTAGTTTAGATGGGAGAATGGTTCTAATTGGATACATACAAATAGCTCAGGCTAGAGCCTTCTGCCACAGAAGCATCGCATTTAGCTTCCTGCTGATATCTATTGGGGCACTGAAGAAATGGAGCAGCAGGACGCTGGAATGTTTAAAAGCACCATTTAATTTCTTTTAGACCAAAGCCTTTCAGACAAAAGCTGCCTTACCTAGGCACCAATCACAGACACTTAATTACTGAAGTGGATGGCTGCAATGAAGAGTAGAAGAAAAACTTCTGGCATGAAAAACAGGAAAGCTTTACACACACACAAAAACAAGTGATTAAAAATATCTTACAACAAAAGTGAATGATAAAAATTGGAGTGGGTGAGCATGTATTATAAAACTCAGTGTGTGTTTGTGTGTGTGTGTGTGTGTGTGTGTGTGTGTGTGAGAGAGAGAGAGAGAGAGAGAGAGAGAGAGAGATCCCTCTCATGAAAAATCTATTCAACGTTAACTGTGTTTTGAGAGGTTTCTTGCTGAGCTGCCAGTGTAATGAAAGCAAATGAAGCATGGAAGAAAATAATGTAGGAGTCCAAAAAGAGATTGAATGCATTGCAAGCAAAGATTTGATGGTAACTGATATGGAGAAGCTTTATTCAGTTCTGAAGAGATTACAGCAACATGGCTGAAAATAACTTAGTTAACCTTTGTGCATTAGCTGACTGTAGGGTTTACTTCTTGCAGGTTTCAGTTCCAGGTTTAACACTTGCCACTTTTTTAAGAAAGGAACTATTGTTATTATCCCAGCCATATACTATCCTAAGCATATTTCCTAAAGATCTAGATTTCTGAAGTTCAGAATTCTACTTCATATATTATACTGTCAGGAGACTACTTAATATCTGTTATTGTCTATACCCAACATGAATAATTTAAACATAACATTAAATATAAAGAAAATGAAACTAATGACAACCGGTAGAACATCAGAAGAAAAATTCTGCACTGCAGCTGTAGAGGACCAACTCCCATGGGAAAGGCACACGCAAACAGACTAACAATGGGATTACCCAATGCATCCTATTCAGGGGTGGAATTCAATTTTTTTAACAACTGGTTCTCTGGGCGTAGCTTGGTGGGTGGGTGTGGCTTGGTGGTCATGTGACTGGGTGGGTGTGGCCAGCTCAACATCACTCATGTCAAGGGGTGCTTCTCCTCGCCTGGGGATGCTGCAGCGGTCATAAGTGTGAAAAATGGTTATAAGTCACTTTTTTCAGTGCCATTGTAACTTTAAATGGTCACTAAATGAACTGTTGTAAGTCAAGGACTACCTGAACAAAAATACAAAAAGCTTCTTTGCTTGCAAAAAGCTGCCCCAAATATCAATCATTAGATTAAAAATACCTGCAGGCCAGAGTTACAAATCAGGCAGGGTGCCAGTGCACCTTGAGGAATGAAAATAGTTAAAATGCAGTGATAACTATCAAGCAGCCAACTCTTGCTCATAAAGTGAAACCCTTTAGCAGAGAGCTCATTTAAGCTCTCCAGAAAAAGCACATCCAGGAAAAGCAATCCTTAGATCCATTTGCACCATTAAAAAATACCAGTTGGTCTCACTCACTTTGCAAGATATCCTAAGGAAATCACCCAGATTTAAGGAATGGTCACATGCCAGCCCGCCCATCCCCAGAAAGGCAGTAAAAAAATAAGTGCCAAGCTTGCATCCTGCTTCTTGGAAGTATACCCCAAAAGGACAGTGCCAGATACCACTAAAGCAGTGAAGGAACACCCCCTCCCCAGATAGAAAAAGAAACAATGAGGCAGGACAAAATTCAAACACAGTACAAATAATTAAATCATAACAGTAGCTGTTGCTTGTTGAAGCTGAATAGGGAAAATCATCCCATCAAGAAACACAGGATTAAACATCAACAAGCACAGAATTAACCTTCACTAAAAACCAGTTTTAGACCAAAATTCAGAAAGGGTATGTAAACTCATGTTTGAATGTCAATCTTTCTAGCTAACCTAGAAGTCTTGCTGAATGTCACTCATCTTGGTTCCCTGTCACTAAAAGCTATGCTTCATTATTCAATTATTTCTTCAAAGTGCTGATTGTCCAGGGAAGTATTTTCTCCCCACAGCAGTGTAAAAATCTTAAAACAACCCTTCCACTTTAAGAAAGCCAAGCCTCAGAAGCTCCGGAGACAGGAAGTCTAGGCGTACTGGCAAGAATGTAATAAGGATGTAATAAGAATGTAATAAGGGAAAAAGCAAAACAAAGGGAGATTGCTTCTAATTCGGTTCTCCAAACTGCTTAGAAAGTTAACGAGGGGTTCTATAGACCAGGCAGAATGGGTAGAATCCCACCCCTGATCCTATTGCCAATTGTTGCTATTACAACACAACATAGCATTGAGATATTGAGGAGAAGAAATTTTGATTAAGCAGTGGGAAGTGTGCTGCCCCAGCAGTCAAATACAGGTAATCCTTGATTTACAATAGTTCATTTAGTGACTGTTCAATGTTAGAACAGCACTGAAAAAAGTTACTTATGACCATTTTTCATATTTATGACAATTCCTATGTCCTAAGGTTGTGTGATCACCTTTTGCAACCTTCTGACAAGCAAGGTTCACTTAACAACCATATTATTAACTTATCAATTGCAATTATTCACTTAACAACTGTGGCAGGAAAGGTCGTAAAATGGTGCAAAATTCATGTAACAAATGTCTCACTTAACAACTGAAGTTTTGGCTTGATTCTGGTTGTAAGTCGAGGACTACCTATACATCCCCCAAAGAAATAATAGCCTGTCCAATCCTGTCATTTATCAGGAATTTTAAATCATCATAGTGATGGTCCTTGAGAGGAAAAAAAGATTAAAAATACACAGCTTGAAGTTTTTTTGTTAAGACAAACTGAATGATACAAGGATCTGCAAACTGTACGATCTCTAGAACAGGGGTCTCCAACCTTGGCAACTTTAAGACTTTGGACTTCAACTCCCAGAATTCTTCAGAAGGGTCACAAGTCTTAAAGTTTCCAAGGTTGGAGACCCCTGCTCTAGAACATTTAATTAAGCATGATGTTATCATCATTCCAGAGAGGAAAAAAGCAAAGGCTTCCAGTGATTAGGCCAGATATTTCAGCCATGAGATCTGTACTTCAAAAGGAGTCATAAAACCATCTGGAAAGTGAATGCACCCTCTTGTATTGTGGATTTAATTTTGCCTGGTAGGTTTATCTTGTTTGGGAAACTTTCCTTCTGGACTCACTGACCATTGCTTTATGGGCTAGCATTGGCCTGCTTTTGGCTGGACTTAATTGGAACAATTGTGGGTTTTTAGTGAAGGGAATTGCTAGGGAATAATAAACCCATTAACTCACCACTATGAGTGAGTGAATGGGACAGCACATAGGTTGTCCAAGAAGTGTTAATACTGTTTATAATGCCTTGGTAAGACCACATTTGGAATATTGTATCCAGTTTTGGTTGCCACAATATAAAAAGATGTTGAGACTCTAGAAAGAGCTCAGAGAAGAGCAACAAAGATGATTAGGGGACTGGAGGCTAAAACATATAAAGAAGAATTGCAGGAATTGGGTATGTCTAGTTTAATGAAAACAAGGAGTAGGAGTGATATGATAGCAGTGTTTCAATATCCTTGGGGCTGCCACAAAGAAGATGGAGCCAGCCTATTCTCCAAAGTACCTGAAAGCAGCACAAGAAGCAATGGATGGAAACTAATCAAGGAGGGAAACAGGCTACAACTAGAAATTTCCTGACAACGAGGACCACTAATCAGTGGAACGGCTTTCCTTCAGAAGTTGTGGGTGATCCATCATTGGAGGTTTTTAAAAAGAGATTGGACTGCCATTTGTCTGGAATGGTGTAGGATCTTCTGCTTAAGCCGAGGGTTGGACTAGAAGACCTCCAAGGTCCCTTCCAACTCTGTTATTCTTCTATAGGAAGAATAATCCAGTATGCCTATATCTCATGAAGAGAGGGAACTTTGAACAAGAAGAAACGGGGGGCGGGGGGGGGAGGTGCAAGAAAAAAACTGTGATAAGAATTTTGTTAAAAATATTAGCCAAGAAATAGCCATGGTTGAAATATGACTCTTTTTAGGTGATTACAAACTTGTGAGGATCCAAATATAACTGAATACAAGCCAAGCATGTGACCTTTTCAGATTTGTGGTCTGGCAATGAAATAAGGAAAGGAAACACATGTAATAATAATTAAACAGAATGACATTTCATTTCTTTTTGACAACCATTACTGATTATTTCAGTTAGTTTTAATAATCCATATAATCTGTAAGTGTCGTTATTCATGCAGTGAAGACAAATGTCAGAGCAACGTAACATATTTTTCATTTTACCTCTCTTCTGGGTCAGTTGTTCAGGATAAAACATATGTGTTTACTTACTTCTCTTTTTAGAAACTAGAGCTAAGACAAAAATCGGCCTGCCCTACTTTCATTGGGTTTGCACCCAATGGCGATTGGGACAATTAATTCTAATAATTCTTGGTGGTTGTGCAATAATAAGGAAAAATGATTTCAGCTATAGCTTTCTCTGGTAAAATGAGACTATTCTGAATTTAGTAAAGAGTTATAGTAAGATAAAGGATCAGTGTCAGAATGAACAATTTTCATTATGGTTTTATTATCAACCAAACAATGGTTTTCTTGCCATTCAAAGCAACAATTGTGGGTGGATACATTTTCTTTTCACTTACATCAATGATTTTCAGACTTGGACACCTTAAGATGTGTGGACTTCAACTCCTAGATTTTCCCAGCCAGCATCCAAAGGGCAAAGCACCTAAAGTATTAGTGAACCATAATTGTTAATTTAATTCCTCTTAATTTTAAGAGGAAAATTATTGAATACTGTACATCAAGTTTTTTTAAAAATAAAACAATAATTAAATCTCAGCATTATTCATTATATTTGGGAGTACAGCCAGATTCAAAGGTCAAGCCCTGTACAGCATTTGGTCTGTAAAAAAAAAAAAGTGGCAGTTCTTGTTTAGCAATCACAATTGGAACCAGCAAATGGATCATGAAGAAAAGTGATTAAGTGAAATGGTCACTGTGCTTATCTTACTTAAGCTTCCCTTTGTTTTACAGATTTGTGAAGGTCATAAGTGTAAGGATTGGTCATAAAATCACTTTTCCATCATTGCGGTAACTATGAATAGTCACTAAACAAGACATCACTAAAGGAAGACTGGAATACATGTGTGTCAAAAAGTTCAAGATGTAGTCATCGCTGTGATTTTAACCACAATGTAAAAATCTGGACCATCCAATTTACATAGGGAACCATAGTCCTCATCTGAGGAAAGCTGGTAATTACGATACTTGCAAATGTTTCTGATTTTAAGTTTATTACCCCACCTCCCCTGCACTACAAAAAGGTTAGACAGAAGAGAATAAAAACCTGCTCTGTTTCCATTGATTCCTAGTGAATCTAACAAGATGCTCATTTTAAAAGTACATTTCCTAGGAGAAATTAGCCTTTCCTTCTGGTGAATCCAGTATCTCTGTGCACTTAAATGCTTAGCTCCTGAAATTCTGCTTGCCATATATGCACAAAAGGTATATAAAAATGGCAATTCTAATAAATTAAAGTGACCATAGAATATGCAAAGACTCTATAATTTATTCCATATGATCTCCCCAGTATTTCTCACATTATGAAGATGCCAATCTCCTCAATATTTTTAGTAGCTTCTTTCTATCGAAAACAAAAACAAATAGGAAATTAAGTTTGGTTGAAAACTTTAAAACAATCTCTCTAAGGGAAAAAAGAATAGGTAAAAACCGAGATATTGAGAGTGGGAAGATGGTGTTGAGAAAGGGGCTTTGGAGACAGAATGACATTTTCTTTGGTAAATGTAGCATTTGACTTCCAGTAATGGTGACATTTTAGCTTGGTGCAGACTGAGGAAAATGTTAATAATCGATTGAGAAATGGCTTCAAGGTTTGGTTCAAACTGCTTCAGCATCTACATATGCAGTAAGATGCAGAGGGAAAAATATAAGTAATATAGCTGAATTCACTCTAGGCAAAATTATTTCAAAGAAAGATTAAAGACTGATAGCCAGATGCAAAATGCAGGGGAAGGGGATTCTTCAGCAATTCAGTAAAGAATAATAGTAGACCTTTTAAGATAGAGAAGTAAGGCACACACTCATAAAAATGTAAAGGCTGTTATACATATTCCAACTTTAAAGTGTACATTGAAAATTTTCTGTAGGCCTGCATAATAATGTGAATGACAAGCATGCCTTCTAATGTGATAGAGAGCTTGCAAAAGGCTGCAACAAAATGCATATTTCACAGTAATATAGATGTGAAGGTCTAGCAGAAGAATTCAAATTATTGCTGATTCACCCCAACTAAGATAAAATCCAGAACTATAGATTAGACTGGGAAGTTGAAAAAAATATCCAGAGAAGAGCAATGCTAAATACTTTATTGCTGTTGACAGGAAAGCTTCATGGAAGTAGAGTTGAATTTGACTCAAAGGAGACATTTAGCATTGTTTGATGCCTATAGCTAATGCAGCATCTAAACCAATCTTGCTTGCCTGATCTTAAAAAAATGAAGAAAGTTGAATTCCATAATTGGATAGGAAACTACTAGAGTTCTAGTTAAAAGTAAAAAACAAACAAACACCTGAAAGGCAATATATTTAGGCATTGCTGCCACAAAACTACACATCTATGCAGTTATTATGAGTTAACCTTGATCTGAGCATCTTTTTTCTTTTTGTAGGAAAATATAAAGTATTTTATATTAGGGCCCAAAGATAAAAGGTACTGTGCTTTTGGCTAAATTTCAGATAGCCATGGAATTTAATGGCAGAATTTCAGCCACAAAAAATAGAGCCTTTGTTCAACAAAGAATGCTTGGAACAAAACTGCTTTATCTGCAGGAATATGATATGTATTCTTATTGCATATAATATGATTACTTATTGCAGTTTGTATGCTTCTTAATCCAACAAGATTCAAAGAGGTTTTGAATTAAAGTAGTTCCAGGGTAGTCTTTTTCAGTGACTACTTTACTCTATCATTAAAATACATTACTGAGTAACAGCTGATACCTAATATGCTTGTACTTATTCTGTTGCTTTTCCAGTTTAGAATATCACACTGCCAAAAGTCATGTTACCTGAAAATATTTTCATTTTTATCCTACCCAGCCTATATCTCTAATACCCCTGCTTCAGAGGTGGTATTCAGCAGGTTCTGACCAGTTCTGGAGAACTGGTAGTGGAAATTTTGAGTACTTCGGAGAAACAGAAAATACCACCTCTGACTGGCCCTGCCCCCATCTAGTCTCTGCCTCCTGAGTCCCAGCTGATTGGCTGCGTCTTCTTTTGTTGCCCTGCCTAGGAGAATGGAACTGGAAAGCAGGTTAGTGGGGTGGGGAGGGAATGGGATTTTCAAGTATCCTTCCCTTGCCATGCCCACCAAGCCACATCACACCCACCAAGCTATGCCTATAGAACCGGTAGCAAAAAAATTTGAAACCCACCACTATCCTGTTTTCTATTTTTTCCCCACAGCAACTACTGTGGGGTTTGGGCAGAGAGAGAGTGACAGGCTCAAAGTCATCCAGCTGACATTCTTATTGTAAGTTATTATCCTGAACTGCAATTTTTAAAGGATCAGTTTAACTTGTGGGAGTTTACAAAAGTAATGGCAAAAAGGAATAATGTGTTTTGTGTGGAAGCAGGTAAGATTGTAGATCTTTTCAACTGTGATTTAGGAGCGTTGTTTAGCTAAAGGATTAAGGTTGTGTTTTTTTTAAAAAAAATTTCCCTGAGCACAAATAGGGGTACAATTAAGTGTAAACTGCTTTTTTGGTGAACCCCACTATATTTTACATTCTAAAACCTCTAATGAAGTTTGAGCAATCTGTAACCAACTAGGAAAAGGAAAAGGATCTGGATCATAATGAATTACGGGCACACAATAAAGGTATCAACAGAGCACAGCAGAAAATTCCATCTTATGGATCATCAGGAATGAGATGGAAAATACAAAGAACAACAAATCTATAGATGCATCTAGCATTCTAGTCATCACATCTGAAAAAAAAGTATAACTAGAAAACAGGAGAAGAGGATACCTGACTTATGAGAAAAGTCTAGAAAAATTGGGACTGAGAGGAGACAAAAGCCTTCACGACACAGAGATTTTACAGGAATGCCTTTTTCTCTCTTTTGACCAATGAAGTTATCCAATAAAGCTGATATGAAAGAGATTTAGAACAGGTAAAAACAAGTAATTCTTAACACAGAAAGTAATGAACCTTTGGAATTCATTACCCATGAGAATGATGGTAATAATGAGCTCAGATAGTTTTAAAAAGGAAATTCAATAAATTCATGGAGGATAGGCCTATCAAGAGATATTAGCCTTGGTTTCTCAATAACTTGTTTGAGCTTGAGGAAGCATGCTTCTACATACCAGTTGCAAAGGAATAATAACTGGCAAGGGGCAAGTTCCTAGTGTCTTCTTGTTAGCACCCAGAAGGCTACTTTGAGAAATCAAATGCTGGATTAAGTTAGGACTGTTCAAATACCTATGACAATGGATGTTATTAATAATTAAATATTACAAATACTAACATTTTTGGTTTGTTTTTGGAAAAGATGAAAAATGTATGAAGAATAGAAACTTAAACGAATAATTGCATAAAATTGCCCATGAGTACTTCTTAATGAATATGGATGTTTTTCGTCCCTTGGACATTCTTCAACTATGTAATCTCCCAGAAATCCCCAGCCAGCCTGGCCATTGCTGAAAATTCTGGGCCCTGAAAGCTATATATCAGGAAGGATCCCTTAGGGAAGATAAGAGGATGGTGCATATCTCACACATTTCTTCCACTTTTAGACTCTAATTGCATTCAACAATTTCAAAGCATGTGAGGAGGAGCTATTACATTAAATTACCTAATTTAAATAACAGAAAAACACATTAAAATTTAAAACACTTCATTTTCAAAACATTTGAAGAGATTTTAAAATGGGCTTGAAATGGGCTTCTCCAACTGACATAATATTGTCAGTTTCTAAAATATTGGAATGTGGAATTATATCATAACCACATAATGCATCTGCTGGGAAAGAAATTTTTTTTCTGTTTCCCATTTTCATCTGTATCTGTAAACAAAGCACAGTTTGCATGAAGGTAATTCACAATGTTGCCTTAACAGTGCAAGCTTTTATATAGAAATTGTGTGTTTGAGAGCTCGGGTTTACTTTCATAATAAAATTGGCATTTCATAGCTTGTTTAACCAGCAGTGTAGATAAATGCTTTGTGCACATGAACTAGCACAGCAGATTCAAGTACAACTTCAGTTCTGAAGATTAGTACAGACTTTCCATTTTAGTAGCTGCTACAATGTTTATACATCATCTCTAGACTTAAAGCACATGTGCACTGTAACTGCTTCCCTACATGTGCCTGTTAGCTATGGGCTCTTCCATAGACTAATAACTTGTGCAATTTCCAGATGACATGAAGTGGTTTAAACTTGCAGATTTCAAACTGGCCCATAATGAGAAGATACACTGTCAGACTTCATCTCCTCCTGTTTTCTACTCCTTCATATTTAATCATGTGGAAACTAAGCACGCTTTGCTTAGAATAATATAAAGGAAGTTCATGATGGCGCTCCTGAAATTCCTAGAGAGGTGTCAGCTGAAGAATTGGACTGCCATTTGTCAGAAATAATGTAGGGTCTCCCGCTTGGGTGGCGAGTTGGACTAGATGACCTACAAGGTCCCTTCAGCTCTGATTATCTGTTATCTGTTATCTGCCTTACAATTAATAGCAATGTCAACATCGATTCTCTATTTTCCCAGAAATAAGGAAGAATGGACTTAAACTTCAGGAAGAATATAACCATGGAACCAATTGTCTAGCAAGGTGGTCGACATTAAAAAAAAAGCTGTACAGCCATATATTGGAGAAGTATTTTAATATATCTGTTTTTCTAAATTATCTGCTAGATAGTTGCTTCATTTTGTAGGGTTCCCATATTACTTAATGAAAAACTATGTCTTTTGTCCTTATTAGAATCTATATAATTGATATTTTTCCCATTAATACTACTTCAATAACATTTCTTCCACAAACCTATCAGATGTTCCTTAGGGATCCCCCCCACACACACACAATTTACAAGGCAACAAATTAATATGTTTAAAGGGTGTGACATTAGGACACAACATTTTAAAGAAAAGATATTCTTAAACGCAATTTGTTCAAATTTCGTCTAGAAAAATTGTCCTTAACAATAAAAAGACACATACACTAAAAGCTTCCAATTTTTGCCCTACTTTAAAACAGAGAAGGGGGAGGGAGGGGAGAGAGAGAGAGAGAGAGAGAGTGAGAGAGAGAACCTGCATAAAAACAAAGTGTTCTTATTAAGTGTATAATATATCTATCTATTAAAATGTAAAAGGAAAAGAAAAGTAGGAAAGCAATCTGAAAAATTTTATGGTACCATTTTGTTATCTGAAAAATAAACTTTACTTTAAAATGTTATATGTCATAGTCCTAATGTATCAAAAAGCAAGCTCAAAATTTCCATAGAAGCCATAAAAACATTAACAATTATGCTGGAATATGAATTCAATATACTTCAAGTATTTTTTAAAACAATCAACTTGAAAGTCATGCAAAGGGATAAGAATGTTCATATGTTTCATAAACTAGAACAAATTTCCTACCTTTATACCTGTCCAAAAGTGGCTTAGAACTGAATGTTTTAGCCACTTCAGATTGGCTATTGCAGGTCACCATATTGTAGAGGTAAGCCTCAGTAGATGGGTTTTTTAAGATTGCTTCTATAGAAAAAGACAAAATAGGCTTCTCCTTCTTGTCACATTCCTTGGAGCAGCTCATCTTCATTCTACAATAGTAAACAAAATATTCTTGGTATAGGTTATATTCTTTTGGTTGTTTATTTTATGTAAGGAAAAGGCAAGTAGAAGTTGATTTTCTCTCCTTTCTGAGTTCTATTCTTACATTCAAAGGACCAAATAAGAAGAAAAATGCCCATTTCCCTCTTGGAAATTCTCCACAAAATTTAGAAATCTTAATTCATGATCATTTTATTCTGAATTGAAATGTGTTCATCCTCACCTATACTAAAATGTACCTCCTCTTTACAATTTAAAAAGTTTTAAGGATCTTCATATATTCATTTTCTCATCTTAGTCCCAATAGAAGTGTCTTTCTTTGGACACACTTCTAGGTTTTTTTAAAGCTATTCTTTCTAAAATATTAGGAGTGATGGATGGCAACCATAATACAATCAAGGACAACTGAAGGGGAAAAAAATCTTGCTTTTCCCTTAAAGGACAGATCTGTTTAGGAAGTATCCCAACAGATAATCATAATGTTAGAGGTCTATTAGAACTAACTTTTCCTCCTATTCCTTTTAAATGCTCTTCTTACTTTAAATTTAGTTATGGATATATTTTTTTATAAACCTTTTTTTTAAAGTAGAAATTCTCCAGAATTTTTTCTTACCTTCAGAGGTTACCTTTTTAACTCCCTTTCCCTTGCTGCTACTCGCTGCTTTATCCTGTGATTGTACTAAAAGACAATTTCTTATTGGCCCAATTACCTGACCACTGGTGAGTTGATATTCATTCCATCATATCAATCGTTGTAAAGCTCTGGCTGAAATTACTGTGTAACCAGAAGGCAATAAAACACACCTGATAAGATGAAAGACGGTTGGCTTTTTCCAAGGACTATGAAGTTATTGTGCAGGAAAAGAAATAAATATATCATTATCCAAGTATAATAGAATGTTGTAAAATGCTTTTATGTTTACTCCAAACAGTTTCCAATGCATTCAGTGGACCTTATTTATAGATAAATATGCACAAGATTTCAACCAGACAATGTAATCTTATACTTGTCAGTTCACTGGATCAAAAGAAGCTGCCTTGTTCTGAGTTTCAACCTTGGTTTAACTTCTTAGCCTTTCTGCTAAGTAATGGACTATTATCCATCAAATATTGCTTCCCATAGATACTGGGAATTATAGCTCAGCAATATTTGGCTGGCTGCAAACTTTCTATCTCCGGTCTGTAAAAACTAGAAGAATAGGACTTGCACAATTCTATGTGGAAATGCCAAACACTAGGTTTTTGGAAACAGAAATATACTTTGCCATGTGTTCCTTCCTGAAGCCTGCAATCCTATAAACTACCTAAGTCTAAGCTTGTCTTTACCATGTAGTACTAAAACTCTTGCTGAGAGTCTATGGAGATTTTCAGTCATCCAAGTCATGGTTGTCCCAAAGGTGCTTTTTCAGTTGCCTGAAAAGACCAGCCTCTCCGCCCTTCAAAAAATAAGTATAGACCAGTGGTGGGATTCAATTTCTTTTACTACCAGTTCTGTGGGCATGGCTTGGTGGGCCTAGATGGGGAAGGATACTGTAAAATCTCCAGTCAGAGGTGGTATTTGCTGGTTTTCCGAACTACTCAAAACTTCTGCTATCAGTTCTCCAGAACTGGTCAGAACTGCTGAATACCACCTCTGGTATAGACTCTTGAAAATGTTGTATTTCAAAAGGAATCTTTTATTTGAAGAGAGGAATAAGCAGGTCAAAATTCAAAGCAGGATCTGAGGTCCCTTAGGCCATGCAACTATGATAAAGGGAATTAGAAACCCCTCCTAACAGTCCTATGTGGATTCCACCAATCCGCAGGTGTGAAGATGTTATTTTACCAGCACCTCTGGGAAAACAGATAAGGAAAGGTTCCTGGGGTTATCTTCCGGTGCTGCAATCCACATTGTCCTTTCTATCCTTGCATCTCCCAGAATTTTCCAGGTATCCAGGGCACCAGGCAATGGTTGTAAATCGTGTAACAGTTTATATAAAAGACAATGTAAGAAATAGGATATTTAGGATACATAGGGAGGCAAAGAATTAAATGTATCAAATCCACCACCCCCTTTCACCGAAGAATGGCAGATACACAGATCTGACATTGCCTCTTGAAAAAGCACCTTTGAGACTCTTGCGGAGAGGTAAATTGAGTTGTACTGGTCATCTTAGGGCTAAAGAAGAATTGATCTCTTACCAAGCTATTGCAAGTGGTGAGTGGTTAAAGAAAAGGAAAGGGGAGAGAAAGAGGATAGTTGCTTTACTTCTTTTAATTTGAAGGGGAAAGCCTTATGCTAATACCAATAGCAAGCTCTCATCCTATAAATAGTCAGGGATTGTATTTCCTGAAGGAGGAAAAGTAAAAGCTGTGTGTGCTACGAATATCCAAAGTCTATCCAAAGTTCAAAGAGGAATAGATTGCTTTTTTTTCCTATGAGGTAGATATTGATGCTTCTTTAGAAAAGAAGAAATACCTCTCACCATCTGAGTCTGCACATGAAACAACATTTTTATATTAAAAAAAATGAAGAATAGGAAGAAACTCTTTGGCTACATACTGCAAGTAATAACAAATATCCTTGCCCACTCCTTAAGAAGATTATCATAGTTCTTGCTAAAAAGATTTTGCTTGTCTAACAGTAGTGATAAAAAAATGAATTATGGAATTAGACCAGTTATTCAGCCTTGATAGCTTGAAGAGGTGTAGGCTTCAAACCTTGGAATTCCCCAGCTAGTGGGTTTTCATAGCCATGGTTGAGAAAGTTTTGAGTATTCTCTAGGTCAGGGTGTCAAACTCAATTTCATTGAGGGCTGCATCAGGACTGTGGTTGACCTCGGGGGGGGGGCAGGTGGGTCTGGCTGACTGGGTGGATGTGGCCAACTGGGTGGGCATGGCCAGCTTGACACCACTCCCCAAACTGCTGGCATGTTTCCTCTTTGCATTGCATAGATCAGGCCAAATCCACGCTATAGGATGGTAGGGCATTCTGCTTTAACCAGAAGAGCACACTGGTAATATCTGGAGAATTGGTTGAGGGGCTATGATAATTCACCATGGCCAACTCACTACAGCCAACTCACCATGGCCATCTTGCTGTGGCCAACTTGCAGCCAACTTGCCACCGCCAGCTCTCCACAACCAACTCACTGTGGGACTGCTCACTGTAGGACAAGAGTTTATGTATGCTAATATCAAAGAAATGGTGGAATAGAATCATTTAAGAAAGGATGCAAAAGGAGGACAGGATGAAATGTGAATGACAAAAATTAAAACCATTTTTTATTTATTTTAAATAATTAAATTGAATTGTTAAATTGTCCCATGGCAAATTGTCCTGTGGTGAGTTGGCCATAGTGAGTTGTCTGTGGTGAGTTGTCCCATTCTTATTGGCCTAAAAGCCATATGTTGAGATATACTATGTTTAGATTTGAACTCTAATAATTACTTTTAAATCACCTTCTAAATGTGCAAATCATCATATGCAAAGTCATCTTTCTTCAGCCAGATCTTTCATGCTGAGATGGCTGAAATTTTCCTCACCCTACTCTGTAAGATTTATAATCTAGATTTACTTACATTTGTAGTACATATTTATTCTTTAGTGTTTTTTATGATTCTTGACCTCTAGCAAAAGGCCAGGGATAATAAGCATACAGTCTAGGGCTCTTTGTTTATCTGTATAAATGCTTCTTTTGATATGTACCATGCTGCTTTTATCACATTCCTTTGGGAGGCAAAAGTAACTCATCCTTAATTATAGATAACTTAAAGTGACTCTACTGCAATCTTAGTTCACCAGACAATGTCTGTGCTAAATTGCAACATGGGTTAAATTTGCTAATGAAATGTTCAACCTGACAGAGTAGAACTGCTTCAGAAGACAGGACAAGAAATTACAAGGCAATAGATCTCATTTAGACATAGAGAAAAATTCCTAATAGTTAGTGCCATTCAGCTGTGGAATAGTCTGCTCTAGAGATGGACTTTCTTGTGCTGAACATGTTTAAATAAAGGCTCGATGACCATCTCTTAGGAACAATGTCATCACTGTATGTCAGAAGGTTGGATTAGATGATCTTTAAGATTCTCCAAATGTTATATTCCGATTCTATTAGAATCTGAAGTAACCTTAGAAGCCATCTCCTGCTCAAAGATAAATGAAATCTGTAATGCAGAATGAATTAACCGCAGCTCTGACCAATGGCCGTCCAGTTTTTATTTAAACATCTCTAGCACAGGGAGGCCTATTATTGCTTTATGTCATTGAACTCATCTTGCAATTAAAACCCTTCCTTACAATCCTTTCTGTTCCTTATTCTAAGAAGTCATCTATATATAATAGAGGGATAGAATCAAGATCACGTAAAGTCTTGATACTATTTTATAATGCCTTGGTAAAACCATGCTTGGAATACTGCATCCAGTTTTGTTTGCCACAATGTAAAAAAGGATGTTGAGACTCTGGAAAGAATGCAGAGAAGAGCAACAAAGATGATTACCAGACCGGAGGCTAAAACATAAAAGAATGATTGCTGGAATTGGGTATGTCTAGTTTAATTAAAAGAAGGACCAGGGGGTGACATGGTGGCAGTGTTCTGATATCTCAGGGGTTGTCATAAAGAAGAGGGAGTTAAGGTCTTCTGGTTTGAGCTTCTTCGGTGACAGACCAAAACCTTATCTCTGCAAGGCTTCGATCCGTGCTCGCCACTGGAGTGCCCGAGCCAGCTGGTTTCGGGGCTAAGCCACCCCATAGAGGTGGTGAAGAGGGGGGAGTCTGCCTGCAGGGTTGAGGAGAGCCGCATCTCTCCTCCCCAGCTGGCCATTACTCCCTTTCCCAACGGTAGTCAGAAATGTCCACCACAAAGAAGAACTCAACCGGAAAAGAATGTGCAGGAGGAAAATAAGAAGAAAAAGTTTTAGTTGACCAGGTCAAACATCAAAAGCAACAATAAGGTACCCTGGAATTTAAACTATTTAAGAAAAAACCAATAATATTGTTCCCTAAGAAGATTTTTAAGCTGCGAAGGAGAGAGAAAAGGGAAAAGATTTGGTTTATTTTTCTCCTTTTCTTATACTGACAGCTAAGAGACTTAAGGAAGAAATTGGGGAAAAAAATCTACTTTGACATTAATAGGCATTTAATGCTGAAAATAAAAAGTCAAAGGGATAATAAAGATTTCTGGATAATCAAAAGTTTTTGAAAACAGGAAAGGAGAGAAAAAGAATAAAAGGGCAGGATCTGGAAGGGAGGAGACTGCCTGGAATTAAAAAGAATTTACAGCAAAATCATAACAAGACTTCCAAAAGATACATTTTAACTGAAATATCGCAACAAAAACCCCAGGAAGAGAAAGTGGAAAAAGAAATAAGAAGAAATAAGGATTACTTGATGATTTCTGGATTTTTGGTTATTGTATTTGAATGACTAAAATCAATTGGGTGGTTGTTTAAAACTGTTTAAAATAGCTCCACTTTTAGAAGAACTGAAAATGGAACTTAAAAAGTACAAAGAAGATGCACAAGAAGGGAGAGGTTTTTTGGCTTCATATTTCAGTTTTTAGAAGTGGAGATTTGGAATTATGAGAAATAACAAGAAATGCCTGCAGAACAAGAAGATTGTGACAAAGAAGAAGCCATCTTTAATGAACAAGTAATCTTAGGTGGGAGAAAAAAAAGAAACAGGGGAAAGAGAATGGAAAGTTTAAGATTGGGAAAAACAAACCCCCCCCCCCAAATAGAGTGAAAAATAAGTATAAAATCAGAAAGCAACAGAAGAGGGAAATGCAGAAGAGAGAATTAGAAGTACAGAGATAAGGGGGTAAAAGGGGAGGGAGAAGATGAGAGGGAAGAAAGAAAGGAAAAGAAGTTATAAAGGACAGAAACAAAATATAGAGAAACAGGGCCTATTTAGAGATAATGGGTGAAAATTTAATGGAAAAAGGGATTATGCAAAGGTACATAAGATAGTATTATTATATTAGAAACAGAAATAATTTTAGAAAATATGAAACAATGTATGATTAAAATGTTTGATAAAATAGCTATCATAATTCAGTGGAATGCTTGTCAATAAATAAATGTAACAAAATGAATATTTAATGATTTACAAAACATATGTGAAGAGAAATAAGGGAAAAATTAATTATGGAGATTATATGTGTCTTTAAGGAAGTATGATATTTAATTGAAAAGAAGTGTTTTAAGGTGTTAAGATTTTAATGATTATTAATGATAGAACTGAATTGGAATGGAATGAGGGTTTATAATTACATATATTTATAATCTTTCAATTGGAAGTTATGTATTATGTATTATATTGAAGGTCATAACCTTAAGGTATATATTGAAGTTTAAATAAGAGTTGAATGGATGTAATTAAAAGATATAAAGGTGTCATACTCCAATTAGTAACTACAGGAGAAAA
This sequence comes from Pseudonaja textilis, assembly GCF_049901715.1. Classification (NCBI taxonomy): domain Eukaryota; kingdom Metazoa; phylum Chordata; class Lepidosauria; order Squamata; family Elapidae; genus Pseudonaja; species Pseudonaja textilis. The sequence continues at coordinate 50,890,558 of NC_141994.1, forward strand.
TTTGTTTAATGAGAAAAGATAATATGAAATTCTGAAACAGAATAGACAAAAGTATAAATATAATGATTTGAATTGAGATGAGATAATCAAAATAAAATTGAGAAAATTAAAAGAGGGGAAAAACTATATAGAAAATGTAGAATAGTATAAGATATGGAACAGAACACAAAAAGGAGCATGAAATTGAGTTTTGTGTCTGTATAAAGAAGTTCAACCCCGGGACCAGGCTATTTTCAAAAAAGATGTTTCACTTTTATTTTGTATGTGTGAAAACCCAAATAAAACTTTATTAAAAAAGAAAAGAAAGAAGAGGGAGTCAAGCTATTCTCCAAAGCACCTGAAGGCAGGACAAGAAGCAATGGATGGAAACTAATCAAGGAGAGAATCAACCTAGAACTAAGAAATTTCCTGACAGTTAGAACAAGTAATCAGTGGAACAATTTGCCTCCAGAAGAAAACACTAGAAGTTTTAAAGAAGAGATTGGAAAACCATTTGTCTGAAATGCTATAGGGTCTTCTGCTTGAGCAGGTGGGTGGAGAGATTACCTTCAAGGTCCCTTCCAACACTGTTATTCTATATTCTACATTTCCTTCCACATTACCTTCCTTTTTAAAGAAAACAATCTCATCTCCCCTTAGTATTATCTATCTATCTATCTATCTATCTATCTATCTATCTATCTATCTATCTATCTATCTATCTATATTTGTTAGACTTCCAGAATTTTTGACAATGGCACATTTGTATAGAAGTTGAACAGTAAGTATCTGGAGGATGCCCAATGATTTATATTTAATAAAAAGAAGGAAACCCTTTCTTTACAACACTTTCCCAGTTGCTGTTTGTTGGCACTGAAAAGGGAAAAACTATTCATTTTATGATTCATAGGTTTATAAAAAAATGACAATCCATCGTTAAGAAAGCTAGGCTTGGTTGCTTATCAGTTTATAGGAGAAATGGCAAAATCCTGCATTTCCATCCAATCTAAGAAGCTAGCTGTTTTCTCAGCTTAAAATAAATGCAGAAAGAAAGCACTGCAATTCTTCTCTTTAGTGTGAAATATAACTTCTGTATACAACTTGAGTGGTATCCAGAAAGTTTTTTTAATGCTTTGTGAATTATAGGAATTTAATGGGTGGCTATTCTTTGAAGAGAGGAAAACAGACTAATACTTTTTTTCCCCCAGTAAGCACAGGCTTTGATGAATGACAAGCATATAAAATTTAATCAAATTTTCTAAAGATGAGCAAGTTTTCTTTGATAAAATATCTTTTCTGAATGATTCCTTGAGTTTTACTTTCTCATCTTTCTACTTGAAAATAATGAATTGTAGAAATTCCTCCAAATATTCTGTATTTTAAAGTATGACAATAATTAACTTTGTTACAGATGCCAAGCTCCTATTAGTCTTAGGTCTCATAGATAGGCAACTCATTATAGGGTATGTAAAATAGAGACAAGGCTTGTTACACCAATGTCATTGACCTTTGAAGTACCGTGTAAAACAAATAAACCTGGAGGAAAAGAAGAAAAAGTTTTGTGAGGTATTGGAGATTCCTACGGTAGAATATATTAACAATAAGAGGTTCATAACCTCTGTTCATAAAATAAGAGGTTAGAATTAAGTTTTGGAATTTCCAATGTCATGAGTAATTTGACATTTTGATAACCTCACTGTCTCATCCTTCTGGTTTTAATGCAGCACCCAGGGCCATTTCTTTGAACTTTCCCAAGTTTAAGAATTAGGAAAAAGTACATTCAGCCTTCCTTGGGAATTTATTACTCTCATTGTCTTCGTTAATGTGCATGTGATTCAAAAATATTAATAGAATGCCACAGTAGGTTTAAACCTTTAATATTTATCATGGTCTTTATGGAATAATTATTATCCATTGACATTTAAGACAGTCATGTAATCCATTGAGGTGACATGGCCTATTGCTTCAAGATAAAATAATAATTTTGTGGAAAGATAAAGAGGAATGGGAAAGTGGGTGGGAAAGGAGAAAAAATTCAATAGTCTAACTCTAACTTGCATTGATTGTGCAATATTGGTAATCAGTTTTGTAACAGCATCAGTTGATGGCAGACAGAGTTTAATTTATAGTTAGAAATGGTGGCAAATGTTTTGTTACCTTTGCTCTTTTGCAAAGAGTAAATAGAGAATGAATTCATTTCATTTTAGGCTCTTGTTTCATATATAAAGACTCAATCCTTTATGCAAAATATAACTTGCTGTAACATCCTTATAAGAGACATTCTTTCATAATCATTCCTGGTTCTACTGATGGAATTTATGTTAACATACATTGTTATCTTGTTCAACTTCAGAAGATATTTGTTGAAACGGAAAGGATTCTGAACTCTCTGTGGCTAGATATATTTTTGAGTATATTCTCCCCTGCATGCAGTGCACCCATCTTCAGATAATAAATTCAAGGTCTATTGATTCATTCCCCACAGAGGCTCTTTACTCCTTCACTAACAATCTAAAGTAGAAAGAGCATATGCTTGACAATTGGACTGGGTAGTGTGCCAGTGCTTGAAACATTGTAAACACTTCAGCTCTGGGAAATTTTCTTGAGAATTTGTATAAGCTCTTATTTAAATTCATTTAGAAAGTTTCTTCAGACTACCGTAAATCTTCATTCTTGTTTTACTTTTAAGTGCTGTTGGGAGAAAATTATGCTAATGCCATCAGGGCTTATCCTTGATGAGGTATTTGATTAAGAAGAGACCAGAGGTTGAACCCAAAGCTTTCAAATTCCATGGAAGAAAGCAGATGGTTTGTATGCCAGCATTTCTGAAGGAACGTTGAATACAAATGCTTCAAATTCTAGACAGCCACAAACTGGCAGCAGTGACAATACTGAGACAAATGGGCCAAAAGAAAGAAGGCACCTGCTTATACTTCCTCCACTTCAATCCAATGCTTTCGAGTAGTTATTTAAAATATATGGACTGGGCACATGACAACCAATCATCTCCAATCACATTTGCCATGAATCTCATCATAATATAAATATTTTTTCCACATTTGTTCTGGTAAGGGAATGCTATTCTAAGAAATCATAATTGTTTTTTTTCAGAAACAGTAAAATTTGTACTTCTTTATATCATGCATAATTAAAGATGGTAGTTGCTACCACAAGATGTAGAGATGATCACCAGCTTAGGGTGAGTTTTAAAATTAGACCAGGTTTTGTGAATTGGACCGTCAAAGGCTGCTAATAGCTAGACAGGTAGCATATTTTAAATACAGATGATGCTTTACAGTATTATCCCATGCTCATATTTGTGATGTTCTTGAATGCACTTTGTTGTTCCCTGCATGACAGAGAATGGTGGTCATGGTGTCCTTGACTTGAAGAAAGAGGGGGTCTTCTTATGTTCTTAAGGAGCATAGAGACTATAAAACATAGACAGTCACTCCACTGGATTAATTTTTGCCACTAAAGTGTTAATATCTTCCAGTTAACCAATTTATTAAGAGATAGAGTCAAAGTAGCTGGAGCAAGAATGCTTGCTTCTTCAGCATAAAAGTTCCTAAATTATTGTTTTACATATGCAGTATTATGAAAATTGTAGCTATTAAAGCTAAGTTCAGGTACAGTAGAGAATGCTATAGTCCATTAGTTCAAATCTAATGATTTTAGAGCACTTAAAAACCTAGAAAGGGACGGTGCACATATTATAGAGTTACAATAGAATGTGGCTCTTTCCTTCATACCTTTGAAAATCAATAAAGTGCCATGAATCAAAGGCACTCTTTGGGAATGGAAATTTTAAATTCAGGGAAGGTGTATCTGCACCCTTACCTATGAGCAAACATCATAGTTGTGCAATGACAAATGGTGCTTATGCTTTGTGGTAACCATGTTAAGTCCGCAGTAGTGAAATAAATGAAAGGTCTTAAAGAATACAAAAGATGTAGCTATATCTTTGTACCATAAGCTGTCAGACTTAAGCTCCTTTGAAAGTTTTTCTAAGCTGACTGAGGTACAGGTAGTTCTCAATTTACAACAGTTCACTCAGTGACCGTTCAAAGTTACAATGGCTCTGAAAAAAGTGACATGGCCATTTTTCACACTTCTGACCATTGCAGCATCTCCAAGGCCGTGTGATTTACATCTAGATGCTTGACAAGTGACTCACATTTATGACGGTTGCAGTGTTCTTGGGTCATGTGATCACCTTTTGTAATCTTTCAATGAGCAAAGTAAATGGAGAAACCAGATTCATTTAACAACCAGATTACTAATTTAACAACTGCAGTGATTCACTTAACAAATGTGGCAAGAAAAGTCATAAAATGGGGCAAAATTCACTTAACTAATTTCTTACTTAGCAACATAAATTTTGGGCTCAATTGCGGTCATAAGTTGAGAACTACCTGTATATGTATAGAGCTGTACAGTGGAAAAGGTGGCAAGTGGAACGGTATCATTATGGAATTATGCAACATTGAATATATGATTATTACATTGAGATATAATCAAATGTTAAATGCAAATCTCATCCATTTGCAACAGGTATAATTGGAGAGTACAACCTAAGAAAGATTAATAACACTTGTAATGGACAGGATACTTTTGTTTATATTTAGACCTAAATAGAAGTAATCAAGGTTGAGCAATTCCAAGTGAAGTCTTACTTTAAATAAGATTTTAAAGGAAGGCCTTGTGATTAAGGTTGTAATCTTTCATGTAATTTATTTTGGGATGGCAGTTGGTTTCATATTTCATTTCAAATTTAGTAAATATATCAGCATTTCTACATTGTGCTAAGTGGTATCTTGTACACCAACCTGGTGAAGCTGCACATAAAAAAAACAAACAAAATACCACCAGTCCATTAATCACTGGCAAAAAAAAGGGGGGGGAATATACCGAAACCTAAATCAAAGAAATTAGCATCAGAAAAATTGCCATCAACAGCATCAGCTATCGTAAGGTCTATTCTTACTTTCTTCTGCTGTTGAACCGTTCTTCCTACATGCTATGCTTCCTCCTTATGGCATTATCAGATGAAGCTTGCATTGTCCTTGACTCTATGGACCCAATTATTTTGCTTACATTTTAATGGTGCCAGTTGGATCTCTATTTAATACACTTAAGGAGGAAACCTGCTTTATTGAGCCCCTTCTGCTGGCAGCACAACATGAATTATATTCTTTGTCATATTTTCATGCTTTTGGTATCCCTTGGGGGACTATTAATCAGCTTTCTTGCCTTTGCTTTTCAGAGATAATCTGAAAACTACTGGAATAGGAAACAGGGAGCAAGTTCCAAGATTATTGCTGCTGCAGATGTCTTCCAAATGCTGAGAACTCGATTCCAAGGGACAAAAGGGAAAGTAAATCTATCTTCAGAGGAACGTAGTGCATGAAATCCAAGTAGTTCCCAATGTGATTTACAGCTGTATTACTATTATCTTCATCATCTTTCCTATTATCCTCTCCTATTGGTATCTTATGATTTATCACTGTTGTTTGCATCTGCTTATTTATGATCGTACTTTATGATTTACAATTTATGTAAAGAGAGCTTATGTTTGTATAGACATTGTATGTTTGTTTGTACTGTATGGTTGTATGTCCACTGAAAGTTTATCCACCTGGACACAAATTCCTTGTGTGTCCAATCACTCTTGGCCAATAAAGAATCTCCTCTCCTCTCCTCTCCTCTCCTCTCCTGGATTGTATTTCTGAAATGTAATTTTTTATGGAAAGGAGATACAATATTTCCTCAACTGGCTGCCCATTTCACGTGTAGAGATGAGAATCTCAGGATTGTCAGTCTGTACATCTGACAAAGACCAGATTGGATAAGGCTTATTTGTACAGGCACTGTTTAGCTTTTGAGGCTGGAGGAGCAGGGCAAGACAAGGGTGAGAACTCAGCTGAAAGCCAGCACTTGTCAAAGTAGAGATGTCAGTTTTGTCAGCAGTCAACAGCTGTTCGTTTTCAAGGTTCTCAAATGCACAATAAAGAGTCAGTTAAACATGAAAGGTATGGTGAAAAAGCAGTAAGTTTGAACTGCTATGGGCATAAGAGGGAAAGCACCTTCACATTGACAGAGGTTAAGTAACTGTCCCATATAACAAATGTTCTTACCATGCTATATTATATGGAATATCTTTCTGCCAAGTTCTAGCCTAGCAGCCTAATTAAATGGTATGAAGGTAGACTCTGTGATTTATAACTAACTCCTGGTCTGGGGAACCTGATCACTAAGCACATATCACTTAGACTCCTATCAAACTTAGTTTATTTAAAGTAAGTGATATTGGATCTAGGGAATGATGGATATACCTCTGAATAGTAAAGTGGAGCCAACAACCTTAAGGCAGGCAATAGGCTATCTTCTCTAGAAATAACTTTTTATGGACCCAGAGAATTAGAGCAACTTGTTACTTAAGAAGGTAGTATCTTTCCACTTGAAATATATTTGGAAGACACCAGTGACCTTGATCTTTTTCAGTCTGGCAATAGTCGTGATTTAGGACATAGCTGGCTGAGGAATTCTGGGAGTTCAAGTCCACAAGTCTTCAAGTTGCCAAGTTTGGGGACCCCTGATTTAGGATAATATCCAGCACAATCAGATGATTTTCTGTGGAGGACAGAAAGACTGGAGTATGACTTTAATGGTCCTGCATAAACTCTCAGAAGATTTTGGTATCATCAAACATGATATTTTCCTGAACAGACATGATGTATCAATTCTAATAAACTGAGACTGTACCCTGAAAAGACAGAGAACTAGTGGGTGAATAGTTAATTCCCAGTTATAGAAAATTTTTCTGGCTCATCATTGTCATTGGAGATCCAGGTGAATGTTGTGGTTGATTGTCAGCTTCAGTTGCTATAGCAACTATACCCTTTTCCAGACAAGCTTAGCCTAATTACAGTTATTCAACTATTGATTATTATGAAAATGTGCTCTGTAGGGCGAGACCCCTCCATCTGAATCTTAAAATGGTAGCTGGAGCAGGAGAATTGTAGTCAGGTTGCCAAGAGAAGCACTTGAACATTGCTGACCTATGCTGATGCAAATGTATTGACTGTAAACTAACTGCACATCCAGTTCCAATGTTTTACCTTTGATATATAAGCCCCTAATAACTTGACAAAGTCCCTATAGGTTGCAGACCTGTAGAGTCACTAAATTCTTCAGAGGAAATCCTGCTCTATATAGAGAGACTTAAAGAGACTGAAAGAGTGAATGTTTAACTATGGCCTTCCATGTGGTAGCTCCTGCTGTCTAGAATACTATCCTTCTTGATACACATGACCTATAACCTATATCTATCTATCTATCTATCTATCTATCTATCTATCCATCCATCCATCCATCCATCCATCCATCACATAAGTGATTCTGGGTGGCATATAAGGATTAAAAATATAGACCCAATAACATATAACCCCTTGTGCCCAAGGATGAACAATAATCTCAATCACAGTAAGGAAAAAAAAACACCAGCAGGGCTCATCTAACCCTGGTCCAAATACTTTAGGAAGCCACTTCTTCAATGCCTTACAAAATGCTAAGGCGCTGGGGTCTTCCGAATCCTCTGGGGCAGTGTTTCTCAACCCCAGCAACTTTAAGATGTGTGGACTTCAATACACCGAATTCTCCAGCTAGCATCTTAAATTAGTAAGGTTGAGAAACACTGCTTCAGGGGATGCTGTTTTCATAGAGCAGGTGAGAAGGCACAACTCTAGGTTTCAACTAGATGACATTGTGTGATAGGAAGGACCTGGAGCATGCCCTGATCTGCTGGGCTGAGGAGAAACAAAGTCAGGTTGATCCAGTGAGTACCCTTTTAGCTGTCTGTTGAAAGTTCATCTCTTTACTCAGATCATCCCTGAATGAATATTTCTACTTTATCTGTGGCTTTCCACTCCAACACTTTAAATAGATCTATTTTTACATATTTGTTGTCTTCATTATTTTAGTATAAACCTTTTGAGATGTCAAAACAGTGTAGATATATATTAATAATTTCAATCCTCCTCTAGCCTCAATCTGGATGAAAAATAGAGAATCATAGTTCAGAAGAAAATAATTTGCCTAACCTTCTTCGCATACTCTTGCCCTCTGGTATAGCTCTCAAAGTATTGATTCTTGTCTCATATATATAATGTTTGCTCATTATAACATTGTTATAATTATAGTATCTCTTTGAATGACTCTTTGCACCAAATGTGTTAGACTGTAGTTCCCTCTTCCAGCGCAATCCTGATCACGTTGGCTGGAGATGATGGTAGATGAGACTTTCTTCAGGCAAAGCAAGCATGTGATCCCAAAGGGTATCTTCAAACACAAATTAAGTTCACCTTTCTCATTTCCACTTGGCACAAAAATCCACAATTTTTTATACCTTGCATTGGGATGGAGTAAATAGGAAATATGAATATTTTCCTTGACAACCCAAAAATATATCTGGAATAATGAGGCTAAGTAGTAATTGACTGTGTTATAAGGATATTTTGTTCTGGCTTTTGCCCAGATTTCTCTGTCCAGTAGCATACCATCTGGGCCAATTGGCTCTGTCTTGAATGGGACGACAGTTTAAGACAACTTGATTAAGTTTGCAGCTGCTGTACTTCAAAGTTGGTGCCTTCACAACTGAGCATGTGGCTTAGAATCTGGTTAATTGCCTTTCTTGACAGCTAAGTAAATTCCAAGTAGGGATGTATGTCTCTCTGCCAAGTTTGTTTAAGAGATGGAGTGCCTAGAATTAGTTCTTACTGTACACAGCAGCAGCCTCAGCTGGAGAAGTTTCCCATCACAGTTCTGGGGATCCTTAAGCTAAAACAATATGCAGTCTGACAAATAACAATGCAGTCTGATAAAATAACAATGCAATGAAGTTTTGTTTATATCCCCAGCTGTGCTTCTCACAAGGATGCTTTGTGCATTTTTGCACACAATATTTATATTTATACACAAACACACACATGTCTTGTGCATATAAGGTATTTCGAGTGGGGAGAGAAAACATGGCATTTTAGAATTATTAAAATGAACAGTATGACAGCAGCTTTCTTCTACCCGCAGCTTTCCAGAGACATAGATTTTCAACTCTTGCTATTCCAATTTGAATAGACATTCCAGCTGAGAAAGAAGAGACCAGTAGTACACTGTACCTTGGTTACAATTCCAATAGAGTCTTTAATCAGCTCATCTCAGTCCATTAGATATTGCAGCTGGTCAAGGTAAATGTAGAATGTGAAAGATCACATTCATTGTTAGAAATGAGTTGCACTGAAGGAAGGGATATGAAAGTGATGTCCTGGCAAATGTAGCTGCACTAAAAGTCCTAAAATTTCTCTTGACTGATCAAGCTGCCATAGGCAGCCAGTTGAGATGGGATAGAAAGAACTAGCCTTTCTTTCCCACAACATCACTGTATAAATGCTCTATTTTGCAATTCTCTCTTGCTCTCCAATTTTATTTTAACTCTGTTCAGAGAATATATGAAGTCAAAGTTTGCTAAGTATGGTTTACTGAATAAGTTCCAATTTACTGGGTTCATCACATTTATTTGCTAAGACAAAAACAAGCTACAGTAACCACATTTTATCTTAGTGTGTGGTCTGAACTCAGTTATAGTCATACAATTTTGAACCTCAAGAAATGCTGTGCTGGTGATATTAATGGTGAATGACAAAGGATCTAGTGTTTATAGACCCTAGAGTTCATTTAGGCTTGCAGATATGTCCCAGAATGATAAAGGGAATGTGATAAACAGTGCATCCGGTGGTGGATTCAGCTGGTTCTTTTTTTTTTTTGAAAGTTTTATTTGGGTTTTCACAAGAACAAAATACAAATAAAAGATCTTTTTTGAAAATAGCATGGTCCCAGGTTATCATTTCTTCATACAGACACCAAACTCAATTTCATGCTCATTTTTATATTCTATTCCATATCTTATTACCGTTTTATATTTTCTACATAGTTTTTCCCCTGTTTTAATTTTTTCAACTTTATTTTAATTATCTCATCTCAATCAAATAATTATATTTATACTTTTGTCTGTCCTGTTTCAATTTCATATTATCTTTTCTTATTAAACAAATTTTTCCCTGTAGTTCAAATTGGAGTATGACGCCTTTATATCTTTTAATTTTATCCATTCAAACTCTTATTTAAGCTTCAATGTATATCTTTAAGATTATAGCACTCAATATAATACATAACTTCGAATCGAATTCTGCTTGGTACATTCTTAAAATACACACTATATTCACACACACACACACACACACACACACACACACACACACACACACACAATATATATATATATATATATATATATATATATATATTTGTTTTCTGATATGGTATTTATATGTAGATCTTTGGTTGTTCGGTTTTCTCCCGCGTAAGATTCGAAGTATCTAGGCAACGTTTCGATGAAGTCTCATTCATCATCTTCAGGCTTCTGTCTCCGGCTCTGTGCTTCTCAGAGTAATGGAGATTGCAGCTGCTTCCTCCTTTTAACTGCCAGTGGGGTGGGACTTGATTGGGTGGGGGCTTGGCTGTGTTCTGATTGGGTGGGGGTATGTTCTCATTGGTAGGGGTTTGGCTGTGTTCTGATTGGTAGGAGGGTTAGCCGTGTTCTGATTGGTTGGAGGCGTGTTCTGTTCAGGTGGGGGCTTGGTTGTGCTCAGGTTAGTCTTAGTTGCTGGGGATTTGAGCTTGTGAGCTGTGATCTTGCTGTTTGGCTTCGAGTTCGTGGTCGTGCTGCATCTTCATAGTGGGTGTCGGTTTGCTTCATGTATGGCTCGGAGGGGTTTGAAGTGGGTAGTGATGCAGCTGCAGTGCAGCTTCTGGTCCATGGTTGTGTCTCATCTTCTGAGTGGGTGTGAGTCTGTTTTCTACATGGAAGTGTGGTGGTGGCATCTTGTGTGGCTCTCATGGGTGTGGGTCTGGTGTCCTTCTTCATGTTAGGTACTCGTCTGTTCATGAGGGCGGGTTTTCCAAATGGCTGGAAGGCGGGAGGTGTCATCTCGTTTGTTCATGCTGTGTGGGCGTTTTTCTATCTCTATGGCTTCTCTGATTATTCTGCTGTTGAAGTGTTCGGTTTTGGCGATGGTTCTGGTATTTTTAAAATCAATTTCATGTCCTGTGGCTTTGAGGTGTTGGACCAGGGAAGAGGTCGTTTCTTCTTTTTTGATTGAGTTCTTATGTTCTTCAATGCGTGCACTTATTCTTCTGTTAGTTTGTCCAATGTATGTGGTAGGGCAGGCAGTGCAGGGGATTTCGTATACTCCTTGGTTTTCTAATTCGATTTTGTCTTTGGGGTTTCTTAGGATGGTGGATATTTTTCTGTTTGTGTTTTTGGAGGATCTTGCTAATTTTGTCTGTAGTGCCTTTTATATATGGGAGGAGGGCTTTGCCGTTTTCTTGTTCTCTGTCTTGGATTTTGGTTGGGGTTTCTTTTTGGATTAGGTGGGTAATCTTCTTTCTTTGGAATCCATTGGCTGTAAGTACGTTGGTGAGAGTGTGTAGTTCGGTTTTTTGGTGTTGTTCATCGGCTAAGGATTTTGTTCTGGAGATGAGTGTCTTGGCTACGGAATTGATCTGTGCTGGGTGGTGGTGTGAGAGTGCATGTAGATAGCGGTTTGTATGTGTTTTCTTCTGGTAGATGGTGTGTCCTAGGGAGCCATTGGATCTTTTGTATACCAAGACATCTAGGAAAGGAAGTTGATTGTTGGCTTCTGTTTCCATGGTGAATTGTATTTTGGGGTGTAGGCTGTTGAGGTGTGTGAGGAAGTTGTTCAGTTTTTCTTTCCCGTGTGGCCAGATTATGAAGGTGTCATCTACGTATCTGAGCCAGAGTTTGGGTTTGTGGTCGTATTTTTCTAGAGCTTGTGTTTCAAAGTGTTCCATGTAGAGGTTTGCGATGACAGGTGAGAGGGGTGATCCCATGGGTGCTCCTTCTATTTGTTTGTATTTTTGTTCATTGTAGGTGAAGTATGTATTGGATAGGCAGTGGTTGGTCAGATCTAGGATGTGCTTGGGGGGGTTGTATTTGTTTCGGATGGCTGTCAAGGCTTCTTTTATTGGTACTTGGGTGAAGAGGGATATGACATCGAAGCTTACTAGTAGGTCGTTAGGTTGTAAGTTTTGTTTCTTTATGATCTCAATGAACTGGAATGTTTCTTACATGTGAGTTGATGGATTCTGCATAGGGTTGTAGTTGTTTGGCAAGAAATTTGGCCAGGTTTTGTAGAGGTTTTGCCTAGATACTTCGAATCTTACGCGGGAGAAAACCCGAACAACCAAGGATCCACATACAATACCCGCGAGAACCTCAGAAAACAATATATATATATATATATATATATATATATATATATATATATATATATATATATATATATATATATGTTATAACTCCCCTCCAAAATTCCAACAAACAAAACAGAAAGCAGCCGTTTCAAATTAAATCAGACAGAAAGAAGTCTTACAAGATAACGGCTGGTAGGAAACTCAATCCACAGCATAAATCTTTACTCTGTCCGGCAAACCAGTCCTGGCAATAAATCTCTAGTCTCAGAGCTTCTTGCTGAAACGTCCTCACTCAAATAAGTCACTTTGTTCCTGGCAACTAGTACCAGCCCAGCTGTGTCCTTTTATACTCATTGAGGCAACGTGCTAATTTACTGACTCGCTCTCCTCATTCACTCCAGCTGATTTTGCCTTCTCAACCGTCTTCTGTTTTTTACATTTAACCACAAATTTTCCAAGTTCTCAACTCCACTAGAAGACTCTCTCAAAACTTCCGTGTCAGCCATTCCCAGCTGTTGATCAGATAAGGAACCAGAGGAGGTCAAAGTCCTGACAATTCTAATACAGCAGGTCTGTCGTCCTTTGTCACGTCCATCTCCTCATCCTGGTTACCAGTCCAATCACTGAGCCATGCCGGCTCATATTTTTCTGCCATGACCTCCTCACTTGAACTCATATCAGTCACAGGAGCTGAATCCAAGCCCAGAGCCACAACATACACACACACACACACACACACACACACACACACACATATATATATATATCATTCAGCTTTGTTCGGGTATTTTCCCACGTCATTGTAGTTGTGCTTTTAAAGTTGTAGCAACATTTCGGCAGAATCTCAACTGCCATCAGAAGCCTGATGATGGCAGATGAGATTCTGCTGAAACGCTGCTACAACTTTAAAAGCACAACTACAATGACGTGGAAAATACCCAACAAAGCTGAATGCCATACACACACACACACACACACACACACAAATAAAGCACACATTCCATTCCAATTCAATTCTATCATTAATATTCATTAAAATCCTAACATCTTTAACATTTCTTTTCAATTAAATATCATACTTCCTTGGGAACACTTACAAACTTTCCATAGTTAATTCTTTTTTCCCCATATTTCTCACTTATATTTTTATAAATCATTACTAATAATTAAAAATGTTCCCATTTAATTCTCTCAATCATTTTAATTCATTTATTTATTACCAAACATTCAACTACCTTACAATAAATATTTTATCCATCATTTTAATCATATTTTCTAAAATTATTTCTGTTTGTAGTATAACAATGCTATCTTATGTACCTTTGGAGACTCCCTTTTGCAATTAAATTTTCACCCATTATCTCTAAACAAGCTTATGGTTACAATCCTTATATTTTTTCCCTGTTTCTCCATTTCTTGTTTCTGTCTTATACAGCTTCTTTTCCTTGCCTTCTTCCCCCTCTTCTTCTCCCTCCCCTTTTAACCCCCTCGCCTCTCTACTTCTAACTCTCTCATCTGTAATCCCCTCTTCTGTTGCTTTCTAATATTATACTTATCTTTCAAATCATTCTTCTTCTTTTTGGTTGTTTTTTCTAGTCTTAAACTTTTCACTCTCTTTCCCCCCTTTTCTTCCCCCCCCCCTTAAAATTATTTGATCATTAAAGATGGCTTCTTCTTTGTCCCAATCTTCTTGTTCTGCAAGTGTTTCTTGTTGTTTCTCATAGTTCCAGATCTCCATTTCTAAGAACTGAAATACAAAGCCAAAAGAACCTCTCCCTTCTTATGCATCTTCTTTCCATTTTTTAAGTTCCATTTTCAGTTCTTCTAAGAGTGATACCATTTTAAAAACTTTTAAACAACCACCCGGTTAATTTTAGTCATCCAGATGCAAAAACCAAAAATCACCAAGTAATCCAAATAATCCAAGGCTGTTTTTTCTGCTTCTTTTTTCCACTTTCTCTTCCTGGGGTTCTATTATTTTGTTACCAAGTTTCAATTAAGATGTATCTTTAAGGAATCTTGCTGAAATTTCACTGTAAGTTCGTTTTAGTTACAGTTATGTTCCTTAGTTCCAGGCAGTCTCCTCCATTTTTCCAGATCCTGCCCTTTTATTCTTTTTTTTTCTCCTTTCCTGCTTTTAAAAACTTTTAAATATCCAGAAACCTTAGTATCCCTTTGACTTTTATTTTCAGCTTAGATGCCTATTAATGTCAAAGTGGATTTTTTTCAATTTCTTGCTTAAGTCTCTTAGCTGTCAGTATAAGGAAGGGAAGAAAAAAGAACCTAATCCTTTCCCTTCTCTCTCTCCTTCGCAGCTTCAAAATCTTCCTTGGGAACAATGTTATTAAATTTAAATTCCAGGGTACCTTATTTGTTGCTTTTGCTGTTTGACCCAGTCAACCAAAACTTTCTCTTCTTATCTTCCTCCTGCACATTCTTTTCCGGTCGAGTTCTTCTTTGTGGTGGCCATTTCTGACCACCGCTACAACCGCCTTCGGGAAAGGGAGTAATGGCCAGCTGGGGAGAAGAGATGTGGCTCTCCTCAACCCTGCAGGCAGTCTTCCCCTTCTTTACCACCTCTACGGAGTGGCTTAGCCCCAAAACCAGCCGGCTCGGGGTGCTCCAGCGGTAAGCATGGATCGAAGCCTCGCAGAGACAAGGTTTCAGTCTGTCACTGAAGAAGCTCAAACCGGAAGCCTCCAGATTCAACTGGTTCTTAAAAGTTCAGGTGAACTGGTTATTAAATTCACACACACACACACACACACACACACACACACAATCAAGTGGATCCTGGGCACTGCATTGTGCTGCAATGGAGAAATGGGCAATGGAGCGGTTGGTGCAAGGGAAGGAGAAGGCTGCTTTCCCTCCTCCTTCCCTTGTGCTGGCTGCTCCATTGCCCATTTCTCCATTTCAGCACAGCACAGCATCCAGGATCCACTTTCATAGTGGTGCGTGTGAGTAGTAATTTGCCTGGCCAAACTAACCTTGCAGTCTCCCTTACATTGGGCCCATTTTCGATTGTGCAACTTAATTCCTGCCCCTCTCACTTTTGCCCGCAGACTGACCAACATCCCCTGCACACAGCTCCACGGGGAGGGGGAAATCCTCCCTCCACTTCCCCACAATTCTTTATCTTCTCAAGTGAGCTCTCGGGAGCACCAATTCCATGGTAACCTTCCCTACTTATTCCTTGGAAACCTTGTCTCTTAAAGGAGCCCACATCCAAAAGGCTGAAACAGCCACGAGACCAATGTGCAGACAAGCACCCTTGGAACCGGTTTGCCCAGGGTCAGCTTGACCAACATGGGAGGCTCATCCCACATGTGTGGCAGAGCTGGAGGATGGGGATAGGTCATACCTCCTATGACAGCCAACCTGACTCTGAGCAAACCAGTTATTAAATTATTTGGATCCCACCCCAGAGTGCATCCTATCTGTGTATGATCATTAGAAAAACGTCTATGTTAAAATTATAATCCAACAGTATCACTTAAACATTTATAACAATAGACACTAGGCTATACTTCTGGAAGTAACATTTATTCTAAATATCTGAATATTGTTCTGAATATTTTTATGTTAATGAAGAGAGTTAGGAAGAAAAGTAGAGATTCAACATTGTTTTCAAAACCACATCTGCCTATAATGAAAAACAACATGCACAAAAAAGTTCCACTCTTCTTTATTTCATATTAGACCGCTTGCAGTATATAGGAAATATCCCAAAATTTGATTTCCCACTTGCTGCTTCAAGGATGATATAAGCAAAATCCTTATTGTTTCACTCTCTTGAAGAAATTCTTCACTGTACAGTTTCTCATGGAGCTTAGGTCAATATTCTGAGAGAGACTTGCGGATATTTTCTATCTGGAGGTAGGAATGCTTATGTGATGGGCCCCTAGCTTGCTTGACATACTGAAGAGATATTGAGAGATAACAAACATTTTTTCCACTATGCCAGGGAGTTCTGATAATACTTTTTCCTTTAATCTTTTTAGATTTCTTGAATCGCAGATATGCTTATTTTAGATGCCCTCTGCATCTATAGTAAAACTGTCTCACTTTCTCCCCTGTTCCATCTCTGTTGCTTAAATCATTTTTTCAAGGGGAAAAAAATACAAGGCACCGTTCCCTCATGCAGCAGATGGCAAGTTGAACTAGCATCATTTTGCAGAAGCCAGAAACAGGAAACTGAAAGTGGGGAACAGGTAAGCAGCTTTTCCTCAGAGGAAAACATCTCTCTTCTCTTTCTCTCTAAATACATGTGAGGTTAAATGAATCTTAACACACATGCAGATTTCTTAAAATGAAAATCACATCAGATGTGGTAAACTGATAATTAGTGGGGATCAAAGCAAGCCTGTGGTGGAGGGAATGTAATGCTCCCTGCTAGATTGCAATTATGAGGAAAATTGTTCCTCTGAAGCTGTTCTTGTACAGTATCGGGAAAAGAATTCCCCTGTATGTGTTTTGGGGGTTTTAATATCCCAAATGCAACAATAGCATAAGGAGAAGGATTTTCCTCAGAACCACAGCAAAGAAGAAGGGGTTAAGCTCCTTTTCCTATATGCCAGTTGTGTTCTGCACAATCTCTTTTGTTGATATTATTTCCCTTTCTAAAAAAAAAGCACAATGACTGCAAAAATGCCTTTAGCATTACATATTATTTCGCCCCATGAAAACCTAAGATTGGCAGTCCATACACACCTTTCTGATCAACAAAGTTAATTATGTATGAGCCATCACTCATTCCAGGACCCCATCCTCCTCCATCCATTTCCCCCTTGGTGGTTCATTTAGTGTTCAATCTGTGATTAATTAAAACAGAATTTAATGAATATGCTGATACAATTTCATTTAGTCTACCTCCATGAGTTGGCCCTGAGAGAGGATGGATGGATGTGCTAGCACATAATAAAACCCCTAGGAACCACTGTAGGGAACTGTGCACACAGTCTCCAATGCAAACATGCTCCATTTCAAGAATCAGGAATAGTCAAAGATGTTGGAGGAATCACAAATTGTCTATATATCCATTTATCCATCTCCTATTTCATAGTTATTGAAAATGTTGCTGGCTTGTTCTGTGCTCTTTGATGGAAAAATAAATGAACAAATGAATGCTCAGCCGTGGATGAAACATGGATGACATAATTAAGAAGGACGGGGCTAGTGGTTTGGAAACATAGCTTAGAGCTTTGAATATGCTGTCTTCTCTAAGATTTCCAGGCTCCATCATTGTCAGGCAGGCTATTGGACAGCTGCTGTGGTAGTTGGGCTGTAGCATTACAATACAGTATGTTGTCTTACCACAGAATGACAAATGATATCTTGGGGGCCTGAGGTGGAGATGGCAGGGAGTCAACCAGGTCCTACAGAGCATTACCATCTAAGGGGGATTGGGATCACATGGGCAGCTAAGTATACATAGTTTTATGCTGCCTGAAATGGCCCAAAATGACTAGCTTCCTATGCGGCCACACAGATGGCCCCAAAATGAGACAAGACAAAGAGTAACATTGACTTGTGTATTGTTATAACTGTCATAAAATGTATTGTGCCTGAGCCTGAGAGGTATTAAAAGAACAAATCCTAAATCAGTTGTCTTCGTACAAGAAAACCCAACTGTATTGACAGAGACTAGATCATTTTCTGATCAAAGTTTTCATTTAGTGATGAGGTCCACATATGGAGATATAAAAAGTGGAGCAACTACAAAACTGCTTATGTTTTGCATCTACTTGCGTGTTCATCAACCTTATGGGATCGAAACTATTTTTAGACCCATTGCACTCTTGGAATATCCCTTTCATTTAATAAAATATATCAGGTTTTATATTGCTTTATCTGATAATCTTCCCTCAAAAATACAGGAATTGTAGTTTGTTGGTGAGGACATGGACATTTTATATTTCTATTTCTTTTCACAGAGCTTATGGGTATGCATGCATATATTTATTTATTGCAAAGATTTGTATGCCTCAAGATTCACAAGTACTGACATTCTTTGAGGTAAATGGTGAACATTAAACAAAGTTCATTGTATTGCAGAGAAACATTTGTCCTTCTATGAGTACCTTCCACAACCAGAGGCCTTTTAGAAACCTTGGAACTCTAATGGACATTATCTCTAGGCGTGTGACTGTGGTTATAAGGATTTACAAGCAAAGAACTTAGAGGGCAATCATATTTATGATATCTATAGCTAAGCAAGGTCTACATTAGGTTGATCTATACAATCAAAGCTGACACCAGCCAGAAAGGAACAACTCAAAAAAGTAGTGCAAGATCTGAAGATGTGGAGAATCCTTGCCCATAGAATCGCCAAGTCAGACATGACTGAATGGAAATATCATCATCATCAAATTAGGCTGACATAATGCTTCATCAAACCACTGACACAGAAAATGCCATAATTTGACAGAATTGCCAACAACGATGAATGCTTATATCTTAATGCTGTATTAATAACATCATTCGAATACTTTACTCTTGAAATAGACACATGCTTAAAGAAAGCATTTAGTAGGCAATACAGATTCTGCAGTGCAATATTATGCCTACTTTTGGTTTCTGTGCAATGTCTCATAGTAACTAATGTATAAGTAAAAAAACCTTCATGTACTATAGTTATTTGTTGCATGTATGTTAATCTGTAAATTATGTGAGATTGAAGACTGAAATAATGAAAAAACAGTATAAACTTCAGGTGCATATGCTCCTAATGCTAGTGTTCCATCCTTATGTCATTACTCATATCAGATTCTTTTCTTCTTTGAATCTGGGAAAAGCTTTAAAAATTAAGTATAAAAATACAGCCCATTGAAAAGGAATAGGAAATGTAGTGCCTATAGGCATATTTTAGATTATGTTGCCTATAAATACACAAAATACACAACAGTATCTGAAGAGTCATGTGTTGTTCCATCTCTGGTCTAAAATTGGAAAGCAAAAGATGTTCCTTTAAAAAAAAAAATCCCAATCACTATCCTAACATAGGGCAAGCCAGGGGAATTAATTGCAACACATGGTTACATGTGGATAACACAAAAAGAAAATAATGAGGGTATCATATAAATCATGTTTTGAAAAGAGTTTCAAGAGCAAGGAACTGCAGCTGAAAAGGCACCTGTCTCTTAGCACTACCTGTTTTATATAAATTAACAAGAAGATTGAGAATGGGGATTCAGAGGTTTATTTTATTTTAATGCTTTTGTTTACATGGAGTATTTGCATGCCATCCAGTCCCTTAATGATTAAAGAAGCTCATTGATTTTGAAAGCCAAGCAAGTTCATGTGTGCCATAGATTCCCAGAGCTTTCCCCATCTTTTTTGAAAAACATAATAGCATCTATCCTTGGACAGATCCAACCACATCCTTGTATTGATTTATATCACAGATAATTTTAAGTATGAGTCTACTTTAATCACAGTGCCATGTTGAATATTAGGTGACAAAGGTGTCTGATTTAATCTTTAGTGCATTGTCATACATTTGCCATATGAGAGGGCATTGTGAATAAAGAAATTGGTGAATTTTCAAGAATGTCATGTTTTTTTATGAAGCAACTTGAGTTTGTAAGATCAGGGGAAAAAAGGTGCTAGATTAATAGGGAAGTCAACTGATGAGCAACCAGTGAAACTATCTCCCCTGATTTTAAAAAAAAAATATTTCTCCCAAATTAAAAGATTGCTTACTGATATCCATGTGTGTCAAGCAGATGATTTCCTTTGTATTTCAGCAGCTTGAAGATCCTCATAAAATTCCAGTCAAAGGGCAATCAAGACCTTAGAGCAGAGGTGTCACACTCAAGGCCTGGGGAATCTGGCCCATGGCTTGCTCAGATCTGACCCTTGGGGCTTCCCTGGAAGCAGCGAAGGACCAGCCCACAGTGCCTCTGCCAGTGAAAATGGAACTCAGAAAGGCTGTGGGTGGCTATCTTAAGCTCAGTTTTTGCTGGCAAAGGGTTTCAGGAGGCCATTGCAGCTGAAACGGGAGCATGCAAGGGCTGCGGCTGACATTCCTGAGCTCTGTTTTTAGCTGGCAGAAGGTTGCAGGAGGCTGTCACAGCCAAAAAGGGAGCTAGGGAGCCCGATTTCACTGGCAGAGTTCTCGGGCTACTACAGGCACCCCCAACACAAGTGATGTTGAGCTGGCCATGCCCCCCCGGCCCACCAAGGTCAAACACAACCCTGATGTGGCCCTCAATGAAATCGAGCTTGACACCTCTACCTTTGAGCAAGGGTTGCCAACCTTTTGGACCTCAGGGACCACCAAACTCATAATTTTAGATCCCAGGGACCACTAACTGGTTAATTGGGCATGGCCTAATTTGTGAGTGTGGCTTGGTGGTCATGTGACTGTCTGGGCATGGCTTGTATGTAAAAATTATAAATATTTATATAAATATTGAATTTTTTATTAAAAAAGGAAAAATAGCAACTTAGCAGACAAGTTTGTCGGGTAAGGAGTGAGTGGGCGGGAAGGGTTCCCGGGGCCATGTGGGCAGTGCAGCCTTGTGTTTCTGCGCAGCCTGGATTAATTGTTTTTTGGGGGGGTGCTCTGGGGGTGAGATTTCTCTGTGGGCCATCAAAATTTTCTCACGGCTCACCAGTGGGCCACGGCCCACCGGTTGGCGACCGCTGCCTTAGAGGGACTTGGTTGTACTGATTTTGATAATTATGCAGACTTTGGTTTTCTTTATATTTAATCCCCATTTTGCAGAACTTTTTCTAGGACCGTTGCTACATTTCATAACTCTGGGAACCAAAGGAAGGGACTAATCCTATAATCACTGAGCACTGGTGCTGCTTGATGTTTCTTCATCTTGTTGTCTGCTTGGAACTGCAAAATGATAGGCATGTTTTCGTACACAAAAAAGAGTTTGTGAGGCAATTATCCTTCATCGACTGCCTTTGACAGCTCCTTTTGATGTGCATTTGGTAATTATGTTAAAAAAATGCTAAATTTGAAAATCCTATTATGTTTATATCTTATTAGGAATGCTTTACAAATTTACACATGGGCCAGTCCCTAAAAGCGTTCAGCAGGTCCACAAGTGATGGCGATTTGAAGATCAGTATAAATTTGGACTGCTTTATTCTTCAAAACAAAAGAATAATGTTTTGGTCTTTATGAAACATTAGAAAAAGCAGGTTCTAATAAAACTTTCCCAAATATCTGGAATGTTTACCTTTTTTTTCCCTGGCCTACATAATTGCTATTGTAGTATATAGCATTTGTAACTGAATTACAAATTTCTCCTATGCTATTATTTGTTACATGCATTTTGCTGCTGCTGATTTCTCAAATACCATTTTTATAAGGTAATGAAATCTTTGCTTGACCTTCCTCTTTTTATACATAAATCTTAGAAATAAAGGTTCTTTTTCTTTTTTTTTAGACTCATCTTTCATTAATAAATTTGGGAGTTTTAGTCTGGATTTTTGACCAGTGAAAGATGGATGTTCATATACTTGATTTAAGTTAGCAATCCATGTGATGGCAAAGTCTTAAAATCTGGAAGTCATGTTTATAAAGCATTAATGGTAATAATAACATGCAAATAGGATTGACAAAGCTGCTGTCTTTCAATATAGTTCTCATCAATTATAATGACAGTAATTAAAATTTGTGGTTGTTGTTCAAAACCTCTGAAGAGCTTTAAAGTTTAGGAAAGCTTCAGTTAACAGGAGCCTGCCATACAATATCTAAAAGTTCCAGGCTCTTCTATTTTTAACTCTATGTCATAGCATCCAGTTTCGCTAAGCTGTTATCACATCACTCTCTACAAAGATCACAACTGGTGAGAAAATATAGGATGCTTTGTTTGGTATGATGGACATTCAGTGACAGCAATTCCATCTTGCAACACATCATTGATTGTTAACACAATGCTTTTTTATTGTAAATATGTCTCACATATTACACAGTTCCAAACCAGGCTCAGTTATATTACATTTGTTTCTGCTATATTCACATCTAATAATTCACTGGACAGCTCTCATATTAAGAAAAGAAAAGGTTAGATGGGAACATCAGCTGGGATAAATTGCTGAATAATAATGCATTTTTTTTATTCCTTCTGTTAACTTGAGCAAGTGAAAAATCCATTGTACATTGAAAGCTTAAATAATCTTTGGTAATACTTAATGGATAAATAAAATGAGAAAATATAACATGTTCGGAACATGTTGTTTTTGAACACATTGATGCCTAGTCTGATCTTCTTGGCCAAGCGGTTTTGCAGATTCACAATTCTCAAAGGTAAGAGTAGAGGAGGATATTTAGGCATCAAATCCAGACCTGCTCATGGCAGAAATCCAAGTTAAAGAATTCAAAAGTGGTTGAATACAGCCAATAAAGGAGAGTTTGTTTTCTTTGTCTCTTCTGTAGATAAGTGGTTGCACTGTTCAATTGCTTGTACTGTTAAGGGCTTTTTTTTAAATAAAACTTTCATTAAAAATTTGCCTTTCTATATTTTAAATTATTGTCCCATGTTCTGCATTCTGAAACAGGTTTGGCCTTCTAATACATGGGCCTCCAAACTTGGCAACTTTAAGACTTGTGGACTTCAACTCCCAGAATTCTCCAGCTGGGAGTTGAAGTCCACAAGTTTTAAAGTTGCCAAGTTTGGAGACCTTTGTTCTAATATATGATGTCTTTTCAAATATTTGAAGAGTCTTTGCATATCCCGCTCCCCCAATCATTTTTTTGGTCATTTCCTTGTCTGGTTCCAAAGAGTTTTATATCCTTATATCACTGAAACTGACAGCTTCCATTACAGAAATAAGACCAAGTAGTAAACACAGAAGAAGTCAGAGATCTTGGAGAAAAGCAAACTTTCTCTTGCCATCATTTGCTTTGGTGTCTGAAGAAGGGCTCCTGAAATAGAATATCATAGCAATATGGCTGATAATTTCACTTTGTGACTAATGTCTGTATCATACAATGATAGAGCAGAGGAAAACTATCTCAATAGTTGTTCATTTATGAAGGAAGTAGGGGTTGGAAAAATGCATGGTGCTAATTCTAAGGTAAGGGTAAAAGGTTGTGTCCAGCTGTGTCCAACTCTAGGGGACCATGCTCATCTCTGTTTCTTCATCAAGGGAGCCAGTGTTTTCTGAAGATACTTGCATGGTCATGTAGCCAGATTGACTATATGCTGATGTGCATTTAACACTATTATTTTCCCACCAATTTATGCTTTCAAACCGTTAGGCAGGAAGAAGCTGGGGCAAGTAATGGGAGTTCACCCCATCTCATGGTGCTTGGGTTTCAAACCTGGGCCTTCAAACTCATTGATTTTAACCACTGAGTCACCGTGCCCCCAAAGTGCTAACTCTATAGTTTTGCTAATATCCTGCATGATGTGATGTCAATATTAAGAGTGGGTCAATCCATTATCCAGCGGCTTCATAACTTGGGATATGGAACCAAATTTTCGTAGGATGTATACTAGTCAAAATAGGCAATATTAAACTTTACAAACAAATAATCAGATTCAGAGTAAAGTTGGTTCAGAAAAATCAAAACATCAAAAGAAGGTTGGCCACTCAGAACACTCTGGTGAATCATGAAAGCAAAAAGGAAAAGAAAAAAAAAACCAAGAGAAAGCCAGAGAAGTACTCCAACCAAAATTATAAGTCATCAGAAGAATCAAAACTAAGATCAGGAATAATCAGGTTTTCAATTTTTTTTTTTTTAAGTCAAGAATCATAGTTTAGGGAGTAGGAAATTTCACGAGCCTAGAGAAAAATATGTACAAATGGAGCATAAGTTGGGAAAGAAGAGACCTAAAATACGAGGTTGTAGAAAGTATCACTTAAGCAAAACCCACAAAGCTGGTATCTGAATTGTATGGAGAAATCAAGCTCTAGCTTAGGTTAATGTGTACAATCCATATCAGAGATAAAGCAAACTCTGAAAAGATGGTCACTTAGAGAAATAAAACATCTTAGACCAGATGATATTCCAATCTATGTTGGACAATGTGCTCCCTTTTAGCACTGGATCACTGCTGCAAATCTAACTTTAAATTAAAAAACTGCCTATTGTTATTTATAATTATAATGCTAGAAGCCCCTCTAATCATTTACAGTGCAGCTACAGCAAATGATTTAACTGTATGGGCCTCTCTGCCCCTCACAGGAAAAGCATAGCTTGCACTATAGCTAATAAGAGTTATGTGCACATAACTTGTGAGAAATGAATAGACCCCCTTTGATAAGGTTATAAGCTGCAAGAGCCCATTATGATTAGCTCTAAAAAGAAGACCTCCCCATAAATCATAAATGTTACCTTATTGTTCTGTTCACCTTTATCTCCTTCTCCTGTGTGCTTCTGTGAATTTATATTTTGCTTCCAAGTGGGCACTTTGGATTGTGCTAGATGTCAGTC
Source organism: Pseudonaja textilis (assembly GCF_049901715.1). Classification (NCBI taxonomy): domain Eukaryota; kingdom Metazoa; phylum Chordata; class Lepidosauria; order Squamata; family Elapidae; genus Pseudonaja; species Pseudonaja textilis. The sequence continues at coordinate 50,915,273 of NC_141994.1, forward strand.
TTTCTTATAAAAATCTTCCTGCTTCTTCTGTGTTACAGGTAAAAGTCCACACAAAGTACCTGGGATGCCTTTTAATTTTTACTGTCACAAGATAACAATGTCCCTTTCCCAAAGTTCTTTTTTGTTTGCTTGTTTCGCATTATTAAGGATGTAAATATATTGGTTTAAAAACCCAAGGGGGCAAATATTTTTAAAATGTCTTCCTAAAAGTGAAAATGTATAGAGCCATGTTTTTCAAATTCTGCAATTTTAAAATGTGTGGACTTCAAATCCCAGAATTCCCCTGCCAGCCAGATTTTATAAAAAATACTGGTATACAGAATATTAAATGTAATAAAATTCTGATTTATCTACTTTCTTTAATGTTCTTCCTATTTGAACCATTATGTATGGTCCTACCATCTCTTGCTTCACATTTGAAGCAGGTTCTCTACCATTCTACATTTCTGTGATTTCTCTCTCTCCATAAAGACACACTTTACACACTCACACAGTCTCATTCACAAATCTCTGCAAGATCAGACCTGACCAAGGATCTATCTAGTCCAGAATTTTGTGACCCATAGTGGTCAACCAGGTGCCTCCAAGAAGGTTACAAGGGTATTGGACAGTCTCCTATGAGCCTATATTATTGATTTTGGCACCCTGCAAACTATTAACATATTAACAGATTAGCAGGGTTGGAAGGGACCTTGTAGGTCACTTAGTCCAACCCGCCCCCCACCCAAACAGGAGAGCCTATGGAACTTCCATGTGACAGGAGAAAAACTGCTTACTGGCAATTGTCTCCAATTCTCTCCATATTCCAAAGAAGCTGCCTCATGGCACATCTGCTCAACATATTGCTTGAAAAGTCTTGAAACAGCTGTGAGAACTAAGTTGCTGCATTAAGCATCTGTTATTAAGTCTTAATTGATCTCCCAGTATTATAGAGATCTGTGGTACCGATAAGCCACAAGTTGATCAGAGACTATTTTGGCTGTGAAAAAATATTGATCACCAAATACTGGTTCTCTAGTTTTGTATCACAAGCCATATGCTGTATGGTAAAACTGACTCAGTTGCTCCTGGGTGGGCATAGTTTTGTTTTCAGGGTGAAAAATGCTTGTTCCTAAGAGGGTTGGGAGGTGAGAAAAAGGAAAAGAAGAAGAAAGAAATTCTACCCAATAAAATCTATCAGTTCCTTGGTACTTCAGCTGTGTATATTTATTCCGCCCAAAAGCGCTGAAGTTTTCTCCCCTAAATTAAAATGCAAATTACCTTAATCGACACTTCCCATGAGCAAGTTTGGAATTATGCATTGTCCTGAATGTTTATTTGAAACTATTCTTTTTTTAAGTTTTAAAAACAATTTTATTTACAAATTTAAAAAATGTACAATTTCAAAAATACAGAAACAATAATAACACCTAATTTTTTACATTTGTTGTCGAATTTGGTAAGTCCTAAAATCATTATTGGCTAGTACTAGTCACATCTTCACTCATTATCACATCCTAAGTGCTAAATAATTCACAATATACTACATTTATTTTCACGTTGGTTTATAACTACTCTTCTATTATGAATACATTTATGTTTTTTAACTAATAAACACAAAAAATATTATAAATGGCTAATAATAATAATAGCAGTAGTAACAGAGAAAAGAAAGTTTAAAACCTTTAATTGTTTTAATGTACTTAATATATTATAAACCGCTGGATATAATTTGTATCTTAGGTTCATTTACATGTTTCCCCTTTTATTGTCTACCCACTTATACCATTTATCCCATGTCCAGTAATAATCTGTATCCTCTTTCCCATTAATTTTAAGCGTAAGCCTCTCCAATTGGGCACACTCATATGTTTTCTGAATAACAACCTGTATCAGTGGTACATTTGGGTTTTTCCAATATTGTGCTAGTGAAATATGTGCTGCAGTTAATAAATGGATGGTCAGATATTTTACTTTAGCAGGGTAGTCCCCTTTGATCATTCCCAACAAAAATAATTCCAGTTTCCACTCCAGCCCATGCTCTATAATTTCTTCTATCCACGTTTTATTTTGAACCAATATTTCTTTATCTCAGGACAAGTCCACCATGAATGAAAGTATGTACATTTCCAACAGCAAGGATTGGCTGTCGGAAATATTTTGGCTAATCTAGAGGGCACCAGATGCCATCTGTACATCATTTTGTATAGATTCTCCTTGTGCGCTACTGATTTGGTTAGTGTCAGGTTTTTCTGCCAGATTTCTTCCCAGGCATCCAGATCAATATTATAACCAAAGTTTTTTTCCCAAGCTAACATGGGACCTTTCACAATTTTCTCGGCCATTTCATATTCTAATAAATAATTATATAATTTGGAAATCGAACTTTTCTCAGGGTTTAAAAGTATTTTATCCAAATATGTATCTTTTACCTCAATTCCATATTCCTTTACATCTTTACTGTATCTCAATTTTATTTGAAAATATGACCAATTATCAATAGCTATCTCTTGTGATTCTAGTTCATGTTTCATTTTAATTCTTCCCTTGCTATCTAATATTTGGTAGTATTTAAGTTTTTTACTGATGTCCATCGTGATTAAAGGAAACATTGCCTCCATCATTGAAAACCACCTTGGGATTTTAGTATAATGATTCTTTCTTATATCAGTCCAAACTTTAATTAAAGACTTTCGGAATGCATGTCTAGTAAAATATAAATTGTTTTTACTATTCGGGTTCCATAGAAATGCATGCCAATCTAGCTGTAAATCATGTCCCTCCAATTGTAAAATCCTGTTATTCCTTAAATCAATCCAATCTTTTATCTACACTAATGCCACTGCTCTAAAGTATGTCTCCCAGATCCCCCCTGATACCTCTAGCTCAAACACACCCTAACCAGGCACCCAGATGAAACCTAGCTTCCTAATAAATGATAGCTGTCCATTTACTCGGAGCCAAGCTGCACTAAAAGCCTCCAATACAGGAACAAAATCAGTAAGATACTACATAGGCATCACATCAAGACTGCTTTCAAAATAGACAGAAAAATAGCAACCATCCTTAGAAACCCCAAAGATAAAATTGACGTGGAAAACCAAGGCATATATAAAGTCCCCTGTGCATCATGCCCTGCCACATACATTGGACAGACCAATAGAAGAATAAGTACCAACCTGGATGAACACAAAAATGCAGTAAAAAAGCTGGAACAACATGGGAAAATACCCGAACAAAGCTGAATACAAAACTGTATGTATGTATGTATGTATATATATATCAGTATTTAATGTAAGGAAGGTAGGAGAAAGAGAGGGAAAGAACAATTAATTATCTCATCTTTATATTAATCAATATATTAAGGTTATTAATCTATAGTCAATCAAATATATGTAATGAGTAAAAGAGAAGAAAGATATATATACTCCAAAGGGGTTAAATATTACTTACTTAAATTAATACCTATTTCAAATAGAAAGTGAGATTATACTGTTCCAATCAATTTTGAGGGGAAAAAAGAGAACAAAATCAACACTCAATGAGGAGAGGATTTACAATCTCCTTTTTTCCTAATGTTTCCTTAGTAATCCAATTATATCCAGAAATAACTTCAAGTCTCAAGTCTCAGTTCTCAGTTCAGTCTGGTACCTCTGCCACTTTGCTCTGCTACCCCTGTCACAATGTCTGCCTTCACGAATTGCACTCTCACTCCTCTGATCGCTTTCAAAAATTTCAAAGTTTCACAGTTCTTCTCTGCTGTAAAATACTCTCCAAGGTATATTCCTGTGACTGGAAATACAAAACTTTCCTCATCAATAGTCACTCTTCTTTCCTTTCCACTTTCCTTTTTTAAAAGCAATTTTCCACTTTATCCAGAGCTTTGGGTAAACAGTTCAGTCTTGCTGCCACTTTCCACTTTCCCCCTTCCACTCCGGCACTTCACACAATACCAATTACCTTTCAGATTTATCTATTAGTTATAATCCAACACCGATTCCTTTCGACCTCTTTCCCGGACTCTAAATTCGATCTTGTCTCTCTGCTTCCTTCTCAAAGTTGTTACATCGCATCTTCCAGCCAGCCTAGCTGGCTGACTTCTTTTGCCCTGTGCTTCGGGCTCCCTTCTTCACCTCCAGGATTGCACTTCCCATTCGGCTCCAAGAGTTCTTCCTCACTCGAGTGATCCCACCAGGATCTAACTTCGCCTCGAACGGCTGCCCACAAACAAAAACCCCAATGTAGGAGAGCAGATCAAGATTCTCCTACCTCGCCATGCCGCAACGTCACCCTATTTGAAACTATTCTTAGCACTTCTGCAAATGAATCTGTGTGCTTGTTTGCTGAGTTGTTCACCCACAGGAAGCCATAATGCACTTAAGGATGTGGGCCTCGCTATTGCCTTGATTTATATCCCCCTCCCCACTCATTTATCTGGGCTGAATAATGAGCTGTATATTAAAATACTGATGTAATTGCTACTATGTGAAGTGGACAATAGAAATGGAGGAAAAATTATTTGTTTCCATTTCAGTACAACTTCATCTAATTTCCCATTTTTGACTAGCAGCATTGTTATCTGTATTGATAGAGGAGAATATTTATGCTTCAGGGTTGAACTGTTGAGTCCTTTGTCCTTCCTTGGCTGTTTTCTTGCAGACATTTCATTACCAAACTAGGTAACATCAACCATGCTCCAAGATCACCAAGCACCCAACAGTTTGTTACCTGTTATAAGGACTTCTCAATTTTTATTAAGCAATTTATGTTACAAAATGTACATGTAAAGGGAAAACTGCAAATGAAGTTTTGTGTATGAATTAAAATAATATTAAATATTTGATATTAAGGAAACTGTTCTCAGGAATGTATAACTTAAAAGATTTATGAAGGCAAAAATGTGCCATTAAGACTTTTGTGCAAACTTTTTAAGTTAGCAAAATCAGTCAGAAATGAGACAAATCAAACTTAAGACTGGAGAAATAAGAAATTAAAAACAAAAGCTCACAGAGCCATCAATTTATTGATTCTCAACAGCCTCATTGATGCCAAAACTTTATTGGAAATCTAAGACTTTAGTTAAATTTATCTGTAAGCAAAATAACAACATTTGTTGACATGAGATTAGGACCAATACATACATCTTTTCTATTCTAATGAAATTGCTGCTGATTTGATCAGCAACTCACTTTCCTAAGGAAAGTTATGAAAGGTTTGCTATCTTTGAATTGCTTTTCAGAGTGAGATGAGCAGCATATATAGTAAATGTAATAAATAATTTTTTCCATTATGAATTCCAGAAAGATATTTTTAAATTGGATGAATAGTGGATGGTTAGTTAAATGATTAAGTTTAAGTATGTATAATGTAACACACATTGGGAGGAAAATCCCAAACACTTAACTATGTTTCTACTCTTTGTAAACTAACTAGGAAAAAGAATTTGAGGGCACAATGGATAGCTTAATAGAAGAAAACAACAGAATTTGCAGAAGCTGTGAAAAAGGCAAGTTATATAATAAGGATCATTAAAAAAATGGAGTAAAATAAGAGTACCAACAAAGCAAGGCCTTCACAAAATCTATGATACAATTGCATCTGGAGTACTTTACAAAATTTTGGTAACAACATCTGGAAAGGGGTGCGATAGAGATGGGAAAAGTACACAAGTAGGACAACCAAAATGAACAGGAAGTGTGAAATGTGTAGGATTCTTAATACAGAAACATGACTGAAACATATAAAATGTGTGACATAGAAAAACTGTATAGGAAGAATTTCTTAAAATACTTGGCTGTGGGGTCTTTCAGTGAAGTCCATTAAAATCACAGTTAGAACCAACAAGAGAAAGTTATTTTTATTGTGCATAATCTATGGAATTAATGATTGTTTTAAAATTTAGTTTTATCTCCTGAATGGCTTCCAAGGTAGCTACTGCCTCTGTCTTCTGCTTTTAAGAATTGCAGAGGCATCTAGGTGGCTATTTTGAAAAGCAAACTACTGGCCCAAAATGGGCATTCAGTCTATTGCAGGAAGGCTGTTCTTACTTTCTTATGTTTTAAAAGTCAGCAGTTCTCTTCCAAAATGTATACAGTAATAATTTTTTTGCCCAGATAGCTATCTAGCATCTTAAAGAGGAGCTTTGCCCTCAAGGAGGAAAAAAAAACATGTGTTTCAAAGCACACTTACTTCAGAATCAATTTATTTTGTTGCTTTTTAAATAAATATCTGCCTCCTTACTCAGTAGTAGAGCCTACTCTCAAGTGCACAAGATTGAGGAGGAAATGAGCTGTGATGTTTCATGATTCTGGAATAAGCTGTTTTCAAAATATTTGTTCATTAATTTACTTGTTTGGGTTTTGAAAATGGCTTAGACAAGTATTTCCTGTTTTTTCTTTTCTTTAATGTTTAATTTGGCACATCATAAATAATCTCACTGTGTACTATGACATGCTACTGAAGTAAAAATTAAATATAGCTATAAATCCTAGCACTCTTGAAGGCCTTACAATGTGTCAGCTGCAATAGCTCAAATGTTCACCTCTGTGCATGTCTTTAGATCCAGAAGGTTCCCAAACAGAAGGAACAATTTTCTAGATGCCTAGAGGAAAAAAAATAGATTTAAGGAAGTATTCAAGATAATCACTTTATTCTTATTTATCCTTATCCTCCACTAATACCAGTACTTCCCCTGATCCCAGTATAGAGACTATGATTATATAATTAAATGAACTACAACCTAGCCATGCTGTGAGATCCATGGCAGATATGGCTGCATGGCTGCATTTCTGCTGTGGTCTACTTATTGTATCTTGCCCAATTCCCTTCTCTTATCATACAAAGTTTCTATCGGGTTTACATCTCATCTCAATTTCAATTCTTTTAAATACTCTGTCTTTTATTCAGCGATGCACCTGAGAGACTGTCTGCTAGGCATATCACTTCATAGTACATCTCATTCCTTAATTCTGAATTCAACTTTCCATTGTGGTGCTGTTCTTACTTGGACTAGCTTTTGTTGACTTTCTGGCCTTGTCTGCTAAAGTCTAAAAAGGGAAAAAATCATTTATTATTCTAGCAAAAAATATGGTAAAAACTGTCCCAAAATGTTGCTTTTCTTCATGGGTATTTCATGAACTTTTTAAAAGTTATACAACATACTACTGTATCATTCCAATCCCTGCAAAAATTGGTCTCATTTCAGAAAGTGAGAAAACTTTTGTAGCAATGGTTTTTTTTCATGAACTTTGGTAGATAGTTTCTAATGCTTTGTCTGTCTCTGCATTTGTACCCATCAGACAATTTTTCATAGTCTGTACAGAATCACCACAACTTGTGACTCACCAAACTGAACATCATGGCTGGCAATCTCATTAGATAAAGTGAGTCGACAATCTCAAGTGACAGATGCTATAGTTTGCTTCAACTATTTTTCCTGTCTCCCTTCAAGAATTCATCTCTGTTGGATGACTAATCTGTGTGAGCAATGTAGTTTTCTGGCATCCTTCAAATGTAGCAGTAGATGCCAACCCATCACCAATATTAAAATGTAATGGCAGGTGCTAAACTATCACCAATATTGGAGTAGATTCAATTGATAATCCAATACATTTTGGGAATAGGGAAGAGAGTACCATTTCAGGAAGCTAATGTTTGTCTCTGATCTCTGTTCCATAGCACTATATTGTGGTCAATTTGATGCTTGATTATTTGCTTTTTTTTGGTAATTGGAGGTGAACTGAACAATCAGGAAGATTTTCTAGCACTGAAAGTTAGTAAGTTAGTAAGTTCATCTAATGAGTTCCTCAAGAGAATACTTTACCAATGCCATTTCCATAATCAGCCCCAGATTCATTAATTGATGTAAAGAAGAGAAAGTCTACATACTGTATAAGGAAAGGCAATTGCTCTTCTTCTCCTCTTCTTTGCCTACACTCTAGCCTTCACTAGAGTTCTTTCACTGGAAAAAATGTCTTTATCCTCTATCCCAATTTCCCTAACTGGCAATATTTATCTGGTGGCAGTTAACTTTATGTCACAGTCAGTCTGTGTTTCATATCCCACTTATTTGCTATAAAGCCAAAATGGCTTCTGCAGATGAACAATGTTCTGCCATTGTCTTTCTGGCCAGTTATAAATAAAAGAAGACAGCAGTTTGAGACTTAACATTGAGTTGTTGCTTAGCAATAGCAATGAGTTAGGTTTTTTATCCACCAAGACCTGAGAATCTCAGAAAGGAAGATAATGACATGGCTTGGTGTGGGAATAATACTTGGTTGTAATATAGATGAATAATTCAATTTCCTTTGGATGAACATTATATTTTATAATCCAACAGTGGAGTTAAATGTGTCATTGTTCTGCCCAATTATCTAACTTTCTTAGGCTCTTTGGAATTCCACCCAATTCTCCTAGCCTGGGCTTACTAAAAGAATACTCTATTGTCCATTACCTAAATACTCTGGACTCCTAAGGTATAATGAAAATGTCTATTATAGTAGCCCAAGTGAATAAAAAAAAAGTGTTAGCTAAGAGACGAAAAAGTTATCCTCCCAATAGAATAGAGTATATAATGATCCTTGCTAGAATGTGGTTTTACAGTTCTGGAGCACTTGCTTGCTTACCTTCTACCTAGTAAAAAAGAAAGAAAATGAATTCAGAAATGGAATGTCAGAGATAGGCAAAGAAAATGATTGGGGGCATTGAAGGAGTTTGGAAGAAGATGCGATCGAGGAGATAAGGGCTGCTTAGATTAGTGAGGAGACAGAATGAAGGGCATAAAATAATGAATGTCAGTGAAAAGTTAGATCAGTATGCCCTCTCATCTAACACAGAGAAAGAAGAAAACACAGAGACTGCTAATGACACAAGTGATACTTTTATACCTAGAATAGAGGCAGATTTTAAAAAAAAGCAGTCTAAAGTTTTGGGTAGTGTTAGAGAGGTTAAGGATTCAATGATGCTGGGAATTAGGCCTTTAGCTTGATGCAGTTAGTGAAAAACAGTATAATCCCCAGATCCATATTTTCTCATTGACTGCCTAAGATTATATTTAATGGTTAGGCAGTATCACTCCAGCATTCAGTCTCATTGTGTTGTTCACATTCTTCAACCACCACAGTATTATGTATAGCAACAGCATCGCAACTTGCAAGAAGTTGCAACCTGGAAATAAGGAGAAACTTTCTGACAATCAACCAATGGAACAGCTGGTCTTCAGAAGTTGTAGGAGCTTCATCACAGGAAGCTTTCAAGAAGAGATTGGACTGCCACCTGTCAGAAATGGTGTAACGTCTGTTTGGGCAGGGGTTGGACTAGATGACCTATAAGGTACCTTCCAACTTTGTTAATCTGTAATTTGTAAATTATTTCTCCAAGTCCAGGAGTCCATGTATACTTCAAAATCATTGTGACCATAGAATCTGCCATGGGATTTAGAAGATACCCCATTAAAAGGACGTGCTTAATTCTATATTTTGCAAGACAGTGTGAAGTTTAAAACTGTTGTTTTACTTTGGCAATATTTCAAGTGATCCACTTCTCTGAAGTTGGTTTGTGAAACAATGCAGGCCCCACACTTCTAAAAAGCAAAACTGCTTTTTTGACTCCTTTTGTAAGGCTTATGCAGAAGTTAATCTGTTATGCTTGCATGGTGAATTTTCCGTGATTCAAAGTACCTTGTGAAAGCAATGTTTATTCACCTCACTCAAGTCCAGCAACTTGTTCCAAGCACATTCTCTATAATTCTATTTACCTATTGTCTGATTGGCATCCTGTTTTGTCTGGATATCCAATGAATTTCTATCAAGAAGCTAAAGTTGTTGAAAATCACACTCATTCATTGCTTTGGTGAACATAGAAAGCTTTCTTCTCTCAGAAGAAATCATATATGTCAAAACAATTTTAAAAGTTGTATTTTAAAGCTTATATAAGGTAGTTATATTTAAAAAGGCCCTTGAATGAGATTATGAAAAAGCACAGGTCGTATATAAAATAAGATAAATTTATGGCTATATGAACATCCTTGCCTACATGTCATTTCATAATACAGTGTTAACATGTGCAATCTGACTATTTCAGGTAACCCATTTAACAAGCATAAACTAGAAATGTGTGCCTTTGTGTCACAGCAAACATTTATAGCTATATTAATGCACATGATGTAATCATTGCTTAAGATCCTGTTCACATTATAAAGTATATAATAGTGTAACCTGATTGGGAGGCAGAAGATAATTCCTGCTCCTGTTCTGGGTCAGAGGCCCATGAAATGCTTCACACCCTCTTCAACTTAGAAACAAAGGAAAAGCATGGAAAAAAACAATTGCAAGTTCAGATTTTTATAAAGCAGAAGATTTCTCGTCCAATTTAGGAATAAGACTGGAGGTCTAAGATGAGATTCTTCTGGAGGATGTAATGTCTTGAGGCTGAAGCATGGCCTGGATTTTAGGAGCCTGGCTTTATAAGCTCTCCCGTATGGACAGCCAGAACTGGAAACAATATCTTGCTAAAAGTTTCTGACTTTATTTTGATCCTGCCTTAGTTGAATGTCCAGCTCTTGACTTTCAGATGGAACTTGAAGTCTGCTTTTGGAGTCTTTTGGAGTTTTCATCCTTTACTTGATCCGTGTTCTGCTTTCTGATTGTCCACTGAGTTACTGTATTTCTGAATTGGTTGCTGATTTGCTAATTTAATAACTTGATCCACTCCAGACAGAAGAGAAACTGCCAATATACATGAGATTTTGAAAAAAGTACATCTTCTACAATGGTAACCGAATAAGATGCCTTTCCTGTTCAGATGTTTGGATCAGCAATAAATTATGTTACTCTTGTTCTGCTTGTCTGGATTTAAAAGAATACCAAACAAAGAATATTTTAATATAATCTTCATTTCAGGGAAACAGTAAAGCTTCCTTTCTCTGAAGTTGCAAAGCTTGCCTGTAAGATGGCCAGGAATGGAGATTATGATGAAAATGATTATTTATGAGTTACATAAGGGCAGCGCTCTCTATTATGCTCACTTCTAAGGAAGCAGTTAGGCAAGAAGCTCATTTGGACAAATCAGGATAGATTGCATTTAACTCCATGTTGTGTCCTTTGTGGTTGATGACCATAATACTCAGGGACAGTCATTCCTCATGCTTATTGAGGAGTACCATGGCAGCTCTACTAAAGGAAACAGTACATGTACATAATAACGTGTCTCCTACTGATGTAGCATCTAATAGAGATTGGAGCAGAAGGGCAAACTGTACAGATGGAGGAGTACATGATGGGAAGGCTGTGAGTTAATGAGACACACTCTTCATAATTTGCAAAAGACAGTTACTTTCCAGCTCTCAGTGGTTAACTTAGAAAGCAGTGATGTCCATGCATCATTGGATGTTGGCTCTCATTTTAAAGTGGGAAATCAAATTAACATTATTAGTCATTAGAAATTAGGTAATTATCAGGTACAATGTAAATGATCTAAGTATGCTAATGCTCATCAGTCTGGCCCATCTAGATATCCCATTCATCCCATCTCATCTCTGTCTTCTGATCTTAGCATTGTAGTATTTTGTATATTTACCAAAACATTCTAGAAATTCCATTTAAAATAAAAAATAAAAAGATGAGAAATAAAGGAACAGAAACATTGCAGTGACCTTGACATTTCTTTCTGGGGGATAAGTGGAGTCTGGGTTGAATTTTCTCAGTGGGAAATCAGCACAAGACCAAATTGAAAACTGCTTGGTTATTTAGATTAGCAAGAGAAACCTTTCTGAAGAGTGTCGCTGATACCAGAAGCTTTACTGTGTGGTATATCAGAGAAGATCTGCTCCAATATGGTGCCTAAGCTATGGAATGCATTCCCCAAAGAGGAACATTTCTCTCCTCTCCCCAAATATTTAGGAAAATAATAAAAACACATATTTTTGCCAAACTTTTAATTATTAATATTTAATGGTAAAGATTTAACATTTTGATTTTGATTTTAACTGTACCTATTGTTCTTAAATATATTTGAGATTTGTTAATGTGTATGGGATGCCTTGCCATGCTGGTATAAAGAGAAAGGCTGGAAAGGCATTCTTATGTTAAATACCATAAAATAAAAGGCTATAGGCAAAAGGCTCCCTTCAACCATTTTCACTTGAACTGAATAGTCATAAGAACTCTGGATGAGCTAAGTTACCTTTTTTAAATCATCCAATATACTACTTATTGGGTGGATACAATATCAATACAATAACTCTGAAGAAACAATTGATACCAATATGCTAATATGATAGCCTTCAAAATGCTCCAAATGTTATATAATATATGTTGACCCAGTGCCAAATTAACGCAATCAGTAAAAGCTTTTGTTCCAATTTCTTAGATTTACTGATTCGCCAGCAAGAAGGGTAGAACCAAATGGAATGAAACACCTTTTGTGATACAGCAAAGAGTGAATTAGCATGTTTTTTTAATGGCGGAATTGCTCATCTGCTCTGGGAGATTGTTAATTGCTTAATACAGTTATCATGATAAAGACATTTTGATGCTGTCATGAATAATAGTCAAGAGTAAATTATGGGGAGAATCTTGTTTAGATTTTTAAGTGAACTGAACTAATTTGCATTTTGGGAACTAATCAGAAAATAACCATCCTTTGGATGGAACATTTCTCAAAAGAGTTGATATTTTCATCTCTGGAACTGCATACATTTCTTTAGCATTTCTATTGTATTAACCCACATTAACCACCCTTACCCCCGGGATCTAATCCACTCAGATGACAACAAAACTCTCAAGTAGAATATGATCCCAATGATTTCTTCCCTTAATTTTCTCCAGCAGCTGATGTTAAAAAGCCACACTACCACTCATTCTGGGGTTAATACAGACATAATGATTAGTAGCCAGCATGTTTGTGATTGATAAGGAGTGGTTTTGTTGGAATCTGTCTAACTTGCTGTTTGGAGATAAGCATGGTAATGAATCTTTTAAATGTTTAAAATAGCCATTGATAGTCTTATCCTCCACAAATTTATTTAGCCTCCTTTTAAAACTGTTCAGACAGGGTACAGTGTGATTGCATAGAACTTACATAGTTCCTTCTTCTGGCTTCTAGTTTGCTAGGGGTGTCAAAATCAAGGTCTGGGGGCTGAATCTGGCCATGGGGTGCTTAGGCCTGGCCCATGGAGCTTCCCTGTAAACAGTGAAGAATCAGCCCGTGATGCCTTTGCCAATGAAAACAGGGCACACGGCTTATTGAGCTCTGTTTTCATTGGCAGAGAGTTGCAGGAGGCTGTCACAGCCAAAAATGGAACCTCAGGAGTCCATTTTCTCTGGCAGAGTGCTCAGGCCATCATAGGCACCCCAACATGAATGACGTTGAGCTGGCTATGTCCACCCTGGCCACGTTCACCCCAGCCCTTCCAAAGTGAAACAACCTCAATGAAATTGAGTTTGACACCCCTGCTGTATGCCATAAGCAATATTAATTGTTTGGCTATGATGGTCCTTACATACTTTTCAAATAAGTTCTCCATCAGATACACTTACATGCTTACATATTCAAGCTCTGTTTGAAAGCCATTTTTTTTCACAGTATTTCAAACACATGCTGAGGAGCCATCTATTTGTCCTTACTACGCATGTATTTCAAAAGCTTTTCCCAGATAACCAGCACATTGCTATTGTATATACAACTACTAAATTCCATATCCTTGATAGTTTTACATACTGTGAAATTTAGGCTTTGAAATTCCTTGGGAAATAAGCCAAGTTGGCTTGCTGTGAATCTTTTTCAGAAAGATATTCCAGGAAGTTGGGAAGAAAGAGAAGGAAAAGAAAGAGGAAGACAAAAACACATGATCCAGGAGCCATATGTATAATGGACTCTGGGAAGATCTTTTATCATACAGCATTTGAAAAAAGGAAAGAATGCTCCTGCAGGTGTTTCAGAGCTATTCCAGTTTTCAAGGGAACAATCAGAATACAATTCACCATTTTAGGAATAGCAGAAAATGTTTTATATGATGTTTTGTGGATAAGAAGAGCTTTGTCAAATAAAGATTCTTCTGGGCTGTCAGTTCCCTATTTACTAACCAGACACTGCTGAAATGAGATTATGGGAAGTAAATAACCATTCCCTCCTAAATTGGAAGTGTTATATATTAGTCATAGAGGAATCTATGCAAAAAGCACGTATGCATTACAAATGAAAGAAAAAAAGAAGGGCTGAAATGAACTTTGGTACAAGTCCTCTTTTATTGCTTGAATAAAAAAATGATACATAGTTTTTCCTTTTAAAATCCATTACTATTTTATATTCTTGTTGCTGTTGTTATTAGGATGAAACATTTTTCATTTCTGCCATTTCCACAGTTGGGATTCTCACCTCCCGGTAAAATTCTGAAGTTTGTGCATAAACTTTATCACTGCAATTGCTCACATATTTCTCCTTGAGGTAACAGATCTGATTTATTTGCAATGAGTGATAGACATTGTAAGATGAACTCTACAACAGTGCTTTGAATAAGAATGAAGACTTCAGTAAAATATATTGATGAAATATGAGTGGAGCAAAGTTCATTTTTCATGTGAGGGTATAGCTTTCGAGAGAGAATAGGTAACAAGAACACTAAGTGTTACTATTTTCAAAGCACGCTTTTATCTGCTGTTGCCCTTGCTAAACGGAAGCTAACCAAAATGAATCTAGACCAGTGTTTCTAAATCTCAACAACTTAAACATGTGTGGACTTCAACTGCCAGAACTCCCCAGCTGTGATCTTGTTGATGAGGTTGGGAAATACTAGTTCAGACATTTAAATGAATAGGTAGAATGCTGTTTTATTTATTCTCCTGGACATCTTGGCAGTTTTCAGAATTGTCAGTTATGATGGTTTGGATTCTTGGTTGAATTCTGAAGGCACTATACAATATTGCAATGTCTCAGAAACTGATGCTGGAAGCTTTTTTTCCTATCCAATGACATTTGGGTTTCCATATAGTTCCATCTTTGACAGATGAAGAACTAGTAAATCATCAGCAGAAGAAAAACTTGTCTTGTGACTTCTTGGTAAAAAAAAAAAAGTCAGAGTATTGGGATGTTTAATTGGGCTCCATTTAGCAGGTGACTTCCAACTAAGTATGGTGAAAGATGTGATCATCACCACCACCACCACTAACCACAATAACACTTCTGATCTACATGAAATATCGGAATCATTCAAAAGTTTTGGACCATAGGGTCAGCAAAATACAGCTCTGTCTCTATTTTTCAACTCCAAAATCCTGGGATATTGTGGGACTCATGTTAGTTGGGGAGACATGAGGTGAACAAGTTGAAACTTGGTTCATTTAAGATAAAGGTTCCTTCAGTAGGAAAACTAGATGATTAATGGAAGCACAAATGATGACAAAACATTTTGCCAGATTTTTTTGGTGTACCAGCTGCAATCCCAGCTAGACAGATCAGACTTAGTTTCATTTGTTTTATATGTAGATCACATTACAGAATGAAAGACCATAGACCATGCTAAACTATGTGTTATACTGCTGTAGTCTTTGCCAATTGGTGCAAAATGCTGGCATTGACATGCTTATGAAAGCCAAATAGTCAGAATTAAATGCAGAATCAATGTGATTCTAGTCCAAGTGTTAGATATTGCTAAAAAAAACCCTAGATAATCTTTCAAACTAACCAAAGGATAATCCATTGCCATATGCATCTGTCCATACTTTCACATCAGTGTCATATGGTGCACTTTTTGGCTCATTGTAAATGCAACTGGTTATAAAGATTAGATCCTATGTTGTATAGAACCTGGATATGGGAATCTGGAGATGAAATTTTAGCCCCACCAGGGTTAGGGGTAGGCATACCTTTTGAAATAAAGGCTACGTCAAGGGAAAAACAGAAAAATCCTGCAACTCAGGCAATACCATACAATAGCTGTCTAATCATTCAATTGTAGCTAGTCAAGTGTTAGGCATATGGCAGAAAAAAGAGATATTTTTTTTTGCACCTGCTAATTGAAAAGATGTGCACTGAAGACACACGGAATAAGAAAAAAATGCTTCTTATCTGAGCATGACTCCATTCTATTTCTATCCTATCATTATATCTTTATTAGAAAGTCTCTACCAGCCTAATGCCATTATGGTATAGTAATTAAGCTATTTGATTAGAAAGCCCAGGTTCAAATCCATTCCCGACTACAAAAACTCATGGAGGGACTTTAGATCAGTTATCCATCACAGTACAACCTACCTCAGGTTGTTTTTGAGAGGAAAAAATAGAAGGGAACACTATGTCCCCTGCCTTGTGCTTCTGTATAAAAAGTGGGATATAAATCTTATAATACATAAATATCAGAATATATTTTATGTGGGAGAAATCTATCAATGTTCTGTTAATATTATAGATCTTTTGCCAATTTTTCAGAATTTAAATCAAAGGATTGCACCCTCAGTCACTTGCCAAAGGCTCCAAGTAAAATAAAAATGGAAAGTGATAAAAATACTTTACTTTTAATTTGTTTCAGTCTTGCTTCTCAAACTAATACATCCCATTTCTGCCAAGTCTGATCTACCAGATCTGCCAAGTCATCAACCATCATACTTTAAAGTCAAAAAGCATGAGTTTTTACTGTTATTACTGTGACAAAATCTTCATTCAAATTTAGTTTTCCCCTTGAGCAATGGAGCCTCCTTTTTATTTCTTCTTTTGCTGTTTACATCTTTCTTTTCTTTCCTTCCTGAGCTGGAAAAAAAGTCTGGTCACAGAGTCATATTATAATAATCTTGGTATTTAACAAACTTCAAAAAACCCACAGATACTACAAGCCATTGGAAGGAGATATGCAATGACCCCTTACATCCACCTTGAAATTAAGATCATGACAAACCCTCATGATGATGTCACTGAATGCATCTCCTTGGGAAAAATAAAAAGCAATTTGTTTCTATTGAATTGACTCAGAACAGTAGAACTGTTCAGGTGGGGATGATAATAAATTATGACATGGCCGGTTTCTTTCTTTCTTTCTTTCTTTCTTTCTTTCTTTCTTTCTTTCTTTCTTTCTTTCTTTCTTTCTTTCTTTCTTTCTTTCTTTCTTTCTTTCTTTCTTTCTTTCTTTCTTTCTTTCTTTCTTTCTTTTGCCCATGGACCAATTGCTAGACTTACTAACCAGTCTTGGGATTTTAAGCAGCAGTTCTATTATTTTTGATAGAATTTAGAAAAATGTCTTTTCATTTAACACAAAAAAAGTTCTCCAGACTGGACATGTGGGGAAAACCTTTCAACATTATGTCCAAACACATTCTCAAATGCTTTCCACCTAACTGTTTATTATCCCTGGAATCAAATGCAGTTGTTTGGAACAATGAGAATAAAGAGTCAGAAGAACCTAGAACAACAAGGAGAAAAAGCAGAAGATTCAAATGAGGCACCCACAAGGCAAAGAAAAAAAGAAATGGTTGGTGCAGAGCTTTTTCTGGAAAGGATTTGTTATTATTTCAAAAGTACCTTTTGCCTCATTATTTCTCAAATAGAGGATACAAACTTGGGACCCCCCCCCCCCAAACAGATGCCAAACTGCATAGAATAGCCTAGAGTGTTCAAAATATGCGGGGAGTGTTGTTTTGGGGATTGGTAAAATGTGGCATTTGGTTGTGTAACTAAAAATGAGTCAATGTCAGACTCAAAGAACCAACTTTAATCCTTAAATCCAAGCACAGAAGATTTATTATTACAGTCAATACACAAGGATCTAGTCAGCAAACAGTCAGCACTAAATCAGCACTAGATAAGAGTCAGTGGAATTCAAAGGGGAATGGACTTGGGTTTCTTGTATCAACATAAGAACTCTAAACTGATGACGCATTTAACTCTGCCTTCTATCTCTGCCTACTTTTCTCCTTCAGTCAGAATCAATTTAAGAATGAATTTATGTGAAAGTAATGCATATCATAAACTAATCCCTTAGCCCTACTCAAGGTAAATGTTATCTGGCGCCAGAAAATTAGGGCTACCCTACATTGATTTAGTTGTAGCCATTAAATTATTTTCTGAGAAACAAAGTCCATGTAGTATATTTCCTAATCTTGGCAAACAATATAAGCTAAATCATTCTTTGGTAACTCAAGTTATTTTAAAAAAAGATCAGAATGATTAATATTAATGGAAGTGGTAGAATGCAGCAAGACTGGAAGTGTAGAAAAGCATTGGATTTCATCTCACATTTTTCTGCTTGAAAAATTAATTCAAATAGTGTTTGGTTAGGAGCTCGGCCACATGGGCTATAAATGGGCTGGAGGATCATTAATGAATGGTAATGAGAAATGGCAGCCTGCCGAGTTTGGAAAGAAGTAGCTACTTGGGGTGCCAAAGCAATTGGTGTTAGGTTTCATTTAATTTATTGCCTTCACTAATTGATCTGGAAAAGAAAATAAACAGCAGGTTAATGAAATCTGCGGAGGTTACTAAACTGGGAGAGTTTTCAAATACCTGCAGTAACAAAACCAATACATATTCACACAGTGACACAGTTTGCGAAGCAAAAAGGTTTGCAAGTGGCATGATTGGGAAAATTAGCCATTTTGCCAACAAAAGAAAACATATTTAAAATTGTAGATGGTGGCCATACACTAAATTAATATTTCTTAAGATTTTAATTTGAATCCTATTTTTGCTCCTATTGGAAGGGAAAGTATTCAAAGTACAGATCCCAGGGTTGTAGGTGATTAGGCGTACTTAATGATCATCTATAAGCATGCACAAAACATTTCTTGTTAAAATTTTGTTAATTTATTAATTAATTTTATAGTTTATCTTTCCTCCAAAGTACTAAAAGCAGCATGCCTGGTCCTTCACATTTATATCTTTACAACAACCCTGTAAAAGGTTTAAAAGACCCTGTTGTCTCTTAATTCCAAGTACAGTCAAGGGCGACTGGATGGAGCAGAGCATTTACTGGCCAGATGCCCTTTCTAATGTCTAAGTGGATTCGCAGCAGATATATTTTTTCTTTGCACCCTAAGAGAGAAACTTCTGCCACTATATAGGATTGAACTCTAAGCTTTTTGAATGGGAGGAGAGTACCATTAGGCTATCATGCTTTTCAATCCTAATCCACTTCTACCGGTATATCCAAGAAATCACACTGGGCTATTAAATAATTCTTGGATGAGCATTGTAATACCATGAAGAACAAGCATCCTACTGTACATCTCTTTTCCTCTGGTACACCTGCCATTGTTTCCAGAATAAAATAAACATCTTCTTTACTTCAAGTTTCAAATATGAATTGATGTCCTAATAAACATGAAACAAATTTCCAAGGATGCTGCAGGAGACTTTCACACCTTCATCCCTTCTTCCTTATATGCAAATGAAGTGATTAATAGGATTAGAGTTCACAAAGGTGTTTTTAGAAGGGAACATTAATTAATGCTCTGATCCATGAAACACCAGTTTCATAATTGGAATTTCCTGTTTTACAAATAGTTAGATATGGGTTCAGATCTAGACAGGAACAGGCAGGTTCTGTTTTGAACATGAGCTCCTGGCTTCAATAATTCTTGCTCCACTATATTCGCTGAAGTAAAAGTAATGGACTTTAAAGAGAAGCTGTGAGACATAAATGACTGTGTTAGGTAAGCTTTCTAACCCTAGCTTTCTAAATGTTTTGGAACTACAGGTTCCCAATTTCCCAATTAGCATGGCCTTTCAGAATTTATGTTCAGCATACTAGTTGGAAGGCACCTATTTAAGAAAGCAGAATTAAGTTGTAATTTAGCACTTCTGTGCTTGTAAGGATCAGGACAGGTTTTATGTTAGGTTGAGGACATAACCATGCAATTGAAATGCTGAGAATCTGAAATTTTCCCTATTGCAACATACTGTATAATTAAGCTCTTATTCAGCTCTGCAGGTGTTTTCTAAGCCTTCCTGGACAGCAGGTAACTGTTGTTTCCAATCCAACACATCTGTTTCTAGAGCTACTTGTTGGCTGAATGACATTGGACACCAGTGCTATATAAATATAAAAGTCCTGGTCTAAATGTTTCCCTTCAGAAAGCTTGCAAAGACTTGAAAAGCCAAGAATGCAGCCATTTCACATAAAATATCAACACTCCAAGATCATCTACATGGAAATTTTAGACACAGTGCTCTGAAGCAACCTTATGATCACCACAGGACTACTATTTTATTCCTTACATCACCACAGAAAGGGTTTTTTAATTACTTGGTCACAGAGGAGGTGCATACATTCCATGTTAATGCTCTCCTGAAGCAAAGTAACTATTCACACTTCCTTGTTCACAATATTTAGCTAGGTGAGGGAAGGCATTGCTTCTACATGCTGCTTGCATCCAGGTTGTCAAAGGGGAGTTGAGGAGAAAAAGTTCAAGTTTTGCTGGGACTGCAGATCAGCCTAGTATTGTTATTGAAATGCATTCACCATCTGAGTTTGGAGTCTGTTATGCATTGATTATATATAGTTGTTTCAGCCCTGCTAAAGTGAAACTAATAACTAAAGTGAAACTTATAACTAAAGCTATTCAACACCACCGACAATACTGCTACCCTTCAAAAAGACCTTGACTATGTATCAGAATGGTCAAACAAATGGCAACTTCAAATCTCAACAAATAAAGGTTCTGTCTTACATATTGGCAAAAAAAATATCAGAAAATAAAATACAAGTTAAATAGTCAAGACCTTGTTGATGATCCAAACTCTGTCAAGGATCTTGGAGTACTCATCTCTAATGATCTAAGTGCTAGAGCCCACTGTAACTAAATAGCCAAAAAGGTGTTAAGAGTTGTTAACCTAATCTTACATAGCTTTTTCTTCGGTAATATCACACTACTTACCAGAGCATAAAAAACATTTGCTAGACCAATACTTGAATACAGCTCATCAGTCTGGAACCCACATTAGGTATCTGATATTAATACAGTTGAGAAAGTCCAGAAATATTTTACGAGAAGAGTTCTCCACTCCTCTACTTGTTGCAGAATACCTTATGCCACCAGACTTGAAATTTTAGACCTAGACAACCTAGAAGTACACCGCCTTCAGTCTGATCTAAGTATAGTACATAAAATTATATATTGCAATGTCCTACCTGTCAATGAATACTTCAGCTTCAACCATAACAATACAAGAGTACACAATAGATACAAACTCAAGGTTAACTGCACCAAACTTGATTGCAGAAAATATGACTTCAGCAACAAAGTGGTCAATGTCTGGAATACTGTACCTGACTCTGTGGTTTCTTCCCCAAACCCCAAAAACTTTAACCTTAAACTGTCTACTATTGACCTCACCCCTTTCCTAAGAGGTCTGTAGGGGGCATGCATAAGTGCACCAATGTGCCTACCGTCCCTGTCCTATTGTTTTTTTCTTATATGTATCCATTTCATGTAATCATAATTATGTTTATGCTTATACCTGTTATCTTATAATCGCTTGACAAAATAAATAAATAAAATAAAATAACCTTTAGATACCCTAACTGTTAACTCCAACTATTTTGGCGGGAAACTTGGAACATTCATATTTAGGCGGGCATTATGATTGGTTAAGGCCCTGTGGGCCCAGAGTATAAATTACAGACATTTCCCTGCTGTTCCTCAGTTCCAGTTTTGAGTCAATAAATGCTGTTGTAGCTATGCTGGTCTGCTTCTTTCCTACTGAAGCCCACTACCCAATAGAGTCTCTCAGGAGAGAGCGCACATCTTAAAGCGAAACAGAAATGCCTGCCATGCCTGTTTCTTGGTCTGATCGACTTCAGAGCAGTGACCAGTGACATTGAGTGTTTGTGTAGGTATCCCAGGAAGCACTGCTAGTATATTAGTTTTCTTTAAACAATTCTGTGCAGTTATGAGTACATAGTATTTTTTTCTAAAAAAGAAAGTTATTCATTTGTCTTCCTTGTATACCTAATAAAGAAATTATAAATCTCTACAGTTGGTTAGTGATTAAGATTCTGGACTAGCAATCATGAGACTGTGAATTCTAGTCTTTCTTTAGATGCACAGCCAACTTTCTTTAGATGCACAATCAACAGTTATTCTCTTTCATCCCTAGGAAGCAGGCAATGGCCAACCATTTCCAAATTTGTAAGAAAATTGTAGGGATATGTCCATGTAATCACCAGGAGTGAAGACTTATTTGAAAACAGGGGGGCGGAGAGAGAATGTTCGTATTCTACTAAAATGTATGGATTAATCAAAATCTTTTCCTATTCCCATGAAAAAAAAAGTGTGTGGGAGGAAAACCCAACATTTTTTTTTTACAAGAATGAAGAATTTCACAGAAATAGGAACAGGAATATTCAGCTA
The DNA here is from genome assembly GCF_049901715.1 of Pseudonaja textilis. NCBI lineage: Eukaryota > Metazoa > Chordata > Lepidosauria > Squamata > Elapidae > Pseudonaja > Pseudonaja textilis. Next base: position 50,937,586 of record NC_141994.1, read on the forward strand.
TCTCTAACATCTCTAAAATGCTTCTTACATAATTTAATTTAATTTTTAAAAACTTCCCTATTGTAGAATTTTGATACTTTCTTATCTATAAATTTTATTAAAATAATACTCTTTATTTGACTATTGCTCCAAATGGTGCTGATGAAAACAATTCAGAACAGAATTTACAAAGAACACATTCTTCAGGAATCTGTACACAGAATTTTTATATTTGGTTCTATGATTTGCAAATAGGATTTTGCTTATATTAATTTAAGTATAGGGTTAGATTTTGCTTTTCTTTACACAGAAACTGAAAAATGTGTGAAAAAACATTTTCTGAATCATCACCTTAAACACCCCAAAAGGATCTAATGGGAATCAGTTAATGTCAAAAATATCAATTTTTAATGGAGATGGCACTCTGACAGCATTTAATTTATCACAACTCTCATATGTGAAGCTGAACCTTTAACCTTGTTTACTTTCCCTTCCCTTAAGCCACTTAATATTCTAAAAACCATCTAGTTACAAGTTTTACTAATCATTTACTTGGCACGATTAGAACACCTTTATATTGTGACACAGATAAGACTTGGCAAGTTTAAGAAGCTGAGAACTGGACAAGGGAAAGAACATTTTAAAAAGCTATTAATATTATCACTCAAAGCTACCAAGCAATAATAGAAAAAGAGAAGGAACACCTGTTTATTCCCTTTGAACATTCAAACGGATTGAATCAATTGAAAAAAAGCAAGTAAAATTATCAGAGACAAGAATAATGGTGAAGAATAAGAGTTGTTAAGTTGTTCTCCTCTTGGCCAAGAAAAAATCTAACCCTAACTCAGGGTTGTCAAGCTCATGTTGTCATGTGATATATCGGGACTTTTTTCCCGTTTGCTAAACTGGGTGTGGCCATAGCCAGTGATGCATCCAGCCCGCAGTCCAGGAGTTTGACAGTCCTGTCCTAACCCCTTAATCAACAGACAGATATTTGAAGAAGTAAGTCAAAAAGATGCAAAAGATGCAGCATAGAAAATAAAGCCAGGAGGATATGACAAAGGGAGTGTCTATTTAATTTTGCGTGTATTAACAGCTGCAAGGATTGTATTTGCACAACACTGGAAAAATGAGAACACCCCATCAGACTGGAAAATACTAGAGTGTGCAGAGATGGATAGATTGACATTAAAAATAAAGGATAAAGAAGACAAAGAATATTACTTAACATGGAATAGATTTTACAAATGGCTAGAGATAAGAGGTAGAAATTAGGTGAAGAAATATTATTGTTATGTAAGAATTAAATACAAAAAGGGTTGACAATTAGAAACATTTTGATATATTTAATAGAACTATAAGTAAGCTAATACAAGAAACCCAGTTAAAATGATTTTGTTACACTATTATTATTGTTACTGGTATATATGTTGATATTTCTATTTGTTTTTTCTTTGTTTCTTTGTAAATGATATGCTCTGACAATACACTGTATTCAAACTGTTTATGAATAAAAATAAAACATATATTTAAAAAGAAGCAAAAGATGCAGCATAAAAAATAAAGGACAGCATGACAAAGAAAACATATAAGTTAGTTGCTTTGTTTTGTTTTCCTACCAAAGGTTTTATTATTACCTTTAAATTCCTGAAAACTATAACTGGATGAACTGTGAGAGGCAATAGAGAAGATGAGCAATCTCTACATCTATGAATCCAAAATGGGAATTTTGTGCTTCTCTACATAATGTTGAACTATCACTCTTCACATCTTCATAGATTTTAACTGCTGGGAGTTATAGTTTAGTAATACACAGAGTACCACTTTTTCCCCATTTTGCTACATAGATTGGCATATTATGTTGCTTTGCAGAAGACAGTGCTCTATTTGGTATCATTGGTTCAATGCAAATTTGATTTGAAAAAAACTAACCAAGAACAGAGGTTGTGATATTGCATGTGAAACTGGTTTAGTATATAGTAAGCAAAGTGAGCATATATACAGAATCTCACGGTTACGCTTAACTCTTTTATGTTACAGTATATTGCATTTTTGTAATAATTGTTTTTAAATTTCCTATATTTCTGTACACATCTTTTTTTAAATCAACTTTTACTTCTATGTTGTTGGCACATTGATAAAGCATTTTTGGCCATGCTTTTTGGATGATGGTTACTAAACTTTGAACGAGGACTTGCCAATTAAATTTTAGTTGGTGTATACTAGCCATCTTTTTCTCCCAAGTAATATATGTTTTTAAAAAGAAAAAACCTTGGTAATTGTGGAAATGACTTCAGGTAGGAAGTCTGCTAGAAACCAAAGATAGCTGAGAGTAGGAAGGGATAGTACTCATACATAACACCACTATTAATGAGAGTGTTTACAGAGATGACACTTGGGCCAAGGTAGCAAAAGGTAGATTAAAAGGTATTAGATGCTTAACACCCACATAATTATAACTGTAAATTGAATAGCATTCAAAGTAATACAGCAATAAAAATTAAAATCAATTTTAATTTTTAAGGATATTGTGCAACATTCTTCTTCACCAAGGCTGGGCCAGTCTGACTAGGAAATGAAAAATATGAATCTGATCTCCTTTAGCTGTAAATATCATTTTCTATATTGAAGGTCAGATTTCTGCCAACCATTTTCTATTTCCTTTGGGAAATTATCAACAGATTAGAGCACACACATACACGAAAGAGCCATATTCTCTGATAGGCATCCAACAGAAGCCGATGATATAATGAGCATGATGATTACAGAATAACAGAACTGGAAGGGACTTCGGAAATGTTCTAGTCCAATCTCTTGCTCAGGCAGGAAACAGTATACCTTTTGAGACAAATGGTAGCCCAAACTCTTCTTAAAAACCTCAAGTGTTGAAGCACCCACATGAGGCAAGTTGTTTCACTGATTAAACATTCTGTCAGGAAATTTCTCCTTAGTTCTAGGTTGCTTCTCTCCTTGATTAGTTTCCATCCATTGCTTCTTGTCCTACCCTCAAGTGCTTTGGAAAATTGGTTCATCCCAATTGGTCTTCTTTGTGGCAGCCCCTTAGATATTGGAACACTGCTATCATAGCACCCCAGTCCTTCTTTTCATTAAATTAGGCATACCCAATTCCTACAACCATTCTTCATATGTTTTAGCCTCCAGTCTACAAATCATCTTGTATTTCTCTGCATTCTTTCTAGAGTCTCAACATCTTTTTTATATTACAGCTACCAAAACTGAATGCCATATTCCAAGTATGGTCTTAACATACATAATTCATTTTTATGACATTTATATTTATAGGGGATATTTATAGGGGATTGATAATCAGATGTAAACTGTTTCAGAGCACAAGTATATCATAATCTTCAAATGATTAATAAATGTAAGATATGAGTAGTTTTAATACTACATGTTTGGTCCTTCTTCCATTTGTTCCTGAATTCAGCAAAGGATATGTTTCGTATTAAAATATTAACCTATAGCAAGAATATATGTAATTTGGATTCCTAGAGCTTAATGTAAACAAATAGAGAGGTTTTATTGTGGAATGATTAAAATATTGTCAGAACATACTATGTTTATACCTTATCTTGCAAATTCTTTAAGCTGAGAAGGTGAAGAGACCCTGCTGAACAACTTTCTTGGGGAAAAACAATTCTGTAACAACTTGATTTTTCTCTTCTCTATCTATCTACAGCATATACTACTAAAACTTTCATGTCTGTTTATTTGTAACCTTCAATGGGGTGAAATTGGAAAGAGTAATGGAAAGAACAACAATTGTCGAATCACAGTAACTTAGATGGATTGCCAAGACCATGCCTTCTATGAAAATGAAATTTGGCAATGTTGTGGCTAGTTCAGCATGTTCCTGACTTCCAATTATACTTTACAGAAACTCATAGGTTTCATGATTTAAGGGAAGAGGGACAGGTGTACAATACGATGTGGAAAAAAACTAGGCAGAGCAAGGAAATGTAAGAAAGCAAAGGAAACAGATAAGATGACTGTGATTGAAGAAATTATAAAGCTTGGAAGAAGTGACATATACATATGACTAGTGACATGTCCAGTACAAGGTATCTAAATATCACTTTCCCTATTTATAACCTGAAACAAGATTCTGTTCTTTGCTCTGCCTTTCGGTTGATACATGTCTCATGATAATGCAGTATGTGGATGTCAGTTTACCATTGAGTTGAATGGAAGCTAAGACAAGTGTCAAAGAAATTTAAAATCCAGACAAAATTAACTGTGAAAGATATACAAATATGATAAACAAACAAACAAACAAACCATTTTTGCTAACCTGAAGGCCATCTGTGAGTAGCAAACCATAGCTCTTGACAAGCTGGTGTCTTTGATTAAATCTGAAAAAGCTATTTATTTTCTAGGATCTTTGTGTCTACTGTAAGAATTTACGGTAGTGATTTGGAAGAAACTTGTTACCCAAAAGAGGAAACATTGACTCTTCTTTTGAATTACTTAATAAATGTCCAGAAGATCTCTTAATCACTACCTACGTAACAATGGGCTCATTGTTCATAATCATAAATGAAATAAATAAGCTCCAATAATTAATCAGAAATTGAACATGATATTCAAATCTCAATTAGCTTTAAAGAAGCACATCAATTTTCTGCTGGCTTAAAATACCTTGAAAGATTCAAAACAAACAAATGGGTAGAAAGATTCTTAAACAAACATGGTATTACTTTATATATATATATATATATTTAAAGATTTTGGCTAAGAGGAATGCTCAGTTTCTCATTCGTAGCAATTCAGGATGTTAAGCACTTATTATGTGATTTGGAAATGCTGTGAAAAATAAATGTATATAAATTTATGCATATAAATACACAGGTAAGGTCACATAAATGGAAATAAGACATGTCTTATGTCAAATAATAAATGTGTTTTATGTCTTTTGACATAAAATAATATTATGAACATATTAAGACTCTGTTTTGTCTCCTATTCAGAGAATCTCTACTGATGGGTAATTTCAAGATTCCTGCTCTCCCATTTTTATATCTTTATAAGTATTACAACTTATACTTGTCCAGGAACTTCAGTCGGCTTTGCAGGAGCTCTGCAAGTTGCCAAACGAAACTCAGTGAGTTGCTTTGGGGAAGAAGGCATTTTTGTTTATGGATTCCTACTTGTGGAAGGAGGAGACACCAATTTATGTAGCTTTGATGCCAGTCAGACCTCCATCTTTTCTTAGGCATTATAATATTGTTAGATTTGGATCAGACAGCCTTTTCAGATAAAATTGAGATAAACAATCATGTGATTTTGCAAAGCAGCCCAAAGATCACTCTGCTGAAATTTGGCAGCAAAATCACAGATTGTCATTACCATAGCACTTTACTATGAAGTATCGTTCTAAAGCCCAGAATAATGCCACACTATGCTGCTGAAATTTTCAAACAAAAAAAGGAAGGATTTGCTGATATGATTTTTAACAGGTCAGCACCAAAATAAGCCTAGAAAAGAGGTGCTAAACCTCTGCAAGGCAAAACCCAATCATCTGCAGCCTTACTTTCCCCCTTATGTTCACCTTTCAAACGTATGACCTTTCCTCTTCAATGATATCACTTCCATTCTGGAAGCCCACTGGGTTGAGTAAGGATTGAGGCTACCAAGATTTTTTTTTAAAAGTAGGCCATTTCTGGAGCAGAGGATTGTTTGTTTATTTTGTATGCTGTCTATTTGAACAAACGACTCTGGAAGGTAAACACATTTAAGATAAAAACAATTATAATGATACTAAAATACATAGTCGAGAAAATGTCATATTCTATCACCAATCTAACCAAGAAATGGATCCCTGCACATATTTGGGAACCCAGGCACTGATCCAGGTCTTTAGGACTTTGTGAAAGACTAGCATGGGCAGGACCAAAAGGTCCAGATCTCCAGAAGGACAATGTTTTAGGGACTATAGCAGAAAAGGCATATTTTCTAAGGTCTGCCAATCCCCATTCCTTAGCTGATGGGACTTGATCAGTCCTGCAAAACAGAATACACATCTAGCCATTTGCAATAAGTCTTCTAACAATGAAAAAAACGATTGCATAATAAATTTTAATTAACTTGAACTCAGAATTCTTCAGTATGCTGTAGAACCACATAGGACTCTTGCAAACCTCAAAGGTATAATGTAGCTAGGAGTGAAGGGAATCCAGATGATAAGTATTGCTGATAGCCAGAGCCTAACTTCTGCTTCTCAAATTTATAGTTTAGCTGAACAAGGTAATCACAGTCAGAACGGACAAAATTCTGGATTCATCTGAGCAAGAGGAACAGCTGAATGGCATCTGCCCAGAATATAAAAGAGTACCAATTAAGCCCAAGCTGGCTCTGCCAACTTGGATATTAATAAAGATATTCTGAATTCTTCTGACTTTACATAGTTTAGTTGATATATCTGGAAGAATTCCAAATGGTGAAAATTTAGATGCAGCTTCCTGGGGCAAATTAATTAGGTAAGTAAGTATGTAAAATGTGGAAGGCTCTAATATTTTATACCAAATGGTTTAAACCAGTTGTACCAGTTTGAGTAGAGATTTCATTTCTCCTGAAAACTACAATATATCTTATGATGGTAGTTTCAAAAAAAAAAAAAAAGGAAATATTTCTATTATCTGTCAAAGAATAGACCAAATGCAAGAATTAACTGATTAACCAGCAGGTATCAATTTCCAAACTGCTTGCTAGTGATATTGTGTTCCCTTATTTACAAAAGAGACTTGTGATAATAGCTTTATGATCAGCTATTAAACCTGTATGGATGAAAAATTGGTTTTGCAACATCTCTGAAAATGCATCTGTTGTTAATTTCTCTTTTTATTAGCGTCCAAGTCTGTGGGGCTTGACATTTAGCTGGAACAAATTTTGCAAGATCTCATGAAACATATTGAACTTTATAGCATGTTATTTACAGTCCTTCGAATTTAGGTATCCATACCTCTGTATGGTAAAATATGAAATGAAATCTTTGTAAATATTTCATCCATATTGAGAATGAGCATAATTTTAAGACCAACAAATACCCGTTGTGTTAATAATGGTTTTTTACATGCACCAGACATGGTAAGACTTTTCCTTCTTTCCTTCATTTGGAAATAGTATGTAATAGATATAACCTAACTTATACTATTTTATTCTATTTTTAAGTATTGTTAGCTCTCCAGAGTTATCTATTTTAAGATGACTCACATTTAATGGTTAAATATAAATTTAACCAAATAAAACCTGGTTATAAGAGCCATGGTGGTGCAGTGGTTAGAATGCAGGATTTTAGCCTGCTGCCAGCTGTTCAACCATTCGATTCTCATTAGTTCAAGGTTGACTCAGCCTTCCATCCTTCCAAAGTCGGTAAAATGAGAACCCAGATTGTTGAGGGAAATATGCTGACTTTGTAAACCACATAGAGAGGGCTGTAAAGCACTGTAAAGTGGTATATAAGTCTAAGTGCTATTACTGAGTGCTATTATACGCATGCAAACCTTTTATATATAGTTTATTTTTTATTGAATTTATTTGCCGCTCAACTCATAGTGAATAACTTTGGGTGACTTCCAGTATTAAAACATTACAATCCTAAGACATAAATATTTTTAAAAGAATAAAACTATTTTAGCTTTTAACTCAGGTTTGTTATTAGTGAAATGGAAAAAATGTTGGAAGCACTTGGTTTGTATGTTGTTTCTGTTCTGTGGTTTCTGTTATGCCATAGAATCAGATGACAACTTGTTAACAAAATAAATTTAACAGAGATACACATGACGCTAGAGGTGCAAAATCATACCACCACCACGTAACTCCCATGACTTGCCTTGGGTCTTACCAGGCCAGCAGTTCCAAAGCATGCTATGTGCAAGTAGACATTAGTGGGAAGGTAACAGGGCTTTGCTGTACACTTTGCACTGTGGTGTGATGTCATACTGGCCACATGACATGAGGAAATGTGCTAGCTCAATGGAGTTAAACTGGATTTCTTCGAGGGCCAGATCAGCATTGTACTTCTCTGTGGGCTGGCTGGGGGTGGGGGAAAGATGGTACAGACACCTCCTACAGCACCCTGACTGCCAAAACAGGGTGTGGGGAGGTGCACATGGCTCCCAGTGCCCCATTTTGGATGGCAGAGTGCTGCAGGAGACCATCCAGGCCAAAAACTGGATGTGGGAGGGCTGCACGCAGCTCCCCATGCCCCATTTTGGCTGTTGGAGGCATTGCAGGTCGGTCCTTTGCTATTTCCAGGCTGGCCCCATGGGCCAGATTTAAGCACTCTGCAGTCCAGATCTGGCCTGTGGGCCTTGAGTTTGACACCTCTGTGCTAGCTCCATGGCTTAAACAAACAGAGATGAGCACCACCTCTAAAGTTGGCTATGACTAGCAGAATAAAACCCGCAGACTCCTTACACATAATGCTCCCTATTAATAAACCTTATTTTGAGTGTTTTAACATGGTGGAAATCACCAGAGTTCCAAAACTTTTTATTCTGACTATGGAATACATCAGGCCAATCATCTCTCTCCCAATGCTCTGAGCATTCCAAACATTTCTAATTCTGTGATTTGTTTGATGTTTTATCAGGTCTGATTAGCCTGGTTTTTGATATCCTGTCTTCAATATTGCCAGTAAGTAGTAGGATCTGTTCCATCCAATTTGCTTTTGGTGCCAATTAAAGCAAGTGAAGATGAAAAATAAGCTATTTAAGTATGTACTACTGCTCTTTGCTAGGCTCCAAATGCTGATATCTCTAGCTCAGACCATCCTGTACCTGCTGAAGTATAGATGAAGCTCAAAGCTGTCAGTATCTTTAAAAGTATCTTTGCTTTGAGAAATTTAGTATTTATGGTCTGTGTTATATTTGTATTCTTTGGCTGTTTGTTTTGCCAGTAGGTAGCTATTAGCCAAAAGAATATTCTATGCCCTTTTATGATGATTTATGAAAGAATATTCTATGCCCTTTTACTGTTTGTTATGGTTTAGCTTAGTTCAAAGGGTCATTGATCTTTAGGTTTCTATCTGTATCAAAGAAAGTCAGAAGTTACTTTTTTCTACAGTTTTCCACTTTTTGTTTGTACTTCCAATTTTGCTTTTCCGATGCCCTTTTTTTCTTTGCTTTTTTAGTATTTTTATACTTTTTTGAAATTTAATAAAGTTTTTTTGGGAAAAGAGAAAATTCTCTGTATATTATATGCAGCTTAAAAATTATGTTGTTGAGGCTTTGTCATTGTGTATGTGTATTTGTATATTTGTATGTATGTGTTTGTGTGTGGGGTGCTCTTGTTTCAGAATACTTGTTTCTAAAGCAATGCTTTTTTATTTGTTTATTAAGCATCACGTCCACTTTGGCAAATACCGAACCTGCAGTGTACTTTGATATAAGGAACTGAGAGAAGCTTTAAACCAATACTTTAGCTAGGAATGTCATTTAATGTTATATCTGAACTGTGCAAAAATATTGTTGGGATTTGTTCTATGGAGGATACTTTGGCTGTTTGCTTAAGCCATTGTTTTCATTGCTTCCTATGGGAAATTTTAATTGGAAATCATTAATTGGAAAAAATAATGGCATAATTGTTTGGGCTCCTACATTATGATGATGGAATTGCTGCTTGGTGCAGTTTTACCTTTTGCTTCTCAGTAATTTGATCCTTGGGACTATCTCAAATAAACTAACTATGAAAGAGCCAATCTGGCATACTGGTTAAGGCACTAGGCTAGAAATTGGGAGAGTGTGAGTTTTAGTTGTTTCTTAACCGACAACCCATTGGGTGACTTTGGGCCAGTCATTTTCTCTAAGCCCTAGGAAAGAGGCAGTGGCAAACCACTTTTCAAGAAAACTGCAGACTGCCAATTACCAAGAGTCTACACTGAGATAGATAGATAAATAGATAGATAGATAGATAGATAGATAGATAGATAGATAGATAGATAGATAGATAGATAGATAGTTAAAATTTAGTATTCAAAATTGCAGGGGGTTTCAAGGTTGCTAAATCATCAGGTCTAAATTGAGAAGTTTCCAAATATTTTAACTAAATATTCACATTTAGGCACAGTAATGCAATTTTATTTCTGTGTGAAACTCATAACTAACATATCTATAAGAAATGGAAAACAAAACTGCCTCAAAATATAAAATACGAATACATTTAGAAAATAATGCATGGAAAAATTGTTTCAATGCTGTTATTCAGACTGTATCTAAATTTACCCAAGAAGATATAGCTCAAAGATTTCCAGTAGAATCATCCTCTGGAGATAAAACAGGGTTGAGACAGAAAAGGACAACTTTAATTAACATTCGTATATACTGAACCTTCACTATGAGATCAATACAGTAGAAATGGAACAGGAAAATACTAGGAAAGGATTTATAGAAAAAATATATCTGAGGCACTATGACAATGGCAGTAATAAAAACAAATGACACACCAGATGTGCAATTCCAAGTTGTATTGAATATACTTCTCCTATACTTCTCATATTGGTTCTATTCTTTCTGAATCAATGGCAGTTCAACAAAGTAGGTTTTGGATGGAGAACAAAACATAAAAGAGAACAATATTGTTGTAAGAGGCAAACCAAGAGAATGATTTTGTGGGGTTAGCGTTAGCTATCTAAGCACTCAATTATCACTCACTTTCAAAGCCACCAAACATGACACAAATAGTCTGATAATATATAGGAAAGGAATGAAGAAAAAGCTATAGAATTGTAGGGTATAAATGCCATTTAAATTGAATGCTATTCAGAATGGAAGTGGATAATCACCTACTTCATTTAATTTTATTCCTCTTTGAATGAAGAAAGAATCTACACAACCTGTCCTACATTAGGACTTTTGCTAAGTCTTAAATGTAGGAAATGAGTTTAGCCATTTGAAGCTCTGTGATGTATTGCTATGACTTGGTCAAGGGAGCCCAGTATTTGATTCTTCATTCCTGTTCTCATTGCTATTGAAGGAGCATCATTGGCTAGAGATCAAGGATGCATGAGTTGACCACTATTTATCAGGCAACTTGAATGATACATCTCTATATTGTTTCCCCAGTCAATAAGTCCACATAGGTTTTATAAGCTTATTATAAACAGAGTGACTGTCTGTTTCTTATTCAGGTTAGCAGAGTTTTGGACAAGTGCATAAATTTGAGACATGCCTGAAAGTTAATTTCAAGGATTTCATCAAGCAAATACCATTGATTGTAAAATTCCAAAAATTTAATACATTGTTGAGTTTCCACTAATGCAAAACCTGTTACCTCCTAAAATCTATTGAATGTAATAGGAAGAATCCCCCATTACAATTGGAAGTCATATTTGAATTTTTAATAGGATCATCCCTTCCATAGGACCTTTTAAAGCAAGGATGTCAAACACAATCGCATCATGGGCCATATTGTGACATATCGTGATGTATCAGAATGTTATTTGCCTTTGTGGAGCTGGGATGGGCATGGCTTCCATGGGCCATATTTGGCCCGTGGGCCACCAGTTTGACAGGCCTGTGTTAAAGTCATGAATTTTATTGAACCATTACCTGGGACAGCATAAACTAACCCTCAAGTTTTGTTTCCAGCTTCCTGTCACTTAAAGTTATGTCTGGCTTTTTTTATGTCTGGCCCACATACTTTTCTGGTCTTAGAATGTCTTCTTTGCACAATTTTGTCTTGCCACCCCTTCACAGACAAGGACACAATCTGTATTTGTAGTGTAGAAAGCAGGCTTAAGTGTTTTATTGGAAAGGGTGTTCAGACACTGAACAGTCTTGAGCACCCCACCCTATATCTTTCAATACCCTTGCAAACCTAAGGTTGCTAAGCTGACCACGCAATGCAATTTAAATTGCAATAAAATTACAACCAATAAGGAAAGGTGATGAATCCAAGATTATTCATTCATTAAATTTTATTTATTTATTTATTTATTAAATTTGTTTTCTGTCTATCTTGCTGTGAATTACATTAACACTTTCCATATATCTTTCTATCTATTTATCAGGGACTAAACTAAAAAAAGATGAAGACTTTGAAAATTTACTTAGCATCAGCATACAAAACCTTTTCTGAATTCCTTTTTTGCAATAATCCATTATAGAGATATGCTCTTCATTGAACTTTTGATTATATTAACAACAACAAAAAAAATCAGTATAAAAATCTGTTTGGAAATATTCTATCAACTCCAGAATATGCCTTTCTACAACACAGTCATAAGGTAATAGTAAACTTCATGTGCTATGTTCTCCAGGACCCAACAGGTGAAGTGATAAAAGTTTAAAGGAGTCATAATCTAATTATTTCTGGCAGGTCACAGGTTCTGCACTCTACCCTAGAGAAGTAGCCAGGACTTTTTATTATCTCTCAACCTTTAATTTACCTGACCTGCGCTTATTAAACTGTAAAATGGAGACCAAACAGCTAGAATTTAAAGAGGAGGAAAAAGCAGTATGGATACCAGGATCAATGGTTTAGAACTTGTTACTAAGAATAAATTGGAGGTCTCAGACAAGGACAGTCTACAACCTGCACCTAGGGATGTAGCCCTAGAGGCTTAATTAGGTGAAGGGCTTTGTGGCAAGACTCTATTGTCCTCTGTGCCTACTTGCTATGTGGCAGATTCCCTTTCCCTTTCCCTTCCTTACGGGTGGTAAAGCAAAACTAATATTACCCTCTATAGAGAAGATGAGCTTAATCTTGAGTGAGCCTCAGTCCACCCATTTGCAGAGCAAGGATGTTATTAAATGGAAGTGGTAAAGGGGACCCCATCATAACGAGTTTTTAATTACCTCACTCTTTACTTTATTGCTTTAATACAGCCCCCCAATGAAAACCACACTAGCAGTTTCTGTTAGAAATGTTAATTACTTTTGTGGATAATTAGACTTGCAGTATTTCTGGAACTTCTGACCTCACTTAATAATGGGGGAGAAGGTGAGGGGAGAGATGATGTGCTTTATAAAGACTGGGAAAAACAAACCATGAAAAACTCGATTAAAAGAAGAAGAGGATCAGCATCTGAAGCCATCAAAATTTCACTAGGCATCTTATGTATAATAAAATGATAAATATATTAAAAAAAACCTCTTTCTATTTACCATCTATGTCAAGATCATACAGTATTGCTTTTATACTCTTCTTTGTTTCCATATGATTAAATAATACAGTTCTATTACCCAGAGTGAGGTCACCAGAGGTTTTTCTATTAAAAGATTTATTGAAGAGAACGGTTCTTTAACTCCTGTTTTGCATTTTTGTGTACTATTATGGAAGTGGAAAGAGAGGAATCATCATACTTTGAGTCAATAAGAAGTTGCTTCAGATGGCAGTAAGAATATGGCAGAATCAACAAACTGGCATGAGAAATATACACTTTAGTGCTAAATTACAGGCAGGCAAAGATATTTTAGCAAGTTGAAGAAATATGATAGAAGCAGATGAGATTAGGGTACATCTTTCTCCAAAAAGGTACAGACAAATTTTGCCAATTTTGGTTATGGAAAGTGGAAAAAAATTCTAAGACAATCTGATTAGCCCTTAACCACTGATGTACTATTTTGGCTATGCTATTACAGACATGAGGTCATAATGACAACTCTAGCTGCTGGCTGTAGTCCAGGTAATTGCATTACAATATTGCGACTAGTGGTTCTGGATCTATTGCTTCCAAAAGGTGCCGGAGACAATTTGAATTTGTTCTTGCCATATAAATTATTGCACAAGGTAGATTGAACCTGGTCATCTATTTCATTGGGAGCTTCATCACCACTGATGTCAGAATCGGCGGCAGCGGGGGGTTCCTCATTCCCCATAACAAAATTTTCATTGCAATCCGATTCCAGGTTATTCAGATCCCTCTCTGCTTCTTCATGCCATGTTAGAATGGTTTCTTCAAAGTTTGGATCACCAAATCACACTCTTTTTGGTGGAAAATGTGGCCCTGACATTATAAAAAATATATACGTTAACAAAGATCTGCAGTCAAAATGACCGCAATTCAAATCCAAACACCACTACAGAAAACACCAAATAACTCATGCAAGTACGATGCTGCATAGACGCTTATTGGAGGGAAAACAAAAACTATTCACAAGCGAATGGTCCATTTCTAAAAATAGGGGTGTTCTGAATATTTTGGAAAACTGTTGTGGTAACTATAGCCACAAGTCTGTGGTTATGTGTTAGACTTAATAGACTTTAATAAACTAGACCTCCTCCTGATTTGTTGGCTGTGAATTCCTATAATTTATAGTCAAACACTGTAGATGGTTGTAGGCCATGTATTGTGGCCTCTTGGCCACCATCCCTTCCGGCTGCTGAATCAGATGAGGAGGCAGAGTGGGAGTCAAGGCCAGCATCAAGGCAATTGGAGCATTCCAAGGGGGAATGGAGCTGTCAGAGATAGAGACACAGGTGGAGCCTGGGCAGTCCATCAGCCTCCAGATGGAGAGGCAACAGCCCCCAGGTCCAGAGATGGCTGATGAGGAACAGGAGGAACAGCTGGGTCTAGTGCATGATGCATAGATGTACAGAAGGCAGAGAAGAAGAAAGCAGCAGGAAGCTATAGGGCAGTCATCAGGACAGAAGAGCCACCACTGCTAGCTAAGCCCCACCCTACAGTAGATCTGGGAATAAAAGGTAGGGGCCAGAAATGAATAGGTCTGGCAGACAACTATTCATCTCCCTATTGGTCAGCCATGGATATTCTGAACTTCTGAATCCTGTCGGAAACTTTATTGGAATTTTTTTCCTGGAAACTGTGGCACTGAGAGTTGGGCATGCCTTCTGACCATGTATGTGTGTGTGTGTCTGCTGCTGGTTAAGAGCGAGTGCACTTCTACCTGTGAGGAGAGAGAGAGAGAGAGAGAGACTCCTGGTGTATTGGGGTCATTTCAGGGGGAAAGGGAAGAAGCTTCCCTTTCTTTAGACTTTGTTAGCCTGCAAACACACACACACACACACACACACACACACACACACACACACACACACACAGAGAGAGAGAGAGAGAGAAAGAGAGAGAGAGAGAGAGAGAGAGAGACTCTTTCTTAGGGTTGCTGGCACTCCTAATAAAGGGAACGTTTGGTTAAAAACAGGTCAAGTCATTTGCATACATACATGGAGGAATAAATAGAAGCTGAAGGATAAATGAATAACTATATATATATACTGGGTCCCCTAGTTATGACAGCTAAAGATTAAATACCCACTTTTAGAAACCGTATCCATGTGATTAAGAAGTAACAAAAATCAACAAAGCATTCAATTCTTGAACACTGTTATGACTGAAATAAAGTGAAATGTATTTTTCAAGACACTTTCCTCTGATCTTGCAGGCAAAACAGGGATTAAGTTCAGTTTCCTGATAGATCAGCATATTGTTTTATATTCTGTTCTGTTTGTATACAATAGAATTCTATTCCTGCATCTGAACAAAATAGAAGGAATATCATTCACCTGAACAAAGCAAGATGAGACTGACAACAGGTAAGGGAAACCAGCTCAACCATAGACCTAATAAGGGAAATACAGCAAGATAACTAGGCAAAATTTTCACTCCACTGCAGAGTGAAAATACATATGTAACCTCACCACTTATGACCTAAAGCATGATGGACATTTCCACCATTCCTGCTGCCTCTAAAAAGAATGTGTTTTTTAAAACAATAAAATGCCTGCTTCTTACACAAACTTAACTGATAGAATTTCCTGCTCCACAAATTCAGAACTCTCATACAAGATCTAACCTTTCTATTGGGCATATAAATTGAGGGTATCAGTTCTGGGAATTGAGGTTGTCAGAATATGATCTATGCTAATAGACAACAAAGAGAAATACATGTACTGGCAACCTTTACCAGAACTGAAAGCAAGAAATTATAAACCCAAATTCAATGCATGTATGTATGTATGTATGTATGTATGTATGTATGTATGTATGTTGCTGTAGGTATGCAAGGCTATTTTAAAATATTTAAAAAAGGTGTGGGGGGGGGAACAAGCAATACCACCATCCCACATCTGTTATTTTTTCACTTAAAATATAGAAAAAATCATTTCTCAGAGCAGAAAAAATAAAGTTAAACTGAATTTGTTTAGGTTATTATTTATCTCAATCAGGATCCATTAACACACATATTTTTTCATATCTTTATCCCTATTCTTTTAGATAATTCTTTAATGTATCTATATCTTTGTATCAAGCTATATTTCTTCAGTATTTAGTCATTCAGGCAGAGATAAAATAGAGAGATAAAATGAGTAAATTAATCTTTGGGGATTCCAATGCAAAAATAATTTTCCCTACACCTTCAGGTATAGATCGGAATGTAATGACCTTTTCTTTTTTTACTTCTCCAAATTTTGCAGTACACTTTTAAGATGTATTATTTTTAGCCATCAATAGTGATAATGACAAATATTGTGCCTGTTAGTCCACTTGATCTGTACAGATCTTGAAAGAATGATAAAGTTGTTTTGCCACAGTTTCATCATATGATCTATCATTATTGTCTACATGTTTTCTGGGGAGAGAGATAACTTCACATAAATTTGACATATTCCAATGCAGCAGAGGCACTACTGTTAACATCCTCCCTAGTGCTAGTGTGGAAATGTCAGTATTCTAGAGCTCTGCTATTATGGAGATAATCATAATCATTGAATTGGCATCCTTCAGTCTCAATGTACTATGGCATCATGTTATGAAACTGGTAACTGCCACTTCCTGTGTTGTTTCAATGCTGTATGCACGAGGCCTGAGTAATTTAAAATGGAGGATAAACTATTACCCAAGCAGCTGTTCCCCCCTCTCCACGTCACTGAAATAGTCTAATGGAATGGCAGAACTGATATGATTAGTTCCACCTGCATTGCAGGAGTTACCAGAATGTGATTGTACACAGTCAGGAACTGCTTCCGGGATTCCGGCTCTGGATTTTGCCTTGAGCTTGACTCCTGAAGCCTTTTCCAATAATAGCTATAGCCAAAAGGCAGTGGTGGTTTGAAATCAGAGTTTCCCTTCTCCTTTCCCTTCTCTTAGAAGATGGTTCTACCCAGGGGTGGCATTCAAATTTTTAACAACTGGTTATGTGGGCGTGGCTTAATGGTGGGTGTGGCTTGGTGGTCCTGTTATTGGCTGGGCATGGCCAACTCAATATCACTCACATCAAGGCATGCATCTCCTTGCCTGACCTCTCATGACTGTGGGGATGCTGCAACAGTCGTAAATGTGAAAAATCGTCATCAGTCACTTTTTTCAGTGCCATTGTAATTTTGAATGGTCACTCCACACAAGCAAAGTAGCAGCAAAGGAGGGGGAAAAAACTCCAGAGATGTTCCTGAGACAGGAAGTCTAGTCCTGCCAAGAATGTAATAAGGGTTAATGGAGAGGCAGTTTCTGTAAGCAACACCAGAATGTTTCCTTCCTGCCTTCCTTAGAGGATTAGGCCAGTAATTTCTTCTAACAACCGGTTCTCCGAACTGCTTAAAATGTTCACAACCGGTTCTAGTGAATAGGTACAAACTGGTAGAATCCCACCCCTGGTTCTACCATTTTATCTGCCTTTGGGGCATAAAGCCCTCTTCTGCCTTCAAAACTATAATATTGCCATAATCGTGCACATTATACAACCATCCTTAGTCTTTTATGCATAATACCCAGAATAACTGTCCCCTCTGGGTCAGCACATTAGTAGCTTTTCCACAATAAATAAACAACCTGTACAAACAAATGTATTGCCTGGATCACAAAATGTGATGGTAATATTATACCCCTGCTCATAGTATAATTTTTATGGGAATCTTTTGAAATGCAGCTTGAATTTGCCTAGATATGCTAATAATTTAAATACTACATACTATTAATACTATTAATTCCTACATTTAGAAATTAATGTAGATGAAAGAATTTGAAACGGAGACAAATTTCCCAGTACTTGGATGTGAAACTATGGTGTTGGATATAAAGTCATGGCAAGACTATAACATTTGGAGACCTTGCAAATGCAGAAGGATAAAATGATATTCTGTAATCCTCTAACACTCAAAATCCTATTAGATAATATACAGAAATAGTTTATCACAAATTATGAAGTGACACTTTAGATCAGAAAACATATCACTCACTTTTCATCATTTCCTTTCCATTACTGTTCATTCACACAATTATTTTAATCAGGCAACCCCTGGTCAGAAAGTCATTTAAGCTCACCCACACACACTAATGTGAGAAGCGTCAGTGAGTATTCCATCTTTTTAACCGGTTATCCCTTTGCCAATATAGAGAATTAGACCAGAACTTGCTGCAGGAAGATATCAAATATTAAGACTCAAGTCTCCCCAAGTTAAGGCCACAGGATCAATTTTCCTTTAACCTGGTGACTTGCTGATGGGTATCAGCTCTGGGTATAAAATAATTTGGTTGTAATTCAAAACATTTGTGAGCCACCAAATTGGAGAAATTCTAGTCTAAAAAATCCTGTTAGTCTGAGGACTGTTTCTAATAGCTTCTTTGATCTTTATAGCAGACCTAAATTCTGTAAAAGTGAACTTGCTTAAAATACCCAGGACAGACAGGCTCCCCCTTTTCCATAAATCACAGAGTTTTGTGGAATAGCAAAAAAACTTTATCATTGATTCATTCATTCATTGATTCATTGATTCATTGATTCATTGATTCATTGATTCATTCATCCATTCATGCATTGAATTTATCTAACCTACCTCCTGCTTGCACACTTTTATTTTACATTCTTAATATGAAGTATTCAGAATGAGGTAATTTTAATTGTTTATCCCAATTTTTGCCCAAAAGATTGTCCTAATTATCAGGACATCCAGCTTCAAGTACTGATATGCAGGTAGATATCAACGTTTATCGTGGTGATTAGTGAATAATATTCTAGCTTTGACAAGCAATACATAATTAGCAGAAGAAGATATACTCAAGTTCTTTTTGGAATACAAATAAACCTCAGATGTCTTCCTGGATGGATTAAAAAAAAAATTGTGAGAACTTGCAAGTCATAGTTGCAATTAATCACAAGTAATTTGACCATCAAATTTTGGCAAAATTTGAGGCATATTTTGAATTTATGTGTCATCTTCTTATGATATCCTTTGCTCCTGTAAACTTTGTGTGCCATATAAGATGCATTTTTTATTAGATTCTCTTTATTTTAAATTAAGGAAGAATAGGAGGGAGTACAATGCAAAAACAGAATTGGGAAAGGAATAATGAGGGTGTTCTGCCTTGGGAGACCTTGGAGGATATGCTGAATGAGTGTAATCAAAGTCAGTCCGGTGGGCATTTAACAGAACTGTTCCGAATTATAATCTAAACTGGAAAGTTTAATAAAATAATTTCCAGTCAGACAGCTTTATTTTTATTTTTTTATTTTCTTTATTCTGCTTGTCTTGAAGTCTCTAGGCAGAGATAAAAATTCAGCTGGGAATTAATTTGGGGTATGTGGATCAGTCTGACCTTAATAAGCCTGGGATAATTTCCAGACAAACTGATTTTCCAGGAGTTGTGTCTCTAAGCTATCTTGATTTATTAATTCTTCCTTTTCACATTGAACCTCATTTCTTTCCATAAACAGGCTATGCCCCCCAGTTTGTACAATTTCACATGTGATATGTTTGAATAATAATGTTCAAAGACCCTCTTTCTCTCCTCTGAACTATGTGATAATCTAGGAGACCTTGTTTGTTCCTACTTTATTTCCCAAGAATAGCAATAGCATTTAGACTTTTATACTGCTTCACAGTGCTTTACAGCTTCTCTAAGTGGTTTACTGAGTCAGCATTTTCCCCCTAACAATCTGCATCCTCATTTTACCAACCTTGGAATGATGGAAGGCTGAGTCAACCTTAAGCCGTGTGAGACATGAACTGCCAAACTGCTGGCAGCCAGTGATCACTGAAAGTAGCCTGCAGTACTGCATTCTAACCACTGTGCCACCATGGCTCTTAAGAGACACTGTAGTTAGGAAACACTCAATATCTCTGTTAGTACTTGAAACAGGAAGCAAAATTGGAATATGATATTCATACCTAAAATAATCACTAGAAATTTCAAAGAATGAACAAAAACAGGAGCTAATAGCCATAGAACAGGAAAGCAAGTTAATGAACATGTACTTCTGACTGTCAACATGCATATGTCTTTACTTTCATAAACAGTGAAGAACAGAGTTACAGACTCTTTGTGCAGATGAATGTAAGCCAATGCAAGCATGTGGGATATCTGTAGAAGGACCAAGTGGGACAAGTAACAAAATGTGCATTGTGATATCAGAATGCCATCCCTGTGATTTATGTACTTGCATCCAACATCAGCTTGCAAGTATGAAGGGCCAAGATACACACTGTGATTTCACAGCACAGGTTTTGGCACTTTCTTGTCAACATATTGATGCCTATGGACAAAACATATCAGATGCCTATGGACAAAAGCAAGATAGTTTGATATCAACACACTCAGGACTCATACACATCATTTTGAAAACATAGCCCTCTCACCCATACAACAAAAAATATTGATCCTATATGTAGATGATATCTTTGTCATAATAAGAAAGGAACAACTAGAGAAGATACATGAAACAATCAATGATATCTTCAAAGGAATAAAATTCACAAGACAAGAAGAAACCAACAAACCACTCTCCTTCGTGGATATCCTCACCAACAGAGGAATTGGTGGAAAATTAAAAACACAAGTCTATTGAAAAACCACCCACACTAACCAAGTGTTCCACTACCAAAGTAGCAACCTAACTTCCCACAAGAGGAGCTTTATTCAGGTGAGCACAAACTCACTGCAGCAACTTAGAATATCAGAAATGGAAAACAAACCATCTATACAATATTTTCCAACAAAATGGAACCCAACAGCTTTCTCAAAAGTGTCTGACCATTCAATCCACTCTGCCATATATCAAAAACAATTCAGAAACAAACAACTTGTTGTGTATCATGTAGTAATAATAGTTATTACCATAGGACACACAAACCAATTAAAGCCCTCCAAAATATCTTACGTAAACCAAAACCAATAGCCCCACGAGAAAAAGAAGTCATCTACAACTTACAGTGTAAAAATTGTAACAAGGACAGGCAGACAAAAGACTAGCATAATCCATCCATGAACATTAACTAGCAGACAGAAAACATGATGAAAAATCCTTTATTTCACAATACACAGACAAATTCAACCATAATTTCAGTTGGGAAACTGAGCATCCTAGACCAAGCTAAATCCAAAAATGTTAGGGAATTCCTGGAAATTTGGCACTCAATCAGCCATCGACAAACACATAGAGCTAAACAACATCTACAAACCTTCAAAAAAGAGAATAAAAAAAGCTAACAGGAAAAAGAAACAATCAGAACACCTCTTTGCCAGCAATCAATAGATAAACAGGAATTAACACCGGGAAAAACCAGGACAAATAATCAAACAGCAAACTCAGCCTAATGAAGGAACTATCAAGGAGAAAACCTCTACCAACGCTGACAGTGCATGCTATTGTACAAAAACAGAGAGCAAACCCCATTCCCTCCTAGCATTGAAAATGTTACCTAGTCCAGTAATGAAACATCTACAAGAAAACAAGAAAGTTCATAGAGCACAAAGGATATTACAGTACTTTTTTCAGATCAGATAATTATACTTCTTGAAATATGTTACTCTTTTTTTGAGTTTGATAAAGAGAAGGAATCAAATTGGTCCATGACATCCAGTAATACTGGTAGGGGTTTTCCAAGATAGTTTTTCAATTCTGCAATCAATGATCTTAAAATAATTTAGTACTCCATTCACAACATGTTCAACAATGTTGTTGTTGAATCATATAAGCGAATCTGGGAAGCATAACTCTCCCTTTCATCACCAAGATTGAAAGGGGTTGTATTTGGATCACTCATCTGATTTTTAGTTAGTTTATAATGTCTAGTGTATCATCATTCAGAAATTCAGAACTCTTTAATTTTTTTCAGTACTGGGCCTTTTGAAAATTGTCTGCTTTTAAATTTTCATTTTATAAGCCAGGATTTTAAAGTAGTCGTATTTATATTGATGAACTAAGGGGGATATTTGAGTTTTAGGCACAGCGAGGTTGATGAGATCTGGGAATAACTATGTATATTTTGGAAGCTTTAGTGTCCATCAATCCTCCTTAAAGAAACAAAAAACAAACAAACCCCATGCTTTTTATGGGTAGGAACCTGGATTAAGTAGTTCAAGTTAATTAGAGGAAAGACAAAGACTCAATGCTGGCTTTTTCAAACTGGGAATAGTAGTGGGATTCAAAAAATTTTACTACTAGTTCTGTGGGTGTGGCATGGTGGGCCTGACAGGGGAAGGATACTGTACAATCTTCAGTCAGAGGTGATATTTGCCAGTTCTCCGAACTCCTCAAAATTTCCACTATCGGTTCTCCAGAACTGGTCCGAACCTGCTGAATACCACCTCTGATTGGGAAGCATGAACAGCCAGTATGTAGATTGATGTATCATAGCATATTAGCAGCATTTCTACCACTGTGTAATAATTTTTAAAAAGATATCTAAAAAAATAATAATCTTACAAGCATTCAGCATCATAGGTGCTGTAGTTGAGAAGCAAAATTATTTCATGCCTACATACAGGCTCTAATTTGAAAACAGTAGAAAGCAGCAGTAAAGCATGATTTCTGGATAGGGGATAAAGAAAATTTACTCTTTCTGCTTTTCTGGGATTTTAATTTCTGGACTAGTAGTTGTATCTTTTGTACTGTGTGTCTCTGTGTGTGCATAAAATAACATTTGCCAGTTTGGTTCTAGAATGGATAGAATTTTAAATTTAAAAAAAAAATCTATAACTGTTAACCGCAGTGTATTTTAGGTATGTTCATAGGTTCATATGGCCATTCCAAGAATCCTTCAAGGAGAATCTTTGCTCTTCAAAGAGCCAATGGTGCTGTAAATTAAATAAAAAGTTACTTATAACTGCAGTCCTTATCTATCTTCTCTGCAGATTACAATATTTTCTCCCCCTGTGGAAGAAGAATCACTAGCCATAACAGCATTCCAGCTAAGGGTCATCTCACTTCCTTAAAATATTGGCAAGTTCTTGGGTCAGTTTACAATAAGTAAAATCTGACTTTTCCAGCTTTGAAAACTGCTAGACACAGTTGGGCATTAATAGATTTTTTAAAAATTAATAATTTAGATTTTGACCCAGATTCATATGAAAAACTGACCTAGTAGTTCTAGTTTGATAATTAGAAGAAAATACTTTACTGGAAGTTCAGTGTTGTAGAAGGGATCAGCACAGTTTTTGCATACAATTCATTTGAACCATTTGTTTGGCAGTATAGACAAGATATGTGCAGTTGGAATATTATGAAGGGGATGCATTGTAGCTTCAGAGGCACTAGAAATACTTGGAATGTTTAACACAACCTGTATTTGAAGCATCAGTTCAGGTCTGTAAGATACTAAGGACTATAATGAAGATTAATATGTATGATTTGTGGAATATGGAATTGGAATTTCTAGTCCTGGAAAATCAATAGGTCCAAATTTGAAGAAATGTCAAATACTGTATGGTTCTGATGACTTGGTGATGAAATTAATTCATCAGAAGAATTTCTTTTATGTTAACTGATTTCCCCAAAGATTTTTTTTAAAGATGGGATTTTTTTGGTTCTATTTTATAATCGATATAAAAGGTTTTTGATTTAATGATGTAGCTTTGGTCTTTTAAGCCTTTTTGTTTCAAATAATTACATAGTTTAATACAACTTTGGGAGAAAATGTAGACTTAAGATGTATGTGTTACAGTTCAAAATTATGGAATGTAATTATTTTTGTGAAAACTCTATAAAACCTAATGATTAACTAGGGGAATCATCTTACACAAGTGGAAAGAAAACAACATTTAAGATGTAAAAGAATGTTATCAAGAGATTGTTTTCTTTGTTAAATTTTAAATTGTTTTTATCTTGTAACGATGAAACGATTGGGCAATATGTTTCTATGAGGTCTAGATTGAAAAATAAAAACCTGAGCTAGTCATACATTAGTATAAAATTGATCTTTGTCTTTGTAAGTTTTATTTTGTATTATACTTCTATATTATATCATAATTATTGTGTTATAATATTTCAGTTTGTTAATTTTCATCTCTCTCTTTCTCTTACTTCCTCACACCCACATTACAGTATTAAACATTCATCTCCACTATGTATTTGATAATAGTAAACAACTCATATTTTCTTTCTTTATCAAGATCTGTGATGAAATTCTTTTAATTTCTTATTTCACAGCACTAGCAATATTGGGCAACAATTCCAGTGACACAGCAAACATGTTTACAATGTGCTCTTTTGATACCTGGGGCTATTAGCAAGGAAAAAAACAACAATGCCACTCTTAGATAATCGAGTGGCTCTGGAAATATTCCCAGGTATGGAACCATGTGCAGTGATTTAGAATCTAAACAGATGACTAGAAGGAAGCAGCCTTAGTCAATCAATGTAGTAGAGAAAGTAAGGTTGGTTTTGCTCTTGAGTTATCCCATTTCTCTGTATCTTTTGTCTAGCAAGCAGGAGAGTAGAGAGTGGCTATCAGATGACATTAATAAGCATTATTCCTAGGGATGTATGCATCATCCTGATTTCCTTTCAACTGTCTGTTAAAGAAATTGCAGGGAGTTTGTGATAGAACAATCAGTAGCAGCATATGATAAATGAATCCATTCTCTCTGCTTTAGAAAAAGCTGAAGTGGCACTTTATGAAATTGCTAAGTGTAAAAGGTTGAATTCATGACTATTGTCCCCTCTACTCATCACCTAAAGATAGACTATTGTGAATTCATTCAACAGAACTAATCCTAAATTGTGTCATCAACTATCATGTGCAATCAAGATTCCAACTTAAAGAAATAATTGCAAATTCCATATCCTAATCCAAAAGTGGATTATTCTTGCTATATAATACCTACAGTGGACTCTCATTACCTAAATTTCTAAAATCACAGTAACAGTTCTGAACAATTCACATTCCTTTGGTGAGAAGATAGAAGTTGCCAGTAAGATAGTTTGTTTACTGTTGCATGAGTAGACCATAATATCCATGCCTCCAAGTGTCTTTGTGATATTATTACTCCATTTCCATACAGGCATGACACTAGGTATTTATGGATTTTCCAAGCCCAGATCATCTTACATTAAAAAGAGAAAATTTAAAACCAGTATAACAATCTAAACAAAGAAATCTTTCAATAACTTTATTACAAATATTAAAAAAATTCAACACAACAGGAATTAAAAACTTATGTGACATTATATAACATTTGAGGCCCAGAAATTAGAGGTCTGAATGGTATTACCAGTGGCCAGGAACAAATTGTCCATTGTACATGGTCCATCAAGATTATGGAGAATATACAATGGTCCATACCACATTGATATGGATATTATCCATATCAATAAATGCTCAGGACTCTGCAGTTCTCCAGATTCACAATTTATATCTCTTGTGATATAGCCTGATGTCTTCAGGTTCTTCTCACATTGTGAGATCCCTGTTTTCAGTCTTTTCTGTATGGGAAAGACCTTCTGAGTTTCCATATTCTGTATAGGAGATGGTACCCGAGCATAGGTTCTTCCATAAAGTTGGTTCAATTTTCATTATAGTTTGAGTTATGCCATAGTTCTATTTGATGAGATAGAATTAATTCTGTCATCTACAAAAAAGATTTTCTTTTCTTTTTCCTGCTTGAACCAAGTTTATTTGAACAGTGCTGAGGAATAACCACAAACTTCTGCCAATTTAACAACAGTACAAATAACCTTTATATAGTTGTACAATAAATACTAACTGGTAATGATGCCAAATGCCAATATTATTATTTTTGATAATAAGAGTTACATTTTCTGCTTACAGTGACAATACCCAGTTAATAAAATGGAAGTAAGCAAGCACAGGCAGCCTTTGTGGTAAGTACTTCAATTCCCATTTAAAAATACAAGTGCTGATTTATTTTATTCTTAATTTTATTTATTTTCAAAATACATATAAGATTTACATTTTAACAGTTCTGTTAAATACAATATTTACAATTCTTCTCCATATCAAACCTTATTTCGCTTATCTAACCATATATATAAAACAAAAAAGATTTTCTTGTGCTCAGTCATGGGGAACAAGGCTCCTGTTCATATGTGGGATGATGGTGATTCTGAACAAAAAAACTTATATTTAATTTATTTCATTTACTTTAAGGTTTAATTAAGATTAAATCTAGTAATGTATTTCATAATTTCCTTATTGTCACATTAAATTCAGAAAGGTAATAAAAAGGTAATAAAAGAAAGGTGTAATATGTTCTGGAATTTTTGAATTTTCAGGTCTCTTTTGCAGTGAATGTATTGTGGAGTTTTACATGATCGTGACCTCCCTTTCTTTAATATTGTGACCCTGGCAAATATTATCTATTTAGTGGCCAAAGGTTTTTACTTTCCCCCCTCCTTTAAAGTCTCCTTTATCCTGCTCTAGCATCTATAGGACAACTTATTACATGACTATAAGCAGAGACATTTGGCATCTGGAGGACACACAAGGGCTGTATAAAAGAGAGCCAGGTATGTAGGCTTTTGAAGTAAACTGTGTTTCCTCTTTCTCAGATTTGGTTTTCAGTTTCCATATTTTAAGGTTTGGTTGAAAATGTAATATTTAAAAGCACCAAAAATAAATTGGGCTTTACAAGCCAGGGTTGCATTGATGCTTGGTTGAACAATGCTGAAATATCTGTGTGCAAAAGAAAACGTGGGGTGGATTTTAAAAAGTTTCAAGTGAAATCCTAGTGGGGCTCTTCATCTGTTTAAGAAACCTAAAATGATTGGTTTATTCTGCAATTAGCAACTGCCTGGTCTCCCATGTTTGCTGGCAATTGAAAATTTAGTATTTTCAAGGCAGATGTGTCTAGTTTTGTTCACACATCCAAGCACAGTGATAGGAATAGCCTTTCACATAAAAGGAAAACTGCCATATTTTTTATACTGAAATTATGATGAAGCAAAAAAAGGGGTAATGTAGAGTTAAATAACAATTTTTAACACTTTCTCAGAGGAAAGCAATAATGAAGCTGATGAATCGCACATGATAAGAAATTCTGAAGTAGGAGGCCCTCGCAGAAAAGTCCATCTGAGTTTTTCTCAGTTTCTGTCAGAATGATGAAAGTAGTGTGAGGGCCTCATGCTTCAGCTTCCTTCCTTTTGAACACATGTGCAACATTGTGACACTGTCTTTGCCTTCTCTGTGGGCACTGCATGAAGAACACATCATTAGAACAAAAGTGAGCAGGTGTTAACCTTGTGAGATTCATTTATAGAAATTCTGAAAACAGGAGAATGGTGTCAAATGCATTCACTTTGTTCAAACCTACCAACCTTCAGGCATGGAATGCAGCTGAGAGCCTGCACTTTGCCCTAGAGATCTACAGAAAGTGTTATAGTTCCTTTCTGAATCAATCCATTCTGACTATTAAATGTTGGGATGTAATGGAACAAAATGTTTCAAATTGTAATGTTTCAACCATTCTACATTAACAGAGGGACACAAGCGAGATCAAGTGAGGTACTAATACCACGCTATAAAGCCTTAGTAAGACCACACCTAGAGTACTGCATCCAGTTTTGGTCACCACATTATAAAGAAGATGTTGAGACTCTAGAAAAAGTGCAGAGAAGAGCAACCAGGATGATTAGGGGACTGGAGACTAAGGCATATAAAAAACTGTTATAGGAACTGGGCATGGCTAGTCTAGTGAAGAGAAGGACCAGGGGAGACATGATAGCAGTCTTCCAATATCTGAGGGGCTGCCACAGAGAGGAAGGGGTCAAGCTATTTTCTAAAGTGCATGTAGGCCAGACAAGTAATAATGGATGGAAACTGAACAAGGAGAGATTTAACTTGGAAATAAGGAGAAACTTTCTGACAGTGAGAACAATCAACCAATCAACATCTTGCCCTCGGAATTTGTGGGAGCGCCATCACTTGAGACCTTCAAGAAGAGATTTATCTGTGTTGCATACTTCTGCTTTGAACTTACCCCTTGAATCCCTGTCCATCCCATGGGTGAAGAAAGTTCTGTCAATAAACCCAATTACATTATTCAAAGTAAAGAATCCCTGTCCATCCCATGGGTGAAGAAAGTTCTATCAATAAACTCAATTACGTTATTCAAAGTACAGAAGAAACTTGGAGTCAGAGAATTACACTTGTTTGGACTTATTTATATATTGCTTTAAAAATTAATTAGGCTTGCTTGAAGGGACTGACCAGGTGTTCCAGGATCTTCCCTATTTTCTCCAATTGAAATTTGGCCCGATTGCATTAATGCAGCACAAAATGTGATCATGTGTAATACAGTTCAGGTGATATAAACCTGAAATTCTTCAATTCTCTACTACAGTGGCCCCTTCTATGACAGGTAATGGGGAAGTATCTTCACTTTCCTCAGAATATGACCGATTCATCACCATGTTCTGATTTCAATTTTAATGTATATAAATAGTGATAATTATGTGGCAATGAAAGAGACAAATTAACCAAAGCCAGAACATGAGATGTAGTATACAAGGTGCTAACCTGTTTGAAGCATGATTATACAGTATATGCCTAATCCCCATGACAGCCCAATTAGTTTTCAAAGTCCCATGATTTCTCCATGTCTGTTGGACCACAAACTGCCTCTTCTTTCTGGTGATGAGCAGATTAAGTTTGTTCCGTGAAAATCCACCCCCAAATTTTAACTGTGGAATTACCACATCACTTTGGCGGTAGAATGGATTGTATTTTTTCCCCAATCTAGGAAATTACTTTACAGACAATGTACAGAACTTCTTTTCTTTCTTGTAACTGAACTGATAGAAAGCTCAAAAAGTCACTATTTAAAACTTCATGTTATGGAATTAAAAGTGTTACATCAAATGGGGTAAAATATGTTCAATCATATATCATGGGAAACCAAGTGAAGTAAAAATATTTTATCTGTCCAACTATTGAAACTGCTATCTACCTGGGGAGCAAACTCCATACTACCTTCATGTTGGCAACATTTGGTCTTTCACAGATGGACACAAAAAGAAATATGTGAAAACACCACATAGGAATCATGAAAACAATCACTAGAATTTTAAAAATGTAGCAAAGAAGCAGGTGAGAAAGCAATGAAGTACAGGGTGAAGAAGACAATAAATGGACAATGTCCCTTCAAAATTCATGTGGCCTTAACTGACAAATTTCTAATTTCTTGAACTACCTAGGAAAGGAGTCAAGAAAAAGAAAATCTATTATGGATGGGGAGATGAGGGACTGAATGGATGTCTAGAATATTGTTAAGTTTATTATTGCTTGGAAATCTCTCTTGCATTGTCTCAATATTGTCCTTCAGCAAAGCTGAAAAGGTTCAAGGGGGCTGTATAGGGAGCTATTCTCTTTCATCAAGGACGTGTATTGTGCTGTTGAAAGGAAAGAAAAGGAAAGGAAAGGTTCACCTGGGAAATAATGGCAGCCTTTCTTTATCAGGTACAGCATTAATGGATTTCAGAGTTTCATTCAATTTTGCCACCTGCTCTGAATTTCAAGGAATTTAACAGAATTATGTACTAATTATGAACATGTCATCACTAAAACAGGTAAACTTTTATTGAAATATGAGAAGAAGATGTGAAAGAATGTATGAACTTTGGTTTAATATCCAAATGGAACATGGGAAAATATTTAGTTGATACATTATGTTCTGATCTTAAGAGACTTTCTGTAAAATTATCATTGGTATTTGTCACCAGAGAAATTGTCTAGAAAATATAAATGTGCTTCAAATCTTTGCTGGATATGTGAAAAACATAAAAGGGTATTTTATCATGTTTGGCAGACATGTAAAGAAGCCAAACATTTTTTATAAAAAAATGGAAAAGTTTGACATTACCCACAATGAAGGAAGGGTTAGTGAATATGATGAAGATTGCAGAGATGACTACATTAACTTCCTTCATCAGAGAAAAGACTATCTATATTTATGGTTGACTGGAAATGTCTGATAGCCTTTCTGCATGAAAAATTAAAAAATGCACTTATGACTTGTGGTTTGATGACTAGGAAAAATGGATAGCATAAAAAAATGAACTTTTTGTAAGCATAGAGTAAGAGATAATTTTGTAATCATACTTATATTTGCTCCAGAGGAGATTGATGCTTCTTCTTTCTACAATATTTTGTCCAAAAGGGTCTCTCGGTTTTTCTAGGAGGTCCAGAGGGAGAGTTGGAAACATATTTCATTTAAAGCTCGTGCTTTGTTTTACCATAAAAAGGTAAAGGAGTCCCTATGGATTTTACTCCACTAGTTGTAGCCAATTGTATTGGCTGGTGCCCATCTCCGTTATAATGCCATTGAGCTAGCGCTGTGCAAAGATGCTCCCATGGTCATGTGACCAGCATGATGTTGCATAGCACTGTTACTTTCCCACCAAAGTGATATATATTTACCTAGCCACATTTGCATGCTTTTGAGCTGTTAGGTTGGCAGGAGTTGGAGCAAGAATGGAAGCTCACCTCGTTATGTGGACAAGACCACATAACTGAGTCACCATGCCTCCCTTGCTTTACGTATGCTATTTAATTTGGAAGAATGCTCATAGGTGGAGTGTGGTACATCTGTACTTTTTGTGTACGAAAGACCTCTCTTCCCTTGTGTAGTCATCTCTCTAGTGTCCACATCTTCCCTGGCTTCAATGAACTGTCAGAAGAATTCCTTCCAATCAGTTCCTATAATAGTTCCAGAAAAAAAACACATCTGTCATTAAAGAAATACTGGGGAAAATGTCCACCCTGTTTTTCTGCTCCAAATTTAGGGAAACTTTCAAAAGCCATTGCACCCACATTTTATGTCTTTAATTTTGATTCTTTAAAAAAAATCAAATGCATCAAGGAGTAGAAGTCAAGGAATCAGTGGGTACCTTGGAGCGCAGTGGCTCATATGGTTAAGACAGTTGGGTTGAAGGTTAACAAGCCAATGTTTGAAATCCAAGTGCTGCTGCCTGTTGGGTGAGCTTCTGTCATTTGCTCCAGCTCCTTAACAGGGGCATGAAAGGAGCCCTGAACCAGACATCCCCTTGCAACAATGATGTCACCGGCTAATCTTTTAAACTTGGAAGCATATTAAAAGGGGCTTCTGACATGAACCGGATGGGACAGGGGAATGGGTACTTTGAAGCTGATGGAAATATACATACTAGAAACTCTGTACAGAACAGTAAAAAAATTAATTAGATAAGTATTACACGTTTTTGCTTATGCCTATTCATTTCCATAGATCACCAAGGATTGCTGTCTTATTTTGTCATGTGAACATTTTACTCCGCCTGACTCTTCAGAGTGAAAGAACATCAGAGCCAGTTTCTTATTAATGAACTTCTGTTTGCATAACCTGACAATGAAAATCGATATCTTTGTTCACAACATTTGGTGAATTCATAAGTCAGATCAATATCTGTCTAATGGTGATTTCATCTCTTTGGATCAATTTCAGGCTAATTCTTGGAATACAGATGGATGTTTGCATTGTGAAATCCTTAAGACCCTTGTCATCTTAGATAGCCAAGAATGGAAGATAGAACAGATTAATGGAAAAGGCAGTAAGACTCACTGCCAAGCAAAAGTATATGAAGAAAAAATAGTGTGAAATTTTAGATCAAAATACAGGGAGCTGTTGAACACAAAAAGGGACAGAGTGAGCCGGGAGCAAGGAAAGTTCAATTTATTTAGCATCTCTTTTCAGCTGTCACTCAAAATGGCATCTGCTAGGCTTATTGGGAGACAAATTTAAAACTCACACTGTACTTAGAGAAAATGTCATTGCTGAGACAATAGGACTTCATCCTATTTCCAAAGAAAAAGCCTTATGAACTCTATGATTGCAGACATGCACAGGTTTATGCAGTAGTGTTATATACTTGTCTGGGAATATATCTGAGTAAAAATTGCTCTCCTTCCCTCAAAAAAGTAAAATACCATTGAAATTAATGGGACTGGTCTCTCAGCAAATAAAGCATTTGATTGCATTTTATTTCCCAAAATTGTAATGAAGAGAAAGAGAAAAAGAGGGAGGGAGGGAAAGACTGTGGCTTTAGCACTTTAGAATTTAGGATGTAGTATACAATCATGCCTTTTCACAGCATACCACTTCTCTGAACAAACTGCTTACATGAAGATTATAGCTCTGAAATCGTGGCAACAGAGCACTGTGTACAAAAATAAATATTTTGCACAAGCTTTCAAGGACACAGCTAACATTTCTTTGCCCAGGAGCTTAACAGCCTACTTATATTATACCCCCACCCCAAAAGTTAATAAGGGAATTTAAAAACGAATTCTGTTGAATAAAACAAGCATAATTCCATTCCTCACCAAGATTTGAAAGGAAGTAAGTGGTCCCCCCCCCACAATATATTTGGAAGCTGAGAGCTTTCACATATACATAGCACCTTTGGAATACTGAAGAAAATAACTTTATAAAATTTTGGCCCATGCCTACTTTTAATGTAGAAGAGGAAAAGCTCAATGTTACTTGCATGAATATGTCTGCATGCATGGTAGACTGTTCCATTCATCTCTGAGAATTACAGTTTCTGCTCTTCCAAAATATAGTCCTTTAAAGCCATTGATAACATATTTTCAGCTGAACAGACCACTTTCCAACCTGAAGAGAAAGATTAAGAATTTGATGGATATTTTAAAGCAGACAGTTGTTGGCAAAGGAAGGAAATTCTGTAGTCTTATTAAGAGAAACTCCAAGTCATTATGTCCTTTCCCCCCTCATAATATCATTCCTTTCCTTGCTGACTTTCCATTTTAATTACAATAATCTGACACACTACATTTATATTCTGCTGAAAATAACAAGGTAACTTTTCTTTAAAAAAAATTTCATTTGATTACTTCTACATTCATGAATAAGTCAATTACTAGTGTTATAAAGGTTACAGATTAACTACCATCTATATAGCCAGTATAAATCAAAGCTTTCCTATACATAGCTAGGTTAAGATATTGCAATTCTGGAGTCTTATGGCAATGCTACTCGAATGCCTTGATCATTATTGTTGTCAAATGAAATTAATAAAAGCAAAAAGGCATTCAGTAGTCCCACAATGACCTTCCCATTGAGTTTTTGCGCTAGTCTGAAGGATCCTGTCTTAACCCAATATCAGCCAGGTTATAATACTATTTTACTATCCTTTCTCAACCTTTAGAGTAGTGTTTCTTAGCCTTACCAACTTTAAGATATAGAAACTTCCACTTACAGAATTCTCCAACCAGTAGTTAAATCAGGGGAGTTAAACTCGATTTCCTTGAGGGCCGCATTAGGATTGTGTTTGACCTTGGGGGAGCCAGGGTGCTGTGGCCAGGGTGGGTGTGGCCAGGTTGACGTCACTCATGTTGGGGGTCCAAGTGCTCTGCCAGTGAAAATGGGCTCCTGGGCTCTATTTTCAGCTGTGATGACCTCCTGGAACCCTCTTCCAGGAAAACGGAGCTCCAGAGGGCCGCCTGTGACCCTCCCGAGCTGTGTTTTAGCTGGCAGAGGCACCCTAGGCTGATCCTTTGCTGTTTCCAGGGAGGCCCACCAAGCCAAATCTAAGCACTTCATGGACCAGATCTTGCCCTGGGCCTTGAGTTTTACACTCCTGATCTAGATCAATTCCCAGTGTACCAGAAGGGTTCTTTTTCTGGTATATTTAATACATACCTACTCTCTTTTAATTGGAGGTATAATCATCCAGTTAAATCCAGCAGATGGCAGCACCTAGCCAACCTTAGCTATTTACAAAGTAAATATGAACTAAGTAGAGTCAGCTTTGGGAAAGTACTGAGAAATGTAAGATTAGAAGCTAGACAGGGAAATTGAAAACATTACAGAAGAAAGAAATGGCAGCCCCGCTTCCGTTTCATGCTAAGAAAATGGCCCAGTTTTGTCAAGAGTTGAACCTGACCTAAAGGTGACTTTCCTTTCATTTTACTTTTTATAGTACTCAGTTGATCTCATTTTTGAGCCAATATCCATCGCATTATATCAGGGTTTGCACCACAATCCAATGGTTTTCCTCAGACTAAAGATCAGTCATATTTATTCTCCCTCCTAGGAAAATGCTTATGCTTTCCAAATCACATTATAATGAATATATGAATCCCCTGCAAATTTCTTTCCAGTACTTGATATGCTTGAAGACTCTAAAGAGCCATTTCCCCTTGAAGTTTACATTACTGGGCAAGCTCATTTGTGGGGTAATTCAACATTACAAATCTCCCTTTACATGGCATAGTCCTCTATTTAAAACGATGTCAGAAGACATTCTTCTTTTTCAGAGTCCATTCCTCTGTTTGTCGGACTGTCTATTCATGTTTAGTTTAAAGATGAGGAACTATAAGGGAAGAGAGTAGCTCTTGTCCATTGATTGTTGGAACAGCAGCTAAACAGCTCTCCTAGTCATTGTTTCCTAAACTATTAGGAGATTATTGCATTTCTATTTATAATATTTTCTCAGTTGGCAACACAGTTATACATTAACATATGGAAATGTAGAAAATTGATCTGCACATCACCCTCTGTTCCTTTTCTGTGGTTATGTAGAAGCAATTGTGATTTGAGAGGGCCTTATGTAGAAGATGAGATAGAGCTGAAAGGGTATCAAAAATCATTCCTACTAGCCCAATCCCTTTGCTGCACCAGCACTGATATCCATCAGGAGTCTCAATTTTACGGGGATTTATTTATCTATTCCACAAGTAAAGCTACAATGGAAATTCCTATCATAAATCATTTAAGTCACTACACATAAACTGTAAGAGAAGAATTTGAGGAAAGAAAAAGCCCAATTTCACTTGCTTAGGACAGCTTCCCATAGTAAAATTCCCCAGACTGCACTATAGAATTCATCCCCAAATCCAAAAGATTCCCTTTTCCTGCACTGTCTTTAATAAGATATATGGAATATGATTTTATAAGACTTCACTTCTTGCCCCGTATTTATCTTTGGATAATATTTATTCACCTTCATTGGGCATCCAGGGGGGGATGGAGAGATAATGAATACATTGCAACATTGTAATGCAAAAATGGCTTCTTTTGGATTTGTCTTACAATGTTGCACACCAGCATGCCAGGGTCAGAGTTTGCATTGTGATATTATCACACTCTTTTGTCATTTTCACAAAATCTCATTTTGCTGCAGGTATCCTTGTACTTTTGACCAATATGTTTGGATTGTTGTTTGATAAATTCCCTGTTCTATGTACTTTCATGCTGGCTGATTATCACAGCAGAAGTGCTGTGTATAATAGAAACTGAGATCATTCTGGACTGGACTGTCATTGGTGAGTAAAGTGGGCCCTGTTTGCTCTTCTTTTCACTGCTGTAAAAGCCCGAGAAAGACTTATTAGTGGGGGGAAAGTCTCATTGTCAAAAATACTGAACCTGCCTCCACCCGTGACCTAGCTATAATCATAACTAGATACAGTGCAAGAATTTTGCCTTTCATGTCTCATAAAAGGCTGTGAAGAGGAATAGATCAAGGGTAGATATTGATTATATTGAGAACTCAGCCTATTTTTTATACCCTAGCAAGATCATCCCCAGAGACAGGTAGTGTTCATCAGAAGACTTGCTGACTGATCTCCAAGAAACTGTTGTAAATATCATCTCTTCATTGCCTGAACATGCCATCCCCACAGAGAAGTTAATCAGAACTTCAGATCAGAGCA
Organism: Pseudonaja textilis; assembly: GCF_049901715.1. Classification (NCBI taxonomy): domain Eukaryota; kingdom Metazoa; phylum Chordata; class Lepidosauria; order Squamata; family Elapidae; genus Pseudonaja; species Pseudonaja textilis. The sequence continues at coordinate 50,973,403 of NC_141994.1, forward strand.
TCTCCTTGGGCAGAAGAATTTCCTCAGATTCTGAACCATGTTTGCTCACCTAAACTAGCACTGGGGCACTCTAAGAAGGTGGGATTTATTAGATTATTATTTCTGGGATGGTCTGTCTTTGTTTCTCTTTACTTGAAGCAAACCAAACCCATCTTTAAAAACTTCCCTTACACTTGAATGAAAAAGTCATGAAAATGTAAGATTATGAAGTATAAATCACTGCTTCCACACTTGAAGTAAAAAAATCCAAAATCTAGAAAAATACATGTCTCCTACCAACTCCAGGCATGACATTATCTAATAAATAAACTGGGCAGTGTTGCAGAATAGCTTGGATATTAAGTAAAATACATAAATAGTGCAATGAGCACTAAAACAAATGTCCATATGTTTAAAAGGAGAATATATGCTTTTGGGGGGAGGGGTCATAAATTAACAGTGTTATCAAAAGTTACCTCCATTTGGATCAACCAGTATTAGCCCCAGTATGTAGCATGCAAAATGATTTAGAGAAACTAAGTTGTGTTTTTATATTTGGGATGAATTTCAGTTTCAACTTGAGACCAAGTCACATATAGTCTGAAATTGGCCAGAGAAATATATAAATCCTATGAACCAAGGCTATCACCAGGGTCCAAAGCCTGAATATCTGAATTATTCTAAATGAAGAATTCACCTTCAGCACTTGTCTCTCACTGCCTTTTCTCTCTTTCAGATAAATAATGCAATTTCCTTTTGTCTTCTAAGTGATATTCTTATCCTTATAGAGATGCCAGTGATTTAATACATGTCTGCAGCAATTCCTCTGATCACCAGATGAAAGATACTTTATCAAGGCAGAGTATTATTCTAATTAAATACAAAATGGCTGAATCAGATGATTTAAAGAGTAAATACTCAGCAGGAGAAAGATGAGATAGGAGCCATTCTCAGCTAAGTCTCCCATTACTCAGTAGGAGGTAAGAACAAAGTGCTAACAGGAGAAAGTTAAAGTGAGTCTTGTTAGACAGCTGATCTATACATTTCAAAGCATTCCTATGAGTCAGCTAACTTACTTGACCTGATTCCTCCCTATCAAGCAAATTTAGAACAAGTTTGTTCTATTGGGCTTTTATCTAATATCAGTTGTGTTTCCAGCGATGGGAATAAGAGAGAAGGCAATTCACTCTTGGGGCTAGATTGAAAATTCTAGCATAACCACAAAAGCACTGTGTATTGTATTATTCAGATTGTAGTGAAAGCCCAATTTAATAATTTAACAAATAAATTATTGTAACATGATGTCCTTTATTTCCAATTGCTCATTAAATTGGAGAATACACCACTGCAACAACTTACATTATTTTCATGATGTTGTTATGCAAGTTATGTAGTTACTTATATGATGCAAGTTTATGCCAAATCTACATGATTGCATAGTTAATTTATTGGTCAATTGCATGTAAATCTAAGCTTCACTGTATATATAAGGGGGGTGGGGGCGGGGGGGGCACATATTTTTTTTCTATCTCAAGTGCAAAATCCAGAAGCAAATTCCAAGAAGAAATAACTTGGCATTTTCTAGTTTTGAAGGAATAGAATTTTGCTCCTGACTGCTCTAATATGAAGATAAATTTGAATGAAAGTAAATGTGATTAAAATCAATACATTGATAACTTTCCCTACTTATTTTCTCCCACCTCACCCTCAATACTCAGAATAACGTTGCTGTTTTCATGAGATTCTCAACAAATAACCCATAACAAAACGTTCCTTTTGCATTGGTATAATTCAAAGATTCGATTATGCAAAGCTTTGAGCTAAAGAGTGCTGTTCTTCCATGGTGTTTCAAACAAAGCATATTCTTTGATGGTGTTTTGCAAAGTAATGTAGCTCTCTTATTTCTTTGAGTAATGTGGCTCATGGCTTCCCTTCCATAGGGAACCATGGAGATGACCTTGGAGAAAGCAGCCAGAATCCATTAGGAAAACACCCAGTACAGAAGAAGCATGAGTGAAGCCCAAGAAGCAGGAAAAGACTCAGACTGACTTGTCTGAGAATCCCTGGGGTATAAGAAGGAAAAAAGGGAAACTTGCAAAATTGTGTTACCAGAGTCTGTTTCACTAAACTATAGATCTAGTCTTCTTGTAGAAGCCAATTCTTGATCTGGTTATCTTCACTGTCTTCCACTGCTTCTATGCAGCTTTCCCCTATGAATAGGATTTTTAACATTCAGCATTTGGCATATTAGATGATTAACAGTTGTTCTTATCACAGAATATACAACATACAAGAAGATTTAATTAAAACACTAGGGAATTACATATTGTTGATTTCTATATTTCTCTATAGTTAGTCCATGGAAACTTTCTGGCACTGCCACTTAAATATGCTTTTTAAAAAATAAATGTGAAGCTTTGCGGACAGGGAATGGGGAATCAAGGAGAGTAGGAACCAAAAAGGGTACCCACTGAAAGATGAAAGGGTTGAGCTCCAAGGAATGAAGCCTTCACAAGCAATTAAAAAACAAAACCTTGCAATCGACAGTCAGCAGAGTACATTGCTGCACACAGCCTGGATAAAATGGCTGACCTGGACTGTGATCAGTTGCTGGAAGGGAGGGGCATGGCAAGCACTGCAGCCAATCAGAGCTGGAGCTGCTATTAGAATGGAATGTAGCACTGAAAATCTTCTGTTCTGAAGAGATTAAAACACCTTACGTCAGAAAATAGCAGATTTGAATCAAGCTGAACAATATGGTCCAGGAATGCATTTGCAATGGACTGGGAGTCAGAGGAGGATGACATCATCCATTCATAGCATTTATATCTTCATACAGTTATGCAGAGACAGTCACGTCAGTCGTTTAGTGGAATTGTATAGCTTTGGCTTTTTTTTCAGCTTCACATATTGGCTCTTCTATTCTTTCCCTGCAAGCCATTGTTCATTCCTATGCTGTCTCTTCAATTGTTGTATCACCCTGTCTCTTTGCCATTCTTATTTCAAAATCTCTTTCCATTTCTCATTTTCCTTTGCAATCTGACTTTCTTTCCAAGTCTCTTATTTCTAAAGCTTTATCTCTTATTGCTGGTTGAAATGAAAAGTGATACACATTTTTTTAAAGAGACTAATTTCCCCGCATTTTTCTATCATTTTAATTATTTTCTTTTATTAAGGAATTAAAATGTGAATGTGTAGGTCTAATTCCATGATAGGCTATCAGAGAACTGATGGGATAGAGTTCAGTCAACCAGAGATATTAAGAATATCAGAATCAGTTATTTTAGTCTGAAGAAACTGAACACAGAATAGGAGAATTACACTAACAGTTACATATGGTGAACATGTCAATAAACTCTATGGCAGATTGTATAAATTCTTGGTTTCGTTATTGCTCTTGAGGTTTCAAATGTCTTTTTTTAAAATCACAACCGTAAAGACAGACTACAATATTTTAACTTTGAAATGCTCATTTCAGAAAGAAGAAGGAAGAAACCGAGCATAAAAATACAGAATAAATATATTTAGAAATGTTCTTATGAAGATTTTGGCATATTAGCAGATGTGGTGCAGTTAATATGTTGGATTGGCAGATAACTAGGCTTGGGTCTCCTTTCAACCCCTAAAAGCCACTTGATGACTTTGGATAATTTCTCTCTCACTCCAACCAACATTGGTTGGCAAATAGGAAGATGGAGACAAAATTAAGCAAGGAAGCATATATGCCTACAACACTGATTTCCTAGAGGAAAGTTAGGATATAAATGCTTACAAAAGTATTGTAATATGTAATAAGCCATAACAGACTGGCTAAAATACCCAGCTTTATTTGCTTTCAAAGTGGAAATCCCATAGTCAACAGTAACACATCATTCAGGGAAGGGAATTTTATCCCCTGTGCACATACAATTTCCACCCCACTGAGGGTCTAGAAAAGATCTTCCATTTTTGCCCTAAATAGTGTAAATAAAAAAGCTTTAATAATCCAGATTTAATTATACAAAACGTAAAACTTTCAAATCCAAGGGAATTAAGGCTGTTTTACACTTAACAGTGGGAGCATCAGCATGTTTGGTTAGAAAATCCTATTGAAACCAATATAGCTCTTGCTTAGAAAAATGGATATAAGATTCTAGCTTCAGGCCTTCTGTATTTTTATTAGTCTTTTTCTTCCTTCCTAGTGTTCATAATGTCTCCCAATTTAATAACTGCTGCAAATTTCATTAACATTAGCTTCTTCCAGAGGCCTAATGGAGACATTAATAAAATGGCTGTCACATTTTTTCTGGTGATGACTGCTTGGCGCGCTCGTCCATTATATAAACACTCTGTTGTTTATTACTGTTTTTTTTAAGTATGGACTCTTCTTTCCTGCCCCTTTTGTTAAGCTATATGATATCATGAGTAATATCATGCCAACCTCAACTAATTTTAAAACCATCTAGAAGCAATCTGCTCTGGATGTGGCAAGAATGTGCTCTCCTATTTTGGCAATTTGTTAGACAGATCAGTCAGGATGCAAGAAAGAAAGCAAAGGCAAGAAAATGTAAAAAACAGGATAGCAGAAAGAAACAGTAAGAAAAAAAGGAAATGTCCCTATTATTTCTGGTTATGGTTTCTTCCAGCATTTACCACTGGTGTAGTAACTGACTGATTAGATTTCTATCCCATCTTTTCTTCAGGATAGCAAAGTGGTCTTTGAAGCATTCCTGCCACTATCAATTTCCAAAATAACTGTAAGGTAGGCTGGACTGAGAAAAAGGAGACCGACTTATAGCCACACCTGAGCTTCAGGTAATTGAGATGGAATACAGCCAGGATCTCTCCGTTTCTTGTCCAATTCCTTCACCACTACACCAGCATGGTAAACTTTACCTAATAGAATATTCTGAGGTGACATGGATTGTAAGACTCTTTATTGCTTCAGAGTTGCTTAAAATGCCACTTTAAAGTACAAAATGAATCCAGCCTTTCCATCTATTTGTTAGTGTATCTTTCACAAAGCAAAGAACTGTGAACAGATTCAGTTCAAAAATTTGGTTTGTGATTGATTTGATCACATATCTGAATCACATTTCTTCTCTGAATTGGATCAACTACTATGATTGAATCATAAAATCAAATCTGATGTCACAAAATGGGATGATTTGAATCTTACTGGAGATGATTCACACACCGAGTATACCTCATTTGATAATTCAGACAAAGCTGCAGTTAAAGGCAGAGCAACAATAGGTGGTTTAAATCTTAGCAGAAACCTAGAACTGAAATTAAAGTTATAATTTCCCCTAATTTTCTCTATTTTTCCCAGGCTGTACTAATTAGAAACATATTCCATTAATGTACATGTTACAATGTAGCCAAGGATAAAAAAATATTTGGTCCATGGAAATCTCACTAAGTTTGTTTGTAGAAAAACCCTTGGGCTTTGTTTTCTTAGTACTAAAGATTTCCATATTGATTCTTCCACTCTACATAAAATTTTACATTTTATTTAAATGCAGATTTAGTTAAGCTCACACATTTTCTCCCGAATTTCCATATAGCTAGAAAAAAATACATCACAAGGTTAGGAAAACTGTAATATGAGATTCAGGTCTGGTACTTAAAGAGATGGCTGAGACTTGTGCAAAAAAAAAAAGCAATTAGAATAGCAAAATGAGGAACTGCACTCAGAATCTTTGCTGCAGAAGGACAAGCCCACTTTGATGAAAAGCTTTTTGAAATATTACAAAACTGCATGTTCACTGATAGCTAAAATGACACCTTCAAAAAGTATTATGATCAGGCATTTGCAGTCATCTCATCAATCACTTTAGTAGCTATAGTAACAGTCAGTTATTCATGCTATTCATACTCAAAATCTAAGCTCAATGTTCAGAAAAACTCAGTTTGCATATAATAAGACAATGCACAAAAAAGAGAGAAAGAGACAGAGGGGTGGCACTAATATTGTATTACAGTGGAAAACTATCCCCAAGCCTATTTATTGAATATATACAAATCAAAAAAATTGAAGGAAGTTGTGTAAGCCATCTAATCCAACATTCTGATTGATCCAGGAGAGCCACAACCAGCCACATAAAAACAGTAGCTGAAATGGGATTGAGGAGGCCTATATATACTAAAGAACAGATTGCTTTTAGAATACGTATAGTCAATAAGTAGGTCATAATTTCCACAGAACCAAGACTGCTAAGACTTTAACACAAAGATCACCTCTTCATTTCTTCCCAGGTATTTTTTTTTCCAGAAACCTAATTCAGGAGATGAAAAAAGCTAATTACAGTTCTTACTATACAGAAGAAATGATATGTTTACTAATTACTACACTCACCTTGAGATCCTTCACAGAATCATAATCCATCCCTGCTTAATGTCTGGATTGCAAAGATCTGCATCTAATAGTCATCTTGATTTATGCAGTCCTAGTATGATATGCCTAAATCTACCATACATCTACGCTTATACTGACATCAACATTATTTTGCCTATGTAGCCCTTTTTGGGTAGTCTCCTTTAAGTATCCTTAAAAAGGTAATTCTAATTTTCTTGGAGGCTCCATTTTATTTAGTAAGAAACCTATCATCTCATCTTGTGATCTAATTGCTTATTTGCTCCCTATTTACCTTTACATCCTGATAATTATAAATTATCCTAGATACTCAGATTCTAGCATTCAAGCTATTTCATTCCTTCTCATGGCAAATAGTACCAGCTTGTCACAACTTTGTTCATTTTCCCAACTTTATTACAGCACACTTGGACAACACACACATGAAACTATCCTGGTGCTATCTGAACTAGAGTTTTAGATGGTGAAGAAACCATAATTCAGTTTGATCCCACCATTCAATTTGAAGACAAAAGACAATAATTTGATATTCTGAGCTGCAGCTTCTTTATTGTTGTTTACAAAGTGAGATATAAATAGTAGGGATGGTAGACCTTTAGAGACGTAGCTCTCCATTTATGCAACATATGCTATGTATAACAACTCTTAAGAAAACAAGGAAAGAACAATAGCCTTTTTGTCCAACAAAATCATATAGAGAAGGGTGATAAATCAATGCAGATAGTTTCCTAGACATTTTTTAAAAGATCACATTCCATTTCCCAGTAAATTATGTTTCCACCTGCATTTCTGCTATGACATTGAGAATAGATAGTTAATTTATCTTTTTGTGATGATTAATATCCTTTGATTATGGGCTTTTTTTGGGGGGATGGGATTGCCAGGTGAGTTGGCATTGTTACCTAGCATGTCCAGCTACTCCTGAGAAAGATCTTATCATTGTTTTCTGGATGTTCAGTATGACCTACACTTCCCGAGATGACGTTTGCTGCAATCTATTGGTTAGCAAATGGTTCTTCTGAGAGAACTTCATTGTAAACTGGTGCCAGACTGACTGATAGACTGAAAGTAAATATCTACCTATCTAAAGAAGGGCTCACAAATGACTATATGGGCTACCACAAGCAAACAGGTGCAGTGGGCTGGAAGCTGTAGGCTGGCACATTGAGATAAAGCATCATTCTGAATTCAGAAGCTGTTTCAGGGGAAGCAGGCAAAGTAAGCAGGTTGGCACAGAACCTTATTATATTCATTGGATAGTTGTGATCAACAAACTAGGAAGCATGTCCCTATATAATGAGCACAGACAGAAAGAGAAGCAGGCTGATAGAAGCAAGGGCTGTCTGGCAGGAAAAATGTGCAGGGAAAGAGAAGCAGGCTGGCAGAGGCAATTTTGTGTGTGGAGCAGGAAACCTGAAGCAGGCTGCCACTGGAGGAGTTTGAACCTATCAGACAGATCTGACCCTAAAGTTTGATCCAAAAGTGCCTGCTGGTCATTGGAAGTAGAACTATCTGCCTATTATAATGGTAGAAATAGCACAGAAAATGTAACATTTCATTGGCATAAGGAAAACAATGTTTAGTCTTATAGCCTTTTTAAAGAAGATGAAAAATGGAAAAATGAAAAGAGCACAGTATAATATTAACCTTTCCCATCCTACCTCCATTTGCATGTGTTTGTGTGTGTGCCATCTTTTTTTAACAATGTCAATCTCAAGAGCTAAGAAAATAGCAGTTTTATAGCCTAATAATTGTTTTTTTTTTAAATGATTCTCATTTAGAGATAATCCCCATTCAAAGGCTTAATCTTAGCACTCAAATAAACATTTGGGAGACCATATTTTGGGCTATATGCCCATTCATTCTGTGTTGAGAATTAAACCTGCCCAAGGTCAACAAAGCAGTACTTGTGAAGTATACAACTCACACTTTGGAAAGACCACTTCTTTCCAAATCAAGATTGCCAAGATATAATGTTTTCTTTTCCATTGTAGGGTCATTTAGGTCAAGATATCGAATAATAAGCCTTGGGAAAAGCTTACATTTCCAGGTCTGTGGTTTACTAGAATATTTAGATATTGTCAGTAAGCATCTTTCTGAGAAGATTTTGGGCCCTGGTGTTCTTATTTAAATATACATGCAAGTTTCTGATAGACTGGTAAACTTTGAAGAAGGTGGACTTTCTGAAAAAAACAACCAGAAGGAAAGTTTCATCCATTCCAAATTGAGAGAATAGATCAGGTAGAGCAGGTGGGCCTTGATGGGCATGCATGCAATGTGGCTTGCACAGTTAAGCAGCTGGCACAGAGAAGGAAAGTGCCTATCATTCAGCGTTGAGAGACTATACTGGTGGGGTAATGCTGGCAGACAGGCAGACAGGTCAGCAGAGGCAAGCTGGCATGGTAAGATAAAATATAAAAAGTTGAAAGACTGAACGAAGCAGAGAAAATGATATTCATAGTCACCACCAACCCATTTTTAAGAACAGTAAATACTCGAGACAGTGCTTATAAGTGTTAGTCCGGCAACTGTTTTCTTATTGCTAAGAGACTTAACCGTACTGTTGTCATGCTGAATGTAAAAGTAAATTTTGACCAAAGAATCCACTCTGGTCTAGTCAGCCTTGCACCAACATGCAATGTGTTGAAAACTGAGTTGAATTGCCAATTGTGTGGATAAGAGTGACACAGATATTAGACCAGACAGAGCTGTTAAGAGACCTTGTTCTTAGCTTGTTGGAAGTTTACTCAAGTTGACCTCTTCATCATCACCTATTACTATTATTGAATATCCTGACCAGATTATCTTTCTGGTATGCCAGAGAGCCATATTGCTTTTTCCCCATATACTCCTCTCAGATGACTTTTGGTCTTAATGAACAATAGCTCCAAATGTCTTCTGATCATGTTCTTCAGCTGCTTCACATTAGTCTGCACTGAGAATTGAATATGACTAAGCACGTGAGCAAAGCATTAGAATAGTATGGTGGCCTAGGGGTGGAACTCTCACCTCACAAGCAGGAGGCTATGAGTTCTATCCTAGGTAGAGGCAGATCTCTCTCTCTGGGCCAGGGTGGGAGTCTACTGGTTTGGCCTGGTTCTATAGAACTGGTAGCTCCGAAGATCAGCTGACACCAAACCAGTTCTCTCTGAAGATCTTCTTGTCTTTGGTTGGGCCCACCTGCCCGCCCGGGCTCTAGGCTGTCCTTTATTCTTACCTTAGTTGCTTTGTGCAGCACAGCTGAGTGCCGTGCGTCAGCAGGAGATGCTGATTGCTTGCAGGAGATGTTGTTTTACAGGTACTGTGCATGCATGCATGTGCGCGAAGCATGCTCACCAAACCAGTTGTTATGCCGGTAGGGTCCTACCCCTGCTCTGGGCACACTGGGAATATATCTGCTGAAAAAAACCTCCACATTGGTGACAGGAAGGGCATCTGGCCAGTAAACACTCAGCTCCATTCAGTTGCCCAGACTCCACTCCACAAGGGATTATGGATTTAAAAGAAGATGATGGACGTGAACAAAGCATTAGATGCACATGGATAACCCATTCTGCCTTACTGTTAAAGTGAGGCTGAATTTTTGCTACTGTTCAAACTAGCCCTCCATCATATGGAATGTAACCATTACCACAGTATGCAGGCTGCCCCTGAATGGTCTTTTTTTTTTTTTTTGACTTTTTAAAATCCCACCTTTGTCACTTTTATAAATAACTCAAACATACTAATATTCCTTCCTCCTTCTATTTGCACAACAACCCGGTAAGGGTGAGATGAGATGAGTAAAAGAGACTAGTCCAAAGTCACCCGGCCATCTTTCATGCTGAAGATGGGATTAGAACTGATAGTCTCTTGGTTTCTAGCCTGGTACTTAACTGGTTTTCTTTAGTTTTCAGTGTGCCAACTCTTTTCTATCAGTCTCCTGCGGGCAAAAGATATGCATGGCCTCAATCTGCTGCTCCAGAGGTCAAAAGGGTTTTGCATAACCTTGTTGCTTACACAACTACATCCCCTCAATGGTCCATGCATGGAAATTAGCATCATTCTTTGGCTGAAGGCTAAAGTATGCATAGTCAGGAACTACTACCTCTTTGGGATGATAAAATCCTTCATGCTTCACAAACTGAAGGATTACTTGTATAATGTCAGCATTTCACCACTTTTTCCTTAGAGCAGGGGTATCAAACTCACACCATCATGGTGGCATCACATGATGTAACGGGACTTTTTCCCCCTTTGCTAAACTGGGCGTGGGTGTGGCCAGCGCATTATGCATCTGGTCTTGGGGCCGGGAGTTTGGCAGCCCTTTGTTAGAGTCTTTTGCCCTTTAGATCTCCAGTACCAAAAGATCCTCTCCCTTGTCTGCCTCATCCTCCAAAATGGGAAGAATTAGACTCAGAGTGGAGGGTTCTTTGTCTTTTCAGAGATGCTAACTGCCTGCCCACTTCCATACAAAATGTTTTGATTACTTACTGGCTGTTTCTTCCAGCTCCTGTGCCATCGAGACAGGAAAATAATCCCTCTTTCTCCTTCTCCTTTGTGGGAGATAAGCCAGTTTCATGAGAGAGAAATAGAACCAGAATTACCGATAGTTTAAAAAAGGAGGGGAGGGAGAATATAAACTTTTTTCTTTAACTTTCAATACTTTGGTAAACAATCAGTGGTAGAGGCAACAAAAATAAAACACTGCTCAAAGCATAAACAGCTTCTTAGGAGAACCCCAATAGAAAAACATTCTAACAAAGATAAGATTCTGAGCAAACCTCAAGATGATGCAATCTGTTCCAATGTAAAAGTAACTCTGATATAAAGGGATGTCAGTTTGTACAAAACACAACAGGATAGAATTTTACAGAGATAATAATCACCAGGGACAAAAGATTAGACTTAAAAACATGGACAGGAAATAAACTAACCATTCTTAGCTAAAGTTTTCCTATTTGACTAGATAATAGACTATCCACGGAAAATAGACTACTCTTCCTGCAAATTCCAGCTTTAATCAGAGCTTGGAGGCAAATCTCAGCTCTCTTTTTCTCTCCCGCTCTCTCTTGGCACAGCACTTCAAGCTCCTTTTCTCCAGATTTTGGGAAAAGACAAAACTGCCTACAGATTTCAATGACAACAATCTTTTTCTCTCTAGCAGGAAGGGAGGGGATTGGATAATCTGATTCAGTGTATGCAACAGGGCAGATAACTGTCCCTTATACAGACATAGATTCCATGGCTGACGTGAATAAATATGGATAGAAATTCAGATGTTAGTGAATGCCTGTGGAGGACCCTGCCTGCACATTCAATATAGTGTGCTTGTACTGCACTCACTGCAGTATCCAGCAAGATAAAAAAAGCAAAGCAAAATGAACTCCCTAAGACCAAAAGGTCTGAGACATAACCTGCTGTAACTGTGTATATAATGCGCTAGAATGTAAAGGAATGATTATATCCTACATGCAGTGCTTTGATCTCAAACACACAGCCTCAGACCCATCATGTCTCATGACAGACAGGAAGAAAGCAATAAATGTAAGATTTTTATTTTGGGGAAAGGGAGTGGGGAAAAATAAATAAACAGAAAATGAATAGGGAACTGAAATGCACTGCAAGGTCACACAAGGAAAGTAGTTTGTGGAAGTAGAAAGTACTATATGAGTTTCTAGTAATATATACCCTTGGAAAAAAAAGAACAGCTGGAACAAGAGTGAAAAAAAACCAACTTAATAGTTCTGTTTTTTCTCAGTTTCTCCCTAAAGGATGCTGTTGCCTATACACTGTTATAGGAGGAGAGAGGGAGGGAACAGAGAGAGAGTTGTGTGCAGAAATAGTAGCAGAAGTATGTCCTATTTCAAAAGATGCTGATAAGCACACAATTTAAAAGTGACAAAATTAATTGGTCAGCTAGTCATATATTGAGAGGCAATTATACTGTTCAGCTCTCTGCCTTTCAACTGTTTTGTTTCAGTGTCTGCATATAGGCAAGGATATATGAAGAGCCAGTAAGTGGCTCTGTATCAGGTTCTATAAAAATAAAATAGCACATTCACTTATATCTTAACTAAAATATTTGTTTTTAATCTCACTTCCTTTGTGTTCGTGTTTATTTATTGACGATTAGATGAGAGTCAGTTTAGTCTAGTGGTTAAGGCACCAGGCTAGAAAGAAGGACTCTTGAGTTCAAATCGTGCCTTAGCTATGAAAGCCGGTTGGGTGACTTTGGACCGGTCACTCTCTCTCAGCCCAACTCACCTCACAGGGTTGTTATTGTGGGGAAAATAGGAGGAGTCAAACTTGCATATATTTGTTGACTACCAATTGATGTGCAAATTAATCAATGCAGGCAATGGAAGTTCATCAATAGTAACACAAGTGGGAATTCCAGAAAGGACACAAAGCTGCTTTCTAGACAGCTCACATGTGTACTGATTTTTTAATTTCCAAGTTTGTATTTATAGTACACTCAGTGGCTTGGAAAAATATGTGGTGAAGACTGATGTTCATTTTATTTCCTTTCATTTACTTTATCCCCTTTGCTTTCTGATCAAGTATTATTGAAATATTTATGTATATTTCTCCAGCTTGTCTGTTTGAAACACGGGTCACTTTCCCTGTCAAATGTAAGGCATCCAAAATATTCATGATATCAATCACACCAAGACATTTTCTCTCCAGTTGATTTATTTAGAAACAGATCTGGTATGTCAAAGGCAATTTCCCAAAGGGAAATTATTTTTGTGCATTTCACAGAATCCACCTTCTCTCCTCCCACTTCTACACTTCATAAATCACAAAAATCAATTAACTGCAACAGGAATTTCTTAATATGACATACAGAATAACCTTGAACTTTTCAACTCCTCCACCCCCCTTCCATGAAATGTGACAGCTGAATTTTAAAGCTGACAGGCGTCCCCCCTTGAAAACTCCTCCTCCTAAAAGAAAAAAAAACAGATACAGGGGTTAACACATTGTCCTTAACCCCCCCCCCCTTTGGTTTGTGGGGAAAATCCTCATGGAATTGGTAAACCAATTGATCAGCATGAATATCCCAACTCTTTACCTAACTAGCATCTGAGAAAGGGCATCCTTTCCATAAGACTAAATATTGCAATCAGCAATCAGTGTAATCTAGAATCGAGAATTTTTTGAATTTCATAATGTGTTTCCCCCTGTACCATTAATGGTTTAGGGGGAGCGATTGGTGGTGGTCTTATCATCGATGTAGTAGCTGGTTTTAGTAAACTACAATGGAATATTGGATGAATTTTCCCCAATAGTTGAGGAAGACTTAATTGGACAGTGACCAAATTGATTATATTTGAAATTGGGAACAGACCCAAGAATTGTGGACCCAGCTTCTTACTGGGCAGTTTCAACCTAAGATACTTGGTTGACAAATATACTTTGTCCCCTACTTTAAAAGGCGGTTGAAGGGATCTATGTTTATCTGCCTTTTTAAAATATTTTTTTGCAGCTTCGGTCAAAGCTTTTTTTGTATCTTCCCATCTTTTCTTTAATGAGTTCATCCATTCTGTTAGGACATGGATGAAGGAGGTTGTCTAGGTAACTCTGGCATCAGGACAAAATCCATTCCAGTGTTGATTTGGAATGGAGTAAATCCCATGCTGCTATGTACTGCATTATTGTAAGCAAACTCTGCAAAAGGTAATAGCTCAGCCCAATTTTCTTATTGATAATTTACATAGCATCTAATGTATTGTTCAATCATGGTGTTAGCCCTCTGTGCTGCTCCGTTACAAGCAGGATGGAGAGCTGAGAATAACCCTTGAGAGGAACCAATGGATTTCAGAAATTCCCTCCAAAATTTTGCGGTAAATTGTACCCCTCTGTCTGATATTATTCTACGAGGTACTCCATGTAGTGTATAGATATGTTTCACGAACAGCTTTGCAAGTTTTTTCGCAGATGAAAGTCCTTTGCAGGCTATAAAATGGGCCTGTTTAGAGAATAAGTCAATTATAGTTCAAATGATCATATTCCCTTCACTCTTAGGTAATTCAACAATAAAGTGCATTGCGATCTCTTCCCAAGGTTGGGTTGGTTCAGAAACTTGTTGCAGGAGGCCAGGGATTTTTCCAATTCTGTGTTTCATTGTGGCATAAATTGAGCAACTTTTTACATAATCCTCGACATCAGGTTTCATTTTTGGCCACCAGAACTGTCTTCTCAGTAAATGTAGAATCCGAAGTGGCCTCCCAGCCAGGAGTCATGGCTATGCTTTAGTACCAGTAGTCTTAGGGTTGTGGGTACATAAAGCTTAGTCCCTTTCCAAGCTAGTCCATTATTCATTGTCAACTTGGTTTGATGGTCCAGGAACCAAGGATTGGTTTATAGGGCCATTTTCAATTCTGCAGTCAGCTTATCTTCCAGGTGTTTGGGGCTGCAGTTGGCTTAGGCTCGAGTGGTCACTTGGCCTGCTGATTGAGCTTCTGAAATTAAGACTTGTACTATTTCCTCTTGGTGGTTGTCAAACTGAGGTTTTCTGGACAGAACCAGTACGTTTTTTTTTCCTCCGGGAATATATTTAATGTTAAAGTTGAATCGCTTGAAATATTGGGCCCAGCGGACTTGTTTGGGCAATAATCTCCTAGGGGTCTTTAGACCCCCAAGGTTCTTATGATCAGCCCATACCTCAAAGGACTCTGGTGCCCCTTCTAGAAAATGCCTCCAAGTCAACAAAACCCATAGTATGGCAAATTTTCTTTTTCCCAGACCGCCCACCTTCGCTCTATGTCTGTCAGCTTTTTGGACACATAAGCGCAAGGCATCAGTTGGCCTTGAGAGTCTTTTTGCAGCAAAACAGCTGCCATCACTACATCACTTGCATCCCTTTGGACAATAAAAGTCTTGGTCTCATCTGAGTGCTGGAGGATGGGCTCAGCTGCAAAGAGGCATTTTAAGGTCTCAAAAGCTTTCTGACAGCCCATAGTCCAAGCCAGGGATTGACTTGGCTTTGGTTTGGTGGGCGATGGGCCCATTTTTAATAGCTCCATCAATGGAAGGGCAACTTCAGCAAAGGATGGAATGAATTGTCTATAGAAGTTAGCAAACCCCAAGAAACTTTGAAGTTGTTTTCAGGTTCTGGGGGGTTGCCAGTCCAGCACCACTTTCACCTTTCTGGGTGGTTGGATATTCGGTAGCCTAAGTAGTCCAAAGACTCTTTGTGGAATTCACATTTTGAGAGTTTTACATATAATTTGGCGGCTAGAAGTTTTTCTAAAACTTGTCGGACCAATTGAACATGTTTTCCATGGTTTTGCTGAAGATAAGGATGTCATTCAGGTACACGAGGACCCCCAGTAAAGATGCGGGTGTAGCACCTCATTGATGAACTTCATAAACACTGCAGGAGCCCCCTGAAGTCTGAAAGGCATGTCTTTGAATTGGAAGCTACCCAGAGGGCATTTAAAAGCAGTTTTCCACTCATCTCCCTCTTTGAGGCAGACCCGGTAGTAAGCTTCTCTGAGATCTAGCTTGGTGAATACCTTGCCCTTCGACAGGTGGTTCAATAAGTCCTTCATAAGGGGGAGAGGGTACAATTTTGATGCATATGGCGTTCATGCCTCTAAAGTCAACACACAACCTCAACCCGCCATCTTTCTTCTCCTTGAACAACATGGGGGCAGCTAATCTTGATTTGGCAGGCTCAATAAAACTGCGTTCCAAATTGCTGTTGCTGTATTTTCTTAATTCAATCATTTCAGCAGGTGTCATGGAATACAACTTTGATTTTGGTAATTTCACCCCGGCCTCTAATTCTATGGCACAATTGGTGGCTCGATGGGGGGGTAAAATATTACACTCTTCTTCACTGAATGCTACAGCCAAGTCTTTGTATTAGTCGGGTACTTGGGGGTTATCTGGGAGAAGGTGGGATGCTATAGATGCTGGCTCAGGCTCTGGGTTCAAGTTGACTGGTGGCTTTGTATTGGGAGGAAGAGAGGGTAATACGCCCAGTCCAATGAGGATTTTTCTGAATCCATCCTTCCATTTGATCATTGGGCCCCATTTGTCTAGCTAAGCAAGTCCCAGTATGATGGATTCTGACATCTTGGGGGCCACTATGAAGCGTACGAGTTCGTGACGGGGCAATAATTCCATCTTGATCAATTCTGTCATTTGGGTGGCTGCTCCCCCCAATTAAGGTTCCGTCCACTTGCTCAAATCTGATTGGGCATTTTAGTGGGTTAGTCATTATGCCCAATTGTTCAATGATGGGGAGTCTGATAAGACATCTAGAACACCCACTATCAATGACAGCTTCTAACTCCCCGGCCTTCCGCATGTTTGATACCACTAACTTGACCTTGACTGTAAAAGGTATGATGGGACCACTCACCATCGGATTGTCTTCGCAGGTTGGGTTCTCAGGGACGTGGTGTGGGTCTGGTGGTCTGTTGCTCCCATCTGTGCAGAGGGGGCTTTCCCAGGTGTGTTTGGTGAACCCACTCCTGCCCAGAGGTCTTCCTTGATTCTTCTGACCTCTAACAGCTGGATTAGACTTTGACTGCAGTGCTTGTGGTACAGGAGCAGGGGCCAGACAGTCTGCTGCTCTATGGCTGGCTTGGCCACTTCGGTAACAATTCAGTGCCCTGGTGAATCAGGTATGAGCAGTTTCAGCTGGTCTGGTTGGTGGTCTCCTAGCCACAATTGTCTTAGGTGGGGCTGCCAGAAGGGGTCTCCTGTGTGGGTTGATGCTCTGATCTAAGATGAGGGAGGTGGCATACCACGATTGTAAGATCTCTGGGATTCCCCTAATTTCACAGGCCTTCCTTACTTCTGGATCAATGGCATTTTTAAAATAGTGTAAAGTCATTCTTTCAGACCAATCCATGAGGTGGCTTGTGACCCTTCTAAAGTCCCAAATAAATCCTGGCAAGGGTCACTTGTCTTGCCTCATTTCCATTAACTTCTCTTCATTCTCTGCTACCCTGCATGGATTTTCAAATCTGAGTCTTAATAATTGAATAAATCCATCTACATCATGTAATTCGGGGTCTTGTTCATTCTGTAGTTGGGCTACCCAGTCTGTAGCATCCCCTTCATTCATCCATTTGTTATGGCCATAACCAAATCATGCTCTGTGGTGTATTGATCTCCAAATTGTTCTATATGGGATCGGATTCAAGGGAGGAAGTAATTGAAATGTTCATGGTGGCCATCGAATATGGCCTCAAAGGGTATTTGGTCTGGCCTGGGTCATAGTTGTGGGGGTGGCACATGCCAGGCCCCTGCAGGTTGTACTAGAATGAAAGGAACAGGCCGGGTGGCATACATAGGCTGGTGAATCCTGACTGAATCCTGGCTGGGTGGTGCCTCTCTGGAATAGGGGTCCCTGTGGCCTCGCTGCCAGTTGGGGCTGTTTCCAGGAGGAAGATGGGTGTGGTCTGGTTCCCTGGTCGGGTGGAGGGGAAGTGACTGCTGTCTGCTGTCTGGGCAACCCTCCTTCAGACCAGGCCTGTGTTGGTGCTGGCTGCCATTGGCATCGAATCCACCCCAGGCCTGGATAAAATCCACACCCTGGAGGGATATTCTCTGTAGGGGGCAAAATTCCTTCGGAAAATGAGGGGATTGCCTCAGAGGCTGCAACATACCTCTGTAAATTGATGCTTCTTTCTGGCTTCCTCCAACTGGCATCTGTGTAGTCTCACCATCTCTCCAATTTGACAGAATAGCAATATGCCTGGGGCTAGAGAAAGATTTCTCTTCAGACAGCAGGGTTACATCTGGATTATAACAACTTCTTGGGTTTAAACGCTTTGGTATAGCTCCCAAATCTCTTTCTTCTACTGCCATTCTGAAAGCATCCATCATCTCCTCCAAACAAGGGCTGGAGATCCAGTTAACATTCCAGAGGGAGGGCCCCCACACGCCCCCCCCCTGCATATCTCCAATTTGGGCTGATTGTTGATCTTTCTCCATCTCTGGGAAAAGAACTCAGGGGTATCAGCCAAGCTGTTTCAAAAAATAAAAGTGGGAAATAAATGTAAGGCATCCAGAAAGTATCCATGATATCAATCACTCTGAGACATTTTCTTTCCAATTGATTTATTTAGAAACAGATCTGGTGTGTCAAAGGCAATTTCCCAAAGTGAAATTATTTTCACACGTTTTACAGAATCCACCTTCTCTCCTCCCTTCTCTCCTCCCACTTCTACACTTCATAAATCATGAGAACCAATTAACTGCAGCTGGAATTTCTTAATACGACATACAGAATAACCTTGAACTCTTCAACTCCTCTACCATGCTTCCATGAAATGTGACAGCTGAAATTTAAAGCTGACATCAGATTCTATTTATTGAACAAAGTTGCTGCTTTTCCTCCAACAAGATAAAGTGAAAAATGTATGGACAGTTTAAACATTGGGATGTCAGTTACTAGGAAACAATTTTCAGAGAACCAGAATGGAATTCAAATCTCCTCGAGTACAAAGATCTATCAAGAGAAAAGATATGGAATTAGAATAATAGAATTATTTATCTTAAAATAATTTCTAACGTTGAGATTCATTTAATGAACCTGGAGAAGTTGTAACAAGCTTTCCCCTTCTTACTTTGGCGACGTTCTTTGTCAATCAATTGGAACACTGTGAAGTTTGCCAATTTACTTTATAAGCAAAAAAAAGGTTCACAGGAAATATAATCAGAACTCTAAATGTTATATCCATATTGTTTGATTTGTTTTTTGTTTGATAGTTAACATAGAGATGTGTCTTATCTGCAAGAGTTTAAAAAATCTTTGTGTATCAATAACATAAATGTGTACAATATTTAGAAGAGAGAAATGAATTCTATGAAATTCCTTTATATTCATAGTCTTCCATACTTATAGATGGATCTGTCTATTTTACTTTCATTTCACTTCAAAATTCCTTTTCTGTCCCAGATTGTTTCCAAACATTCCCAAACTGATTTCTACAACCATATTCAAAAAACAAAACACTCATCTACTCCTATACTGAAAAGAAAGAAAGTCTGATTGATGTTACAAAATCACAAGACTTTCAACATTAAACCTATTAGGTCCTGGTCATGAAGCATTTAGCATTAAACAACATTTAATTTCAACACTATAAGCCCAGTGGAAAATCGTAGCATATACTTGTTCCTTCATAAATCTATGAAGATTTCTTTTTAGCAGTAGTTGTTCTGTAACAGAGATAAGGGCATAAAAAAGTTTCAGAAAGTTAAAAGCAGCTAGAGATTTAATAGATAGAGATTTGTTTTGTTCTTATTTTTGGGATGGGGGGACATATTGGAGGAGACAGGTCATTTTGCTTCATAAATCTGTGAAGCAGGAGCCATCAACTCTTCCATGCCTCAGTAAGACCAACTTTCCAATAGCTGCAATGAATCAAAATGATAATAGCTCCCTTCAGAATTATCTGTTTTCACATTCCAGTGAATTACCTTCCATATGTCCTAAGAGTTTGGTCTAGAAAAATAACAAGTATGAGCTAGGCTGTAGATACAGATTTAACCTAGAATCCCCCATTTACCTGGGTTGTTCTGACAAGAAGGCAGAGACCCGGTTAGTTAAAGATTAGTTTAAAAATGTATTTGTTAGTTATCCATTGTTGTTAGGATGATTATATGAGCAAACCTGACATTTGAATAATTGGTCATTTGCAAAGAACTCAGGAATGTGATGACAAATAGTCATGGTTTTTCTCAACCTGTAATGCATTGTCCATGCTTTTATTAACATTACATAATTTAAATGAGAGATTTATTGAATGTCTTATTTCTGAGTGTTGATTTATTGGGTTGCCACTTCTTTTTTTAAAAATAAATTTTTATTGGTTTTTAAAACAAACATAAACAAACAAAACATAAAAACTTC
Organism: Pseudonaja textilis; assembly: GCF_049901715.1. NCBI lineage: Eukaryota > Metazoa > Chordata > Lepidosauria > Squamata > Elapidae > Pseudonaja > Pseudonaja textilis. Next base: position 50,993,601 of record NC_141994.1, read on the forward strand.
AAATCATCTTCCGTATATGTACATACAGTGTGCCAGTTGGTTTACAAATTGTTTTGTGCTTCCATTTCATAGACTTCAATTATAATTATGTTGTATATAATCTCGTATTTTCAATCAATATATTAAATAGATTAATATCATTATTAATCAATCATTTGACTATACTTTTATTCATTCATGTTTTCCAAAATTTTTACTTAATTTGTTTTATGACAATTCATATTATCATCCCAGATCTATCCTAGAATCATTTTGTAGATATAATAAGAAAAGAATATATCTTTATATATTTATTATTTTCTAAAAGTCTACATATTTCATTACTATATTTTATTGTCTAACCATTGATAGAATAGATTCCAAATTTTATAAAACTGTTTATCATCTTGTTCTCTAATTTCAAATGTCATTCTACTCATTTCAGCACATTCCAATATTTTCTTAATGATTTCCTCGGGTTGCCACTTCTATAATCACTATTTATAGGTTATGCTGACTGGATTTTTGGAAGCTGAACTCCAGAAAATCTAAACGACACCATATTGCCTTTTAACCTGATGGTTATCTACATTCACAAGGAAAAATATTAATTAAAAACTATTTGCATGATGTATAGAACCGAGTTTCTGAATAACGTTATTGTAATTGTAAGATACTTTTAAAGTTTACCCTTTTCTTTTTCCAAGGAAATTTTACTTTGTCCTGCTTTCCCAAATGGTGGAAAATTGTCAAAGCAGTGCTACTGAGATAGGAGATAAAGATAACCAAAAACGTATGATTTTGCAATGTTTTATTTACTAATAAAGAAATAGGCAGTAACTCCATTTCTAGCAGAAATAGAGCAGTTTCTGGTGAACAATTAATTTGATTTTCATTTTCATGCATACTAACCAAATCTCACTTTCTAAGTGTACATATATTCATTGCATATTATATATATTATATATTGTGAATACACATATAACCAGTTTTTCCTATTTAGTGTTACATAAAGAAAAAAACAAACATATTAATACTTAGTGATCACACAAACTTTGTGAAAATATTGATTTTTAGCAGAGAGTTGACTTCACAAATTAATTCAGAAATTGACTAAAATAAATGAAAAACAAAGTTGGTTTTGTAAAAGTAAGATCTTGCACCTTTGCTTTTTTTGGAATGCTTAAAGCAAATTATATATATATATATATATATATATATATATATATATATATATATATATATATATATATGTGTGTGTGTGTGTGTGTGTGTGTGTGTGTGTGTGTGTGTATGTATGTATGTGTATATATATATATATATATATATATATATATATATATATATATATATATATATATTGCTTTCACATCACTACAGTGAATATGTTGAATGTGTAGTACAGGCTGTCTTGTGTGTAATTAGCAGGCAAAGCACCATCAGAAATTCTTCCTAAAGTTCAAGCTGAATCTCTGCCTCTCAATCTATTGGTCCTTGTGATCTCTCAATTTTAACACATAATCATTTTTCTTGTACACGAGAGCCTTTTAGATATTCATAAACTGCTACTCTATTTCCCCCATAGTTTTACCTGTTCTTTGTTCCATATAGGGATTTGTTTCTATGCCACCACTATCCTGATGGCTCTCCTCTGAATGTGTTCTATGTTCTCCATGTCCCTTTTAAAGTAAATTACCTAGACATGTCTTAAAAGGTGCTTTTTCAAGAGGCAGCTGGATTTTCTGGTTTTTCTTTGAAGACATTTCACTTCTCATCCAAGAAGCTTTTTCATCTAAGAAGCTTCTTCTTGGATAAAAAGCAAAAACATCTTCAAAGAAAAGTCAGAAAGTCCAGTTGCCTTTTCAGAAAGCATCTTTGGGACAGCCATGACCTGGATGACTGAGAATCTCCTTAAACAATTGCCCAGACAGTGCTCCAAGGGCAAGTGTAGTTACTAGAGAACAGGTGCAACCTTATGATGGCAAAGCCAGACCAACATTTCAACAAAGTTTATTCACAGTTGGTGCCCGTGCTGAAAGGGGAGTTTCCAATTCTACAGGAACAGATACTGCCATATCATGGAATGTATGAAGTAAAAACAAGGGAAAGTTTGGAACTGAAGCATTCCATATATAAGCCTTACTATTATAGATGAAATATCAAGACAGGACATAATAAAACAAATGAAGCTGGAGAAATGGAAGAATCTGGATTTACAGGATAGTTTGGATTGGAAGCACAATAAAGCAGATGATATATTAATAGCAGTCTGCAAATAAACCTCTTTGTGGGAAATTTACTTAAGCAATATAAAAGAAAGATTCTACATATGGAAATCTCTGATGGATTTCTTCAGAATCAAAAAGCTACATATCAGGAAACTGAAGATGGAAAAGTGCAATCTAATCAACCAAAACAACTTCAGGTACAGATTGGAATAGGCCATGAATTATTCGTACAACATATGTGTAGACTAAACTCTAAAGAAAAAAAAATAAAGATGTGTTATCATGATAATATACATGGAGAGAATGCTTTCAGACTATTAGATCAATGTGACGAATAGAGATCATTATACTAATACCTCACAGAAACAATGTTTGGTAAGTTAAGAGCTTACCCAAAAAAAAAAAAAGATACAAAGAACAGAAAAAGGTTGAACAAACAGGCAGGGTTCAAAAAAGTAGAGGAACGTAAGATTAGATAAATAATATAAATTGTGTAACAATGTAATACCTACATACCTATATCTGTATAATAATGTTATATCATAATAATAAAGTAATATAAGATGTAATAATAAGAAAAAAGAAATGAGATTGCAAGATTACCTTTGCTTCACAATAGCTTTCATTGTGAAAATCATGACAAAATGGATGAAAAGTACTAGGAATTTTTAGACTATCTGATTATTCTTTCTGAAGAAATTTTACAAATAGCAATAATCTTTATAATGAAAGAATTGCATTTCAAGAATCAAAATGATTCTAAATAGAAAAGAGAGTGAAAGAAGATTATAGATTTTCCCTCATATCTGTTTATCATATACAGTGTATAATGTCGAAGAATGGAAATAGTAGAAAAGATGACAACTGGAATCAAAATAGGAGATTGAAATATTTTGAGATACAGAGATAATATCATTTTGTTGGCTAAAAATAAAACTCATTGTGAAATTAAAAGGGAAATGTGAAAAAAGCAGACCAATTGCAGTTACTGGTGAACAAGTAAGTTTGAGATAATTTTTATTTAGGTAAGATAAAGAGTAGATTAAGATATGTTTGGAGTGTGCTCGATAAAATAAAATTAATTCTAGGGAGGATGGCAATGACAAACTTAGACAAGATCATGAATGATATGGGTAGTTCAATGACATCCAAGCAGTGATGGGATTAATTTTTTTTACTACCAGTTCTGTGGGTGTGGCTTGGTGGGCATGGCATGGCTTGGTGGGTGTGGCTTGATGGGTGTGGCAGGGGAAGGATACTGTAAAATCTCCATTTCCTCCCCACTCCTGAGGGAAGGTTACTATCAGTTCTCTGAACTATTCAAAATTTCCGCTAATGGTTCTCCAAAACTGGTCAGAACCTGCTGACTACCACCTCTGCATCCAAGATCAGAATAGTAAAAGCAATAGTAATGTATGGTTATGGAGACTGGACACTGAAAAAGAATGAGAGGGATGATAAATGACTTAAATTGTGGGTCTTGAGATGGTTTCTAAGAGTTTCAAACATTACAAACAAACAAACAAGTATTCAGTTAGTTCTGGGCTACATAAACCCTGAATGCTTTGCAGTCAGAAAGTAGAAAACTGGGCTACATAAACCCTGAATGATTTGCAGTCAGAAAGTAGAAAACTACATTTTTGTGGGTTAAGAAGAATGTTTTGCTTGGCAACATTATGAGAAGTAGTAAATGGAAACTCAGTGGACAAGGTGGTTGGTTCAAAGATTACTGAAATATTCATGAAAGAGCTAAAAGTTCTTACAAAGTTAGTTCAAAATCAACATTCTTCCTTGCAGTCACCAGGAATCAAATCCAGATTGATGGCTCTGAATTAACTAGATGGAGAATAGCTTTCTGTAAAGTGCTTACACATTTCAGATTGATCTTTGCATGTTTCATCTATTAGCATCTGGAAAAGAAACACAAACTGCCCGGTGTCATTGGGTATCAGACAGTGTATGTATGCATGTATGAATGAACAAATAAGTCACAGTCAAATTTGAGCTATTAGCATATATTTTATCTGATAAAATGTATGGTTGCTCTGATCTAGATTGCCTTTAATATATGTTTGTGTAAATGATGCAGACAGGTGCGCACGCACACACACACATAGAATTTTAAAACAGTCAGTTTGAAAGAAATGACAATTGGTAACTGGCTTGTTCACATAAAAAATAATAGTACCTGTTTAGGAATTTATCATAGAAAAATCTTGTTGATCTTCAATGGATGGCTGACGTCATTTTTAAATTATAGTTTTAGCTCAACAACATGATAGTTTAGTCTTTATTAACTCAGTAGCATATAATCTAATTAAGATGTCCTCTCATCTTTTGTCTGGATTTATGCAATGAGATTGAAATTGTAATGCAGCTTCAGTTCCAACTTTGTTAATAACTTAATTAATGAACAGCCTATTAAGGAATAGATAACAGTAATGTAGCTTAGCTCCTCTTCCAAACTTATCTTGCTTAAATATATTTCCTTCCTTAAGACATTAAACACATTTTAGTATGTTTCTGAAAAGCTGTATTTTTGTTCCTAATAATAATAATTAGCAAAAGACCAAAACTCAAAATATTCTAGTATAACTAGTATATCCTCAACAGGAAACTCCAGTTCTAATAAAGTACTGCTTTTCATAGAATGCTATAAATCAGCTTTCTCTCACATGTTCTCGAAATCTGAGGATCCATGTTAACTTGGGATTCTAAACATTGAAATTCACATGTCTGAATGGCACTCTGATTCAGAATGCTGCTCTAAAATTAATGGACTTAAGGAGGAAAAAATTCAAAATCACTCTATCTCAAATTTTACTTCATGTGTTTCATTTGAAGAATTACAGTATAAAATTCTTGAATCCATTTGATTCAAATTGCTGCATCCAAGCAAAGCTTTCTTGAAGCAAAGTATCCCTTTATAATTTTACAAAAAACAGTTATGCATTACTTCTTTGCTCTTTTATTCCTGTCCAGCTCACAAAAGTGGCACTGAATTTGATATTAATAACAATACAGTAACATTTGATGAGGCAGAGACAGGTTGAAAACAGGAGAGATCATTGTAGATAGTAGAGAAGACAAGCTCTATAATCGAATACTTATAATTGGGCTTCTTAATTTTTAATTCTTGCAATTTTCTTCATAGGGTGCAGATTTTAATAGGAATTCAGTAAAAATATTCTATTTGAAAGGATTAAACATCATTCTTTAAACATAAGCCAGGGGATGAGAAACATTAGTTTATTGATTCTTTAGAGAAAGTTGCATTGTCCCCCACCATTTTCATACAGTGCTTTCTGTATAACAGATGGTGAAAGCATTTTGTTCATGATGGCAACTTGCTAGACTTGGATAAAGACCAGAACTTAACTAAAGTAGGTTGGAATGAAATAAAGAGATTTAATGTGCAATATCAGAAAATAACTTTCTTTTGGTGAAATGAAACAGGAATTTGCACAAGCCCAGCCTCAAGAGCTTGCTCCAAAATTGTGCACCTGCATATACCTCTGACATTACCAATAGCTTTAGAGAAAAGACAGTGCGTTTGAAGCATTTTTTCCAAATATTCTTCATTTGAAGGAGTTGATTCCTCAGTGTCTTGCAATATAGTAGATACAAGGCATTTCAGATGAGGTGAAATCTGGTAATATTAGCCATTAAACATAGCATTAATTTGAATTTCAGCAGGTCAATTTTTGGTGTGGGGAATGAGAAAGGAGCTATAAAAGTCAGTTATACATCTTGTGACCAACCATTAATAACTATCATATTTTTTATTAACATATGTACACTTAACATTCCCAAGATAGAGCTAAACTTCACTTTTTAGTTGTTTGTGTGGCTGTGTGTGTGTGGTTTGATATGTTGTGCAAATGAAGCCCATTTGGTTATTGTTCAGTATATTGTGTGAATATAGAAAATCCAGTGATTGAGTTAATTTTGTTGTGTGAATGAATTTTCTTTTCTTCCATTCTTTCTTTTGTTCTTCCACCTACATTCCCATAAACACACCCAACATGTGCACAGTAATGCTAATTAAAAAAAATAAGAAGACTATTCTTAGGATTCTATTTTGCAAAGGGGGTACATGCTGATTTTTAAGTGTTCTTTAATTAACTTTTTTTTTTGTTTTAGAGCATAAAAGGTCACACTTTAATGTTCAAAGTATTTTCTGCCAGCTTATTCTTCTTTAAAAAAAATAACTTTGTGGATCTGTTGAGCAATGAGCACATTTACTGCTTGTTGTACTGCTAATTTTTTGATACAATGAATTCATTTCACAAAGAAATTAATTAAAATAGATTTTTTTCCCAAAAAAACCAAACCATTTTTAAGAGCTCATTGAAACTAGAGGGAGCACATTAGCCTCATTTAGGGTATTACTTTTCTTTAATGAACCTTTTCTCCTGGTCTTTAATGTGACTTTTAAACAAGAATCCAGTTCTCTGTTGATAGATTTTTGTTCTTTTTCCTTCTGTGCAAATAATGTAATTAGAAGTTTTCAGTTCTGAGAAAAGACTTTTGTACCAGAAGCTCAAGTGATTGCATGGAAGACCAAATCTACAGGGTGTATATATTATTTAATAAAATTTACACAATCCACAAAAATATATCTTGACCTTTCTTTTTATTCTGATTTATTGTAGATGAGAAAAGGGGCCAAAAACAAACAGGATATTTCCAACCCAACCTATAGAATACACTGCAGTGATTTATATATTTTTTCTAGATAATTTAAATTTGGGCAACCAAAGTTTGTACAACTGCTTCCTTTATAGACAAAGATTTATATTGTTTCAACTAAAGCCAGATCTAATCATAACAATATCAAACACAGGACAAAAGCAACCATATCTCATTGTTGCTGACAACCACATTTTTTTTTAAACAGGAGTGCAGATTGTCTTGGTACAAAGTCTGTGATGTCATATAAGATGGAAAAAAATACAGCTAGAAATAGAAGCAAATTAATATGCTTAAATTATTGGATGTTCCAGAGAACAAGCAACTACTATGTAGGTAACAAATAGTAAAATAAGATATATGTGTATTTAGTGCACTTAAAAAGGTGTATTGCACTGCAGCGGTGATACATTCACTATATGGAGGCACAGTACCTGCACTTATTGCATCATTAAAGAATTTCACATCATACAGAGATTGAAACTAGCACTTTGAATAGCTGGAAGTAACATGTGCAGAAATCTTTTGGCCACTGAAATTGCCACATAAGTCTTGGGAGCAAAAGTGATACAAAGCAATGTGGGTTCTTCATATTTTGAAGGCAACAGGATTGTGATTTCATCAAACAGAAAACACATTCTGGAAATTCCATAGTATGGAAAATATTTTTGTTAAATTTAACTATTGTCAAATTATATATGGGAAGGGTAGACATGGGGATTTTTGAGGAAGAAATAATAAACTGAAGATGGCTCCACTAAAAGTAACTTGATAGGATGAAATTTTGACACTAGGGGGAATGAGAAGGAACTAAAGATTACAATTAACGGAGAACATATAAATTTGAATTACTAATATAGAATGGATCAAAATAATTTATCATTGGACATATGGAAGGATATTTTTGAACAATGGTCCCAAAAGTTAATTTTAAAGTGTCTGCCTCTATAGATAGACTGTGTTTAAAAGATGTTCAATAGGCACTTAGAAATAAATTATATTTACACATTATTCAAAAGAGACAATAAAAAAAGCTAAGAAGGAAACTAAAAGATCAAAACACATCCTCTCCATTCTGATAAACAGAGATTAATACCAGCAAAAAATAAAACCTAATTAAGGAACTACCAAGGGGATAACAACACCACACCCAAATTGCAGAATATAAATAGGAAGCAAATCCCATCTGTTGCTTACTCTGTTGATGTTACTTAACTAGGTAATTAAAATATCTCCAAGCAAACAACCAAGCTCAGAAAGAATCAAGGTGTCCATAGAAAACTTCATATTATCTGGCACTGATTTAAGATGAATTAGAAGCCATTGATTATACATATTAAGCAAAGGAATAGTAAATGCTATTAAGAACTATAATCTAATGACTACTTTTAGCAGTTAATTTTCTCAATAAATATAACTGTTTCCATCTTCAAGTAAACATTTGTGATTTTTAAAGAATATATTATTGTGATGCATTGTGACATTGAGACATTTGATTGGTTTGTTATCTGCTTGGCTGAACATGTTTTCCTTAAAAGTATTCACTGTTCAAGAACCTGGAAGAATGTCACATTCAATATGTGTTCTCTATCACCAAGCAGAATAATAAATTTAAGTCACAGTGGAAACAATTAGAGAGGTAGTGGTTTCCCCATCACAGGATATATTCAGGTAATCTAGGGTAGACAGCCATCTTTCAAGAATGCTTTAATTTGGATTCCTTCATGGTGTGATGCCCTCTAAATGTCCCCATTCAACTTTATCAGTCTATGTCTCATAAATATGCAGTAGAACAACACAAAGAAACACAAACATGTAGGCAGTTGAAAGAGCACATAGATTTTATGATAATCATAATACAAATTGAGTTGAATTGAACTCTCATTGGGAGATTATTTTTTCCCATTTGTTTGCTGTGTTACAAAATTGTGGCAGAATAACTCCTGAGATCTCCCAGTTTCAGACAACTTGTCCATGTGTGTTATAAATTCAGCATCTTGTAAAGTGACCAGGATCAGGCAAATTCCCAGCACTGGAATCCTCGAGAACAATACATTGACTCCATAGAAGAGGTGGAAACTGAAACAGCAGAGAAAGATTCCTAGGCAAGTTGGTAAGTCAATTTCATTTAATGATTTCTGGTTATCTGACAAATGGCCCTAGGCATACAATATAGCAAGTAGGAAGGAAATTAAGCAAAAGATATAAGCAGGAAGGGAGATTGTTTACTAATGAAAGTAGGTGATGGGCAGAGAGGAAGTGACGTGGCAGAAGAGATACAGAAAGTTGATCCAAAGTGTACAAGTAATAAAGTGGAAGGAATTCTCTGAGTAGCAATTGCACGACTGGGTTTTAGAAATAGTGGGAAGAACAATAAAAATAGTAGAAAAGCCAACTGAGAGATTCTGTTCAAATGATCTATTAAGAATGAAGTCAACTGCTAAGTTCTGCTAGCTAAGCAAAACAGACATAATTCAAGACACTGAATGGGTATATCCTGTAACAATGCCTCTTGTTGCTGCCACCAGGTTGAAACAATGAGCTTTCTATTAATGGAATGTATTTCTCTATGGGAAGATTTACTAGGACTGCAACAGTCCTAAGAATGATATCTCACCTATTAATAGCAATTCAAATGTGAATTTCCTGTCAGTGAGCAACCAAGGATTTCCCCATGCAATGCCTGCGAATTAGAAATATGCAGTTTATAGTTACTCCAAAAGGGCATCTGTGTTGCTTATGTGGATTGTCTTCTAATGAAGAGACAGTGGTCACCTACAGTGCAGATATTTCATGAGATAATAAAAATGTACTAAACCTAAACGTTTTACAACCCAAATGCCCTTTAGATTTAGAGATCTCAGCTCCCAGGATTCTCAGCAAAGCCCACACATCTGGAGGATACATTGATTGGGGAAGATAGAAATATAGACAAGTCTCACTCTATCAAAGACCTTGGAGTTCTCATCTCTGATGATCTAAGTGCTAGAGCCCACTGAACAACATTGCCAAAAAAGGCATTAAAAGTTGTTAACCTAATCCTGCCAGAGGTGGTATTCAGCAGGTTCTGACCAGTTCTGGAGAACCAGTAGCCTGTCTTAATGTTTCCTTTTATCCGTATCTATTTCATGTATTAATAATCATGTTTATACTTATATGTATTATCAAATGAATGCTTGACAAACAAACAAACAAACAAACAAATAAAAAATAGATGGGCATTTCTAAACACCAACCTGTAGAACAGCTACTGAATGAGGTTCATTTGGAATTTGGACATTTGTTATGTTGTCTCTTCTGGAAAGCACAAAGAAATGAAGGCAGTGGATTAAGTTTATTAAACAAAATGGGATTTTATATATATAAGTAGCTAGCCAAAATGAAAAGATAGTGGACCCATATGAACACACATACTTTACTTTCTTCACTGCAATTATCAGTAAAATAGTATCTTAACATAATGAATCAGGTGTCCAAAGTTTGCACACTAGCTTCACTTTACAATAAGATTTTCTGCACTTTTCCTCCTGTGCAGGTATATGGCACTAATACATTCTGATGGTGAACTTGATTTTCCTATCCTGGAGCTATGCAGACATATAACAGAGAAAAAGAATAATTGCTATATTGTTATAGACAGGGATTCATTGCATACCATTTTAATATATGCTGGAGCTGTTTATGACTCCCAGAGCAATTCAGCATGCTGAGTAGTCGTATTTGTTATTTGGGTTCTACATAAATCTTTGTTGGTGTCTCAACAGACACAATTCAGCCTTTAGAGACCAGCCTCAGGCTGTATTCGGAGATATGGAGAAGAAGAGCTCTTGTCCAAGATAAGGATCAGAATGATAATATCCATGAGTAGCTATACATCCGAGAATCCTAAGTAACAGATAGGAAGGGAGAGATTGCTGCTCTTTCCACATCGTATCAGTTGTTTCTATTTGCTACTCATATTTAACAGCATTTTCATTCATATATATTGAATTGACTGCTTTATCTAAAGAGACTTTTTTACTTATAGCCAGAATTTTTAGGATATCTTTACCAAACTTTTAAATAAAAAGGAAAGCATAATCCCAGCTAAATAAAGTGAAATTAACAGACTTGGTTTCCAGAAATCCTGATTATAACATGCATATTGAATACTTTTAAAGCTTTAGATTCATCATTCTTTTATGCCTTTATGGTTTCTAAATGAACTGAAGGACAGGTAAAGGTCTTGAACAATGAGATTTGGCTTTATAATCCCGTGGACCTAAATCTCACTGATCAGATTTTTGTTTATCCTTAACAATTTAGTAAATGGAGGACATACTATATTTACATCAGTTATCTACATCAGATACATTGTGAATTAGCTACTTTAAAATAACCATTCTATAGACAAAAACACAAACAATTTTAACCAACACCCTTTCCCCCCTACTAATCAACCAAGTCTTTTGCTGGGTGGGAGAAGTATAGAAGAATTATCTACAAGTTATTTTCCCTTTGCTTTCTTCATAAGGATATCTGCTTCAGGAAAAAAAAAACATTTTGTACACCAATAAAAAAATATAATATGTTGATCTTATGATTTATTGCAAAATAAACTAAACTATAGTTATCTCGTTAAAATATGAATTAACAAAATTATAGATAAATGTTTTTTTTAGTGATGATATTAGGTTATACAATTATTGATTGATAATATGAGCTATTATGTAATATAATTATATTAGTGACTAGGAAATGGATGCACAAAAAAAGTGGTAAACCAATCAATGCACTGTTTGTAAATTTATGAAGAAGGATGATATTTTTATGTTTTATGTGGTATGTCTATGTTTGTTGTTTTGTTGTTAAAATAATTTTTTTTAAAAAAATAATAATATGTAACATGGATTTAATATTCTAATAATAGTAGGCATTTAAGTGTTATTTACAGAGAGTGGCTAATACAGCAACTCCTAACTACTTGTTTTGATATGGAGCACATGGAGTCCCTTTTAATTTTTTATCTAATATTTTGCATTTCCTACTTAATGTGTCTGGAATCCCCAAAGCTAATGGAAATAAGCTAAAAAACTGATAAGTCAAATTACATTGAAAAGATATTGAGAGGGTTGAAGTTGTAGAAGCTCTTTTTTCTGCCAGGACTATTTTTTCATGGTCACAAGAAAAAGAGAAATGGATATCTGAATTGTATTCAATTTATATTCTACTTTTTCTTAAATGTATTTTACTTATATCCCACCTTTATTATTTTTATAAATAACTCCTGTGTTCTCAACAATCCTGTGAGCTGGGCTGGGCTGAAAGAAAGTGACTGGCCTAAAGTCACCCAGCTGGCTTTCAAGGCTAAGACAGAACCACATCTACAACTCAGAATCTTCTGGTTTATAGGCTGGTGCCTTAACCAGTTCAAACTGGTTCTTTTATATATAAAATCCACAATTAAATTTGTACTAGAGAATGAATCTGGTTATTGAGTTGAACAATTTCTTTGAATCTTAAACTGAAAATATCCTGGATTCACATGGCATGAATAATAATAATAATAATAATTTTTGATATTTCTTCAAGTTCAACTTCACTGAACACTTTGTTCCTAATGAATCGCCCCTGATCAGCTAATCATAATTCAGTTATCCTTGAGTCTGGGTATTCTTATTTCCATAATTTGTACATCCTTTTTTGGTAGCCTTATTTTTCTGGTTCCACTTTGTAGTTAGCAGAAATCTGAACAGTTGATACTTCCTTGAGTTTGCCCAGTTGTATTCGGCTTACAGAATGGACAATTATGAAAGTTGGAAGCATCCAGAATAAAAATGAATCCCTTGCTCCCTCCTTATTTTATGATAGTGATGGTGGAGAACTAGAAAAAATGTTCTGAGGTTGATAATATGTTTTTAGAATATGAAAGCTTTTTCTATGTAATGTGTATTTTACTATAGCTGTATACCTATACCTATATACTGTAGCTATATTTGAATACACACACACACACACACACACACATATATATATGAGATGAGATTCTGCCGAAACGTTGCTACAATTTTAAAAATACAACGATAATGACGTGGGAAAATACCCGAACAAAGCTGAATGCCATACATGTAAGTACCTGCGAAAACTTAAGAATATATATATATATATATATATGTATGTATGTATGTATATGTATATGTATATGTATATGTATATGTATGTATGTATGTATATATAAGTCAAATACATTTTTGTATGCATAGTTCGCAGAAATACATTATAAAATTCACGGTGTTAAATACAATACAGGCTTGTAAAGAGTTCAGAAATACTCAGGTTCACATCAACCAAATTTAGCAAACACCTAATGTTGATTAACATCATATTTATTTTCCTCAGTAAATACAGACAATCCAAAGGGAGAAGCTAAACTAAAATAAGATCTAAAAACCTGGTTCAGTACAACACTTGTCAGGTGGTCCTTTATTCCTTGCTCTCCTGATTACAGCAAGAAAAAGGAGAAATATTCAAATAAAACAACACAGTAATGAATACCATATATCAAAGGAATTTATGGTGCAGATAAAAGTTTGCTTTGCTTTGAATAAACTGCCTTAATAAAAAAATAACATAACTACATTAAGATATCAACAGGACTTATTTGGCAATAACATAAGGTCCAGCAGTGTAGGTAAAAGGTATTTTTCTGTTCACTATATGTATGTAGTCATACATAAAGTCCATACTGATGAGTTTCATCCAACTTACACATCTTGTGACTTTTATGACTATTTACTTGGATACCACCAGCTTTCTTAGGTGATACTATTGCCTCATTACTGCAGCACAGACCAACCATAATTTATTCCTTTAATGCAGGGGTAGTCAACATTTTTATATCTACTGCCCACTTTTGTATCTCTGTTAGTAGTAAAATTTTCTCTAACCGCCCACTGGTTCCACAGTAATGGTGATTTATAATGGTGACAAAACCCCTACTGCCCACCATGAAAGCTGGAATGCCCACTAGTGGGCGGTAGGGACCAGGTTGGCTACCACTGACTTAATGCATGTCTCACATTTCTGATATTAGTAATATGCTTTTAATATTTTTGGAGCAAAATCATCGAGATTTAGGGAGAGATTTATTCAGATGTAAATCGAAGAGAGAGGCAGCTGATGATTAACTGCCCAGCTGTCTCATTACTGAGAAGCAACAGAAGAAACAACTTAGCTAAAATAACTTGTAAGCAACAGCAACTTTTAAAAATCTATTTTTGACCTTTATATTTGTACTCCCTTTTTATGGGAGATGAATTCAGATATGCATGCTTATTACATTGCAACCTAAAGGTAGATAATTATCCTGTTGAATTTATGGATGATATTGCTGCCTATGAAGTGCTGTGCAAAAGTTAGATGACTTTCTCAGCAAAAGGGCACCTATCATATTTGGACTGAAAGTCCCCTCTGCTTTTATTCCCACTGATGTTTACCTGACGGACATGCATTTAGCAGAGAACATCACACCACCTGCTAGTGTAATCTAGTCTGAGAAAAAGAGGGTATGTCCATGAATTACAGTAATTTCCTCTATTACAGTTTCTTGATCTTCAGAATTACCTCTGCAAATAATATTTTTCCCCATTTCTGGTCTATCTGTATGAATGACCTCTCTGGTCTTTTTTCATGATAGATGTGTAATCAAGGAAAACCATGTCTTCCTTGAATCATCCTTTTCCTGTCTGTTTTGTCAATTCTGTTTTGGTTTTTCATGCTTTGTATTTTTGCATTTGGAAATCCCAGATTTATTCTCCAGAGCAAGCATGTGAATCAAGACTTGTCTTGGTATAATTGGCGATCAGCAGAGAACAGATGGACAAGAGCAAAATGTGGGAAGTAGGCAAATTTCATTTTGCTATTTCTGTCATTTTCTTTTCCTTTCTTTTTTTACAACGATTCCTTTCGTCTTTCTTCATTATGCACTCATTTCTCTTTCATTCTTCTCATCCTTTACTTATCTTTCTTTTGTGATCTTTCTTTTGTGATCTTTTTCTCTCTTTACTTAGTATTGTTATTTTCTTCTCTCAATCTTCTGAAACATTTGCTATGGATGGGGTGGCAGCTACAAGCGTTTACTCAAATCTCCACCCAATTTATATGTATGTTCAGAGGTGGTATTCAGCAGGTTCTGACCAGTTCTGGAGAACCGGTAGCAGAAAATTTGAGTAGTTCAGAGAACCAGCTCTGACTAGAGATTTTACAGTATCCTTCCCCTGCCACGCCCACCAAGCCACGCCCACAGAACCGGTAGTAAAAAAAAAATTGAATCCCACCACTGTGTATGTTGCATAAGCAACATACATAAAAGAGGGCAGGGTTTTGACTGCACAATTAAGGCTGTCATCTTGGCTTTTTAAAAAATTCTTCTGTAAATACTCCTGCCTTTACCAAGATTGGCCACCTATATATCATACAAACCCAGCTCTTTAATGCATTCAGAATCTGGTCTTGCTTATTTTTTTAATACTAATTTTATTAAAAATTAGACTTTCCTCCTCATCAGAACTGTTAACAATATTAGTAACTTTTCACCTTTTCGAATACAACAAATGATCTCTTCTTCTCATTTATCATCTCCTATCTAGAAACCTCGTCATTTAAATGCTGAGCAGAAAAGATCTGATAAGGGTTACCAGAGATAACAATATATTTTAACTGTGATCAAATAAGTCAACTTTACATTTCTTACTTTTACTGCTAAAATCTTGATCTTTAGTCACATCAAATAATATTATAGAATTTGATTTCTTTTCCTTTTTTTCCAGTCACTTCTCACAAAATTCTTCAGAGCTTTAACAAACCTTTTTATAAACCCATTATAAGAAAAATTATCCATTCTTGGTTTGTTATTTGTATATTCTTTCTAATAATTAAAAACATTATCTACTTTCTTTTGCATGGCCAGTGCTGAATCATTTTTGATATCATTCTCTTAGTTTGTCATTTTTAAATCTACTTCCCATCGGTCTATTCCCCATCTTGTCCAGTAAAATGTGTTTCTCTTCCACAATGTCTTTTAAACACACTTTATCTGTAGAGGCAGATACTCTTAAAATTGATTTCTGAGTCTATTGTTCAAATAAAAATCAAATGAAACTGAGTCTGTAAACAAACATACACATGTCTGATGAAGGTACTGAGAATCTTTACCTCATTCTCCCCTGACAGATCCAGCTTCTCAGGTGATGCTGTGATTAATCAGCTTCATGTGATGCCTGGCTTTGTCCTTCCTGAGGCTGACATTCCATGGACTCAGCTAGGGTAGTTTCTTCAGTTTCAGAATATGAGTCTAGAGTCCATGATTCTGCCACAGCTCAGCAATCTGTTTATATATGGCTTTGCCATCTTAAGTTTTTTTGGGGGAGCAAACAGATTATTATGGCTACTGTAAATCTCCTGAGTACATTTATTGAGCTTTCCAAAAAATAATAATTAAATTCACCTTAGAAAACATGGCCTTTCATTTTAGTAACTGATTCTGTTAGGGCCCAAGGGTGTTGGCTTGGAAAATACTGCTTGTTTGATATTGATTTCAGTGACTGGAAAGCTACCCCTCACTACTTGGTAGAAGACCTTTTATTGCTGCAAAGTGTTATCCTAGAGAGTCTTCCCATCTCCTTTCTCCCTACTTTTAGGCAAGATTTAATTTCCTGCCTTCCATATCATCTGTGTGAAGATAAAATAACATTTTAATCAAAATCAACAGTAACTTTGCCAACTTAGGAAACATTGGGATGGGGAAAACGTATTTAAACCAGTGAAAGATTGAAATACAATACAAAGTGAAAACAAGGAGGAAGGAAATGAAGTGGAATAGACAGTTTGATAAAAAGTAATAGAAAGAGGATAAAAAAATAAATCCATTTATTGTTTGCAACGAAGAGCATTGTCATTCATAGAATCACTCAGAAAGAGAACAAGTCTATTTCTCTTTCCCAACTTGAACCATACATCAACCATCCATTTATTTACAGCTGGATAATAGATACTAAGAGTCATTCAGATCTGAGTTTATGCCTATTAACCCTTAATTCAATTTCTCTGTACCAATCAAAGTGTTCCAGGAATTCCATGTGAACAAATACCAAAAGGCACTATTTCAATTTTAAATCCTTTTTGGGGGCACATAGAGAGGGTGTACTCTCTTTGCCAGTCCATTGAACAAATGGGAAATACAACTCCCAAATTGGTAATGGGGTAAATTTGATACTTCCATTGTATCTTGTGGGAGGTACCTAATTTATTCCAATGACAAATATGTTAAAAGCTTCATTGAATTGTCTGATTCCTTTTTGGGCTTCAGGCTTCATTCCAAGTTAAAAGACACCTTTACTCAAAATTGTAACTTTAATTTTGAATGAGAGTAGATCCCAGGGGATATGTTTGTATAATGATATTTGTAGCATGAGAATGTATGGTAACAGTGGGCTAAAACCAATCTCCACAGGCTTTTTTCTCCCCTTTTTCTAAAAAAGCCTTTCAAATGAGAAGATGCAGGATTCCCGCTGTATCCTTTTATCTCTCCCATTATGGGGGAAAAAGTGTCTTCAGGAGGTGAGTTAGCAAAGAGCAAGGAAAGTGTTAATCTTTCTCTCTTCCACCTGCCTTTCTTTCCTGTATTACAGCTGGATAGTTTTAAAGCTGAAACCAATTATTTTAGATGCAAAGCACACAGATAACAAATAACATTCCCATACCCTTTATCTTGGCAATATAATTGCTTCAACATTCCTGGTATGTTAGAGCCAAAACCAGAAAACAAACCAGCAAAAACAAAAGCAGTTGAACATTTCCAGTTTTGTATTCTAAACTCCCTTAAATTGTTGCACCTTCATTATGAAAGAAATACAGTGTAGCTCATTCTTGCTGCCCTAGTGCTAAATGCACTTATTTGATAATAAACTCCACTTAGTTGTAATGACAGAATATACACACTTTACCTCTCTTAAAATCCAACTATAACTATGTACGTGCTCAACCAGTTAGGTCATGTACCTCTTGTGTGGGTACCTTATATATAGAGAGGCTGCATATGATTTGTATGATACACCTATGCCTGCCTGCCTTTCTTTCTTTCTTTCTTTCTTTCTTTCTTTCTTTCTTTCTTTCTTTCTTTCTTTCTTTCTTTCTTTCTTTCTTTCTTTCTTCCTTCCTTCCTTCCTTCCTTCCTTCCTTCCTTCCCTCCCTCCCTCCCTCCCTCCCTGTTTTAACTCTGATAACTGCCAAGACTAGCCCTGCATTTTTTTTGGCAAAGTTTTTCAGAAGTTGACCATTATCTGCTTCTGAGGGCTTAGAGCTAAGAGAGAATGATCAACTGAAGGTCATCCAGTTGGCTTGTGTCTAAGACAGGACTGCAACTCACAGTCTTCTGGTTTCTAGCCTGGGGCTTTACTCACTATATAAAACTGGCTGTCCTATGTTTTTCTAAGTGATGCTATTAAGTCTGTCTGCACTTTTATCTGTCTTTTTTCTTGGCTAAGTTTACAAGTAAATCTTCCCTTGCAAACTATGCTTACAAACTTTGATTAATCAAAAGGAAACATAAATAAAGCAGAAGAGTAGTGGGGAAATATACCAAATGTGTGTAAAGGTTTGAATTCAAGTATCACTTTTTAATGGCATGGTACAGCTATCAGATTTTCAAAGAGCTTTGCTTTGTGCTGGTGCATCCTTTGGAAAGAGCATTAAATTAGCCAGCTACAAATTCTTCCATGGCTTGTTCAAGATTTCTTTTAAGTGGTTGCTCCATGTTCTCATTAAGTCTACAAAAGAATCTCAAATTTTAATACGCAAAGGGAGCGGTGATTTTATTTTATTTTCTCTTCCTATCCAATAAACATACTTCCAAGGTTGCATGACAATAGTGGCACTGGCACGCGGTGATGCTTAGCAATCTAGTAATGATAATTAGTTTGCTAAGGGCTCACTCAAATATGCATCAAATTAAAAGCAAAGACACAACCTCCTCTTCCTATTTTCCCATTACAGTCTTCCTCTAGTGTATGTTTCTTTCATTGTGTCTCTTTTAATTAAATAGTGCCAGTTCTTGCCTGAGTGTACAGATTTTAAGAATGTTCTTAAATTGAAGACACGGGTTTTTCAAATGGGAGCAAAGAACAAAAGCAGTCTAATAATTTTAGATACAGAAGTAGAACATGTCAATTTCTTTCAATATATTTTGTTAAAATCTGTGTGGGAAAATATAAAACAAATGGGAGCAAAAATCTGTAGAGATACAGCAACATCTACACCTCGCACAGTTTTTCTTAACTCTTATTGTTGTCTCAGTCATTTCCAGACTTATTGCTTTCCTAATTTTGGGACATGTTTATTTTGCAAAAAAGATAAGCTGGCTTTTCCATTTTATTTAGCTTGTCTCAGCTTGTCCCAAATCGCAAGAAGCCTCTCTAAAGCAGAATCTCCAGCCATCTTGAAAGAGATCCTCTATTATTGGTGTAAACTGTCTAAGCTATGTTTCCTAAGCCGTTGAACAAAGCCATTTTATAAAGTCTGCACTAAAAACTGGCAACTGCGCCATGTAGCTGCGATTTATGTTAAGTTTTCCATCTGTCCATAAGAGAATTATGTATAGAAATAATACATTCCCCCATTCTTTTTTATCTGTATGTGCAGGATGAGAAATGTCACACCAAATGGAAGTCAGAGGTTTGAATGCAAGTCTGTTAGTTTGAATATAAATCTAAAAAGGATTGTAGAAGAGAGTTGTTAAGGACAATTTGCAGAACAGTGTTGAAGACCTAAAGAAGGAGATGCATCATGAGCAGAGGTTGGATTCTACCAGTTCAGACTGGTTCGAGTGAACCAGCAGCTCTGGTGATCATTTGGCCCTGCCCACCTGCCCCTACTCTTTCCTGTGCTTTATTTCCTTGTTTTGAAGCACAGCTGATTTGCATGGCAGAGCGGTTTTGCTGCGCTTCAGCTGTTTTACTCACCAAGGCTGCAGTAGAAGGTAAGTATTATAGCTGAAAATGAGGTTTTATTAAAATGGTGTGCATGTGTGCAAAGTGCATGCTTGGTGCATACTCACGATCACCAAACTGGTTGTTAAACCAGTTGAATCACACCACTGATCATGAGATGTAGTCTATTTGCACAGATGGACGCATAGGAATGAAAAAGATTTTATTATTCAGAGAAAAGCTAGCTGCCAACCTTACCTACAGAAGGAAAACTATTACCAGTAGCTCTAAATTCGAAAGCAGGCAGGATGTAGAAGTAAAATAATGCATATATCTATTAAGGCACTTTATTGAGTGCATTTATATTCAGGGAGAAAATAGTTATGCTATGAAATGTTAAGTAGTGAAAAATAACTTCAATTACTCTGCAGGTTAGAATCTCAGGTACCTTATCTTGAAATGGGAAGAAAGAGGTAGAAAGTACAAAATTGGTGTTTCTAGCAGGAAATAACATTGCTGTCCTAACTAAGAAATATGCTTATTTACTTTACATTTGGTTGTTTCAATAAAAGAGAACAAAATTCATTTTTCACTGAGTTCTCCATCAGATCCTGAGAATCCACAGAAGGTCTTGTACGATTCAGGAAGTAACCTGATTAGTCTAGTGATTAAGCCCCAGGATAGAAACAAGGAGACTGTCAGTTCTTGCCCTGCCTTAGGCACAGAGCCAGTTGGGTGACTTTGGACCAGTTACTCTTTCTCAGCCCTAGAAAGAAGGCAGTGGCAAACCATTTCCATTGCAATGTAAAAATGAAAATGATGTAAAGTCATATTGTATGCTGAAATTGTCTCAGGATATCATAAGCAATGATCATCAATCTGCTAAACTGAGTCCAGTCATGTAGTCAACATAGAACCAAAATTCCAGACTCAATTGTCCTCATAAGTCAAAGAACTACCTTGATCAGTTATGATCAAGCCTCACTAGCATATGAATAATATTCCCTAGACCAAGCTCATGGTCACTTCAAGGAGTAGAATGTCAATTGACGCTGAAGAGATTGAAAGTGTGGAAGAGTTCACTTTCCTAGGATCACAAAAGGATAAAAACAGTGAATGTAGTCCAGAAATAGTTTCAAGTTACACTGGGTTGCACATAATGATGAGCATGAATTGAGTGAAGGAAGGAAGAAAAGGAAGGACATTAAAGTGGAAATAAATGCAGATTAATATGCAGAATCATGTTCCCCATAGTTATCTAGGGTGCAAAAGTTGAACCAGGAAAAAAGTAGATAGGAGGAAAATTGACTTGTTTGAGCTGTGGTGTTGGAGAAAGCTCCTGCACATTCCTTGGGCAGCAAAGGTGACAAACAAGCAAATACTGGAGCTTATAAAACCAGACATATAGTCGGAAGGCAAAATCACAAAATTCAGCCATACTTATTTCTCCCATTTCATGGGCTCAAGCTCACTGGAAAAGGCAGTTATGCTCAGAATGGTTAGCAGTAAAAGGAAATGAGGCCACCAAAAAACAGTTTTCTACAGTCTCTACAGTTTTTGATTTTATACAGCTTCTTTTAGTTGCTTTATATGCTTTGGCTCTTATTGACTTCGGTGGCTAGACACCATCAAAGTCAATAAAAGCATATAAACAACTGAAAGAAGCTATATAAAATTGAAAACTGTAGAGAGATCTGGTCTGTAGAAACACTGAGAATCAGGCATGATTGAAATGATAGCATCATCATCATGACCAAAATCAGACATAATCCCTATCAAATTTAATAGTAATGTCCTTCAAAAACAACATGCAGACCTACTCAAAAAGCCAAGTTTAAAAGCCAGTTTAATTTGTGTCACTTATGTCCACTAGACTTTAGAGGAAGGGGGTATAAAACCTCAGCTATCTTGATAGAAGTCATTCATTTTAAGAAACAGCTCAAAGGTTTAAGTCTGCCATGACTAACTGCTATACCACAAATTCAGCACAATCACATACAGTTAGAAGTGCAGCTCAGGAATGTCCAATATATTATGTCTACAGTATCCCAAACCCCTGGGCCATGGTCCACTACTGGGATGTGGCCCATTTAGAACCAGGCCACAAAAATAGTGGGCGAGCACATGCACATAGCTCTATTTGTACAAGTGGTGGGCCCATGTATCAATTCTTGTGCAAATAGAGTTGCTCACCTGCTGGTCATGCAGAACTATCCCTTCTCCCCTCCTTGCTGGTCAGCAAAGCTGGAAAGATTGGAGACCACTACAATATACTACCAAAGAATGATGGCTGGATTAATACTGAAAGCATGTCCAGTTGCTAATTTAGCTAGAGCTGAAAGGAACATTTAATACTGTATTAATGTGCTCATATGGAATATCAGAACCATTAACCAAGGCAACTTGACATTGGCAGAGGAAAAAAATTAAGAACTGAACAAAAATGGACGAGAATGATTTTTTTCACAATAGAAGGACATCAGCATTTATATTGTGCACAAGAAAAGAATAGAAAATAATAGTTTAGTCATCATATTAACGGAAAGCTCATCTATATCAATGCTCTGATGCAACTGCAAACAAGGATAGAATTATCTCAATTCAAATCTAAAGCAACTCAATTGATATTTCAGTGATTCAAGTCTACGTTCCTATCACACACACAAAGGAAGTAGAAATTGAATAGTATAGCAATGCCTTGACAGTACAATATAAAAAAGATGGTATACTACTAGTTATGTAAGACTGGCATACTAAAATTCTAAGTAAAATAGCATATGGAATAATGGGTAAATTTGGCTTTGGCATAAGAAAAGCAAGATAATCTAAGAAGACTTGCAATAAAATTAAATATACATAATAGATAGCTTTTTCCATGAAAGAGTGGCTCTATACATGAATATCACCAGATGGGCAGCATTGAAATTCAATTGACTATAAACTCTACAAATAGAGCAGAATTCAGTCAAACCATGACATAGTGCTGCTGCATGCAGCTCAGGTTGCAAATTCCTTTCTGCATAATTATATCTTAAACTAGAAAGAAAAGAAAATCAGACCAAAAAGATATAGTCTTAGCAACGTTCTATATTACTATGTGGTAAAGGTAGCAGATTAAATTCAATGAATTGGAATTGATATATAGAGTTCCTGATGAATTCTGAATTGAAATTTGTATCCTATTTAAAAGATGAAGCAAACACAGATATTCAGTTAGTAAAAGGAGGTGAAATGGGCATCTTCTGACACATTATTGAAAAAAGATAGAAAGAAAAAGAACAAGTAGAGAGAGAGGAAAATTAACCATACTAAATGTTGAGTCATATATATATATATATATATATATATATATATATATATATATATATATATGTATGTTTGTTTGTTTGTTTGTTTGTTTTTGTTTTCTTAAGTTTTCGGGTATTACATGTATGGCATTCGGCTTTGTTCGGGTATTTTCCCACGTCATTGTAGTTGTACTTTTAAAGTTGTAGCAACGTTTCGGCAGAATCTCATCTGCCATCATCAGAGTGAGTCGAACAGACCAACACAATGCAGAAGCCTGATGATGGCAGATGAGATTCTGCCAAAACGTTGCTACACCTTTAAAAGCACAACTATAATGATGTGGGAAAATACCCGAACAAAGCTGAATACCATACATACATACATAAAATACATACATACATACATACATACATACATACATACAAATATCTAGGGAACATTTTATGCAAAAATGAGCACAATAAAATACCAAGAAGACAAAGCTCTATTGGAGACAGAGATAAAAAGCACACATGGTACTGGTACAAATATATGGAAGAACTGTACAAAAGAAATTCCAAAATTGATGATACATTCGAAGTTTGATCATTAAATAAGAACCAGATATTCTATAAATTGAAATGAAATGGGCCCTAGAAATGCTGTTAACAGGTTTAAGCACAACATGTGAAAAATTGCATATTCTAGTGCATGCATGTCAACTAAATGTATTTTCCACATTACATATTTTCATGCTCAGGACTTGTGAGAGTAGAACTCATTACTTATGTCTTCTCTGATAGGTTATTTTCACTTATTCCATATTTGTTTATTGTAGTACAATAACATTAAGCCATTGAGCATGGAAGAAAAAGGTGTTGGCAGATGAAGGGGGATTGTGTTTATGTGTATTTAATTGTAGATTGTGACTTTCTTTTTGGAGAATCAGCAGCTGCAAATAATTGTGAGAATCTTGGCTTCCATATTGGCCAGAAATGATGCTTAGGCAGAGAGTTAAGATTAGTTCTTTTTTATGTTGCTAGAAACCAGTAACTGCATTCTGCTTTCCTCAGCTAGCATACAGAGGCTATGTTGTATTATAGCTTGGCTAAGAGAGTCCCTGCATTTTAAGTGTCTCAAAGTTATTTATCTTCTATTTGTAATTTTGCTTGGTATCCAGGGCTCTACAGGGACTCTGTAAAAACTAAACAAATAAAATGCATTTAACAGGGCCATGCTGTATTTGTTTGCAAAATGCCCTGTGTTCCCCATTTCTTTTCCATTCCTTCTCAATTGGAAAAGTAATACAAGGGGCTGCAGACATTCCTAAATTTAAGCTATACTAAAACCTGGCTGCTTGGTAATTGACCAGCCTTTCAGTTTCTTTCCACCCACCCCAGCTTGGCCCCTGTTTTCCTTGAATCTCCGCCAAGCCTATTAAATGTGTCAGAACAGCCAGGAAATGGAAGAATTATGATTTCCATTTGGCTTCTGCAGACGCTTAGTCTAATTTTCAGTAGGCTTTGAAATATTGCAATTGCTTTTTCTTTTCTCCCCCTGTCATTGTTGCCCCTTTCTTCCTCTTTATTTTTGTCGTTTTCAAATCCAACCAAACAGATCAGAACACCTTTGCTTCTCTTGGTTTAAAAAAAAGGAGGGGAGGAGAAAGGAAAGACAGCTCATTTATTTTAAACAAAAATATCTTTATCTGAAGAGTTTCATAGAAAGAAGGAGGGTGATAAGGAAATTATATCTGATCAGAACATATGGAAACATTTACCATTACACTCTATTTTTTAGAGTTTCCAAACTGAGATAGAGGAAAGGAAGAGCTGGAGGGGCTGTTATAGTGCAGGCTGTTTCTGTAGCATCACAAACGAAAGTGGCAAGATGATTTGTAACACATCAACTGCTGACATTAGGATTTTTTTCATAAGTGATATTAACAATACCTTAAATCCAAATACTGCTCTCACAATCTTTTTCTGCATTAAGTGGAAAAAAGGGAAGGGACTGCAATTCAGAGGAAGAGTTTACGCTTTATATGATGAATCTCTTCAAATTACACTGATGTGGGCTCAGTTCTTTCCCTCCAACAGGTGGGATATTTCCACCCCATTCTAGTTAAACTAAATTTTCCATGGGTAAATGATAGCCCTAGGGCTGCATGAGTCCATAGCTTAATTACAGTGTCCTCCTGTCTTTTTATCTGTAAATTAATTCAGATTTCTTCTAGAATAATCTGTCTCTCAGTCCACATGGCTAATCTTTTCTGTGAGACAGAAAAGTATAAAGAGAAAATGGAAACATGAAAGGAGAGAGAGAGAGAGAGAGAGAGAGAGAGAGAGAGAGAGAGAGAGAGAGAGAGAATATATCAGAATAGCACTGCCCATTGTAACTTATGACCATATGTTTCTAGTGAACTGTATTCCCTGACAAATTATCAGAGAGCAATACAGCCTTCACCAGAAAGATTTTCCATTCCTGGATTAATGAATTAATAAATAGATGAATGGAATTAAATTAAAAATATAGTTTTCCATACTGAAGTAATGCATGGAAAAGAGATGTTTTTTTGGAAACAGAAGAAAGCGACATTGGCATCAAAATACCTGTGGTTCAGACCTTTTCTTTTATTTCATTTTTGGTCCAACATTACTCATACTTTTTAATTATAAAATATAGAAAGGATCAAGGTTTCACAAAATATGTGCAATGTAGTAGAAATAAATACTTATTTTAAATGAAATATTTATATAATTAAATATTAAAGATTATGTTGCAATCAAAGTTGTTCACTATTAAATTGCATCCAGACTGTTTTGTATATGCCTGCACATTCTTATTCTTCTAAATTCTTATTCTACTAACTCACATGAAAGACTTTTTTTTTTTTTGGCCATGCTAGATAATTCTCTGAAGAGTAACTGGTTGAAGAAAGCAGATATGCTGTCTTTAAAATTGGAGATTTTGTTAGCCAAATAATAATTACAGTTGATTAAGTGCTATGAAATCATTTTAGACCTGTAGCAAATACGTAGATTTTCTCCATGGTCATCTTTCCCTAACATGTTTTTTCAAGTCTCCAAATGGCATGCTTATTGCCATTGTAATATTGTCTTGCTACTGATCAAGCTTCTCTTTTGTTGTACCTTTCCCAGTATTAGATCCTTTCTCAGAGAGTTAGGTCTTTGTGTAATGTGTTCAAAGTAGGATAATTTGACCCTGATCATTTGTGTCTCAAGTAAAAACTCTAATTTGATTTGTTCAGTGATCCATCAGATTGTTTTCTTTGGCTGTCCATGGTACTCTCAGGAGTCTTCTTCAACACCAGAGTTACAAAAAAACATCAATGTACTTCCTGTCCTGCTTCTTCAAATACAATTTTCACTTCCACAAACTGTCACCCCACCTTTTCTTTAATTTGTCTCATCTCCTGCTAAAATAATTTAAGTTCCATATTTTGCAATAATGGATTTCATGAATTTAAATGAATTAGATAATTTGTGTAAATTTGTTCTAAATCCAAATCAGTTCCTATTGTGCTAGTCCAGCTTTCTACAACCTGTCATCCAGGGATTACCTGTATTGGGATTACAAATGTCAGAAAACTGAGAGCTGCAGTTCCAGTATTTATGAAAGTGCCACATTGGAGAAGGATGGTCTACTCTCTGGATTGATAGGGGAAAAAGTACCCCCTGTAAACAGAACAAATGGCTACTATTGCTTGATCTGTAATATAGAAGTGGTAGATCAAGTATTCATGTTATAAACAATACAGAGTTTTTGTTCAGCTATGTACAGTATGCTGGATGATAGGGAAGAAGTGCCTTCCCTTTCTGCAAAACTATAAAAAACCCACAATATTGAGGGTTAACCCATTTTCAGGAAAAAAACAACACCTGGAATTAAAGTTGTTACTCTCACTTATAACCATCTCACAGGTGTTTTTTTTTTGTTGTTGTTGTTAATAGCTTTCAATGAGAGAGAAAGAGCACTCTCCCTTCTTTCTCATTTTATTGAAAAGAAATGATTAGAAAAAGGGAGGAGAGAGGAAGAGATGGGAGAGGAGAGGCATGGAGAGGAGGGGAGGGAAGGGAAAGGGAGAGGAGAGGAAAGACTAGCCAGAATGGCTCAGAATGCTCTATGTTCAAGTTATTATTGTAAAAAAGGCAAGTAGCTCATCGAAAACTCTGGTAGCTTATTACTCTCCTTAGAAGCTCTTTTGCTTTCTATTATTTTTTTATTTCCAGCTGCTCTGAGTTTTGAGGATAAAACTGGGGAAGGAAAGTTTACCGAGTTAAAGGATGGTCTCCTCCACCCCATCTAAATAGTTCTATCATTAAAAACAAATAGGTTGTCTCATTTTTGGCCACCTTTCTCCTCCTTTTCCTCTTCCACAATCTCACCCCCCCGCAATGCTTCTATATGGTTTTGAAAGGTAGAAAGAGTCTCCAGCACAGATTCCCTTCTCTGAGGGACTGATAGGTCCTGCTGGGCTGATTGACACATCTTACAGATAGCAGCAGTGAACATCCAGCCCCAAGAGCAGTTGCACAGTGGGAGTGGGGAGGAATAACTGTGCCTGTGGAGCGCCGACAACTCCCGCTTACCAGGATCTACCCAAGAACTGTTTCGCACAGTTTGAATTTTTATTCTGTTCTCAGAAATGACAGAGATATGTGTGTGCATATGTATTCATCTTCTTTTTTACATTCACAATGGAATTTGTTCATGAGAGACAACTAGAATTGTGAATCTTGCAATTAACCCCAAGCAAAAGAGCTCAGAGGAACAAGAAGAAGAGGAGAAGGAGGCAAACTGGCAGTTAAAGTCCAGCTGGGCTGGACTTGGTAAAACAAAATTTGGGACAGTGTGAAGAAAATGGTATGCCAGTTTCAAGTCTGACATCCCTTCTTTCTCTGTCTCCAAAGGAAACTGGGAGAAGAAAAAGATTGGACTCCAATGATCCCAAAGTATCCACTGATTCCCCGTTGACCTGAAAAACATGTGAGAATAAAGGAGAAACTGTTAAATAATAAACATCTAACCTCCCCACACAAAATGTGAAGTTGTAGAAATTTTTTCCCCTTTTTAAAGAAAAAAAAAAGAAATCACTAAGACTTCCTTTTTCCTATTCTCTGCTTTGTGTTGCTAACTATTCTCAGACCAAAGGGAGAACTTTTAAGTGGAAGCTCTGTCCTTTGGCATTAAATATGGAAATTCACAATAGCCTATAACCCAAGACTATACCTAAATAGTTATGTATCTGAATTATTTCTAGCTGTCAAAATTCTGTCAACCGAACTCTGTCTGCAATTATTCTGCAACTATTAAATACAGTAGCAAATTCACTTTTGTCATTCTGCCATTTTTCTACACTAGCTTTGGTGTACATTAATTTTACTGTGTTCCAGTGGTGTTAAGCTTATTTCTATTGATTTTAACATGTTAGATATTCAGCTTATGGTGCTCAGTTTCCCAGGATGTTATGATGTTGCAAAGTTCACAGAGATCACGGTCCGAGATAGTCACGATTGATCTTGATGTGCTTTATCCTTGTGCTCTAAGGCTACAGTACTGCATAGTAAAAGAAGATTCTTACCCAGTTGCTCATGTAATATAGAGAGTTTTGAGTTTTTTGAGTTTTTGAGTTTCTTGAATCTGGCTGGAAAATTATAATAAGGGGAAATGGAGATACTACACTTCCACATTGCTGGCAAACTTGATATAGTTTTGTAGTCTCCCCCCCAAATCCTCCCCTACATCTTACACTTTTCAACTTGCGAAGCTTCCCTAACCTGTTCCTGAGTTTCCATAGGCAAGGGGAAATCGAGCCTCGCAGCTGCATCGAGGAATTTCCATCTAAGTCAAAACAATGCACATCCTAGCTGGCCAAAGTCAGAGCCATCTCCATAAAAAACAGTAACAGCTGGAGGGAGTGACTTCTATGACCCGCAAAATTGCCTTGTTGGGGAATGTGACTGATGACATACCTTGGGGGGAGGGGGAAACAGGGTCAGAGGCAAGGCGTGAACTTAGTGGGTCAGAGCTGGCTTCACTGGCTCTGTACCGACATGTTGCTCCTAATAAACAACTGAATTTTTCTTGAAACTTTGCTTGATGCTCCTGTTTTCATTAGGGCAGTGGTTGGAACCTTGACAGCACTATTGTAAGCCGTCCAGAGTTATTTTGAGGTAAGATGGGAAGCCAATACATTTTTCAAACAAACAAGTTTGTTTCATTTACTTTATTGATTAGCCTTTGGGCCATATCAGAGTGCAGAGTTCCAGATGCAAATTATTATTAAAATCTGATAAAAACAATTTAAAATGTAATCGGATAAAACATGATTTAAAATGAAATTGGAATAAAGTATGATTTAAAATGAAATTGGAATAAAATACAATAATTTAATATATAGATATATAAAATATGATAAAATTATATTTTGGTGTCACTCTTACAATCTACCCCAATCAGTCCCACATATGCCCATCTCAACCAAACTATTTTGCTTAAGTAGTGTGCTGTATTAAATGTTATTTTCAGTTTCTGGCTGCACATAAGGTAAGTTGTTTTGATATGGGGATTCCAATGGCTCATTCATTCAGTATATAGACCAAGGAACCTGTCTCTCACCCTCTTATATAGGCAACAATCAAATAGGGTGTGAGCCCAGTCTTCTTTAAACAAACAAACAAATGAATGAATGAATAAATAGAGCTTATGAAAATAATTCACATTACCAGCCTATGAATTTACCTGTTTTGTTGTCACCCAAGGGTCTGATCACAGCAATTTTTCCCTCATAAAGTAGATCACATTCTGAACCATTTTGATTTATCCATCATTAGTACAGGAGAAAGATTTGGCATACAAAAGCCTGAGATGGAAAAAAAAAAACAGACGCAGAAGAATGTTATTCTCATGCTTCACGGCTATTACAAATACAAGTCTTGGATGCAGCTGCATCTCTAAATAGCGGGATGCTGAGATCCTTATTGTAATTTGGCACAGGTGAGCAAGGACCCTTTTGCTCCTTTCTCTAATTGCTCAAAAATCATACCTTAAGTGTAGTCTGGAGGCCAATTTAAAAGCATTTAGGATTTTTCTTTCTTTTTAACAAATGGAAAAGAGACAGCAAAAGGTAGCTTGCCAAGTTGTAATTATTTACCTGTTGTGCCTTAAAGCTTCATCACACACTAGTTGCACACTGGTTACATTAGTAAATGTTCACTGGTTGGAGTCATGTATGTATGTATGTATGTATGTATGTATGTATGTATGTATGTATGTATAGTAAAATGAGCCTTTTATATACATTGTAAAAGTGAACTGAACAGAAGCAATACAGAGAAAAATGGGTTCTGAAATGCTCTAAGTCCACCCAGAAAGTGGAAAATGTCTGCACTAATTCACAAAATGTATACAAATAGTCCTTGATGTACAACCACAATTATAAGTCAAGGGCTGAAACTTTCATTGCTAAGCAATGTGGTGGCGAAATGAATGACACCTGGTCATTAAGCAAATTAACATGGTCATTAAGGGAACATACAGTTGTTAAGTGAATCTGGCTTGCCCCATTGTCAGAAGCTGTTGATTCTTGTCAGTTGCCAATGATTGTGTGTCAGCGGGGACACTGCAATAGTTGTGAATGTGAAGACTGGTCATATGTCACTTTCTTCAGCACCTTTATATCTTTGCATGGTTGCTAAATGAATGATTGTAAATCAAAGATTGCTTTTATGTTTTTCATATAAATGGCCCATACAACAAATTCAAAGAGCTGTGGTGCACATTACAGATGTTTGATTTGGCATATACTGCTTAAGAAATACTATATAAAAAAAACATTCATTCAACATGGACAATACTGCACACTTATAACCAACATTTTGTTCAGGGTCCAGAGATACACTGTTTTTTTTTTTTTTTAGTTCCATTCCAAAGAAGCGGATGTTCTAAATATTTTTTTTCCCTTGTGTAACTGAGTTTCCTAGGAGGTTGATATTAGGAATGCCCTAAATTTAAAAATAAATATTCAATTCACTTTCACAGATGCTAGGAAATCAGCATTGCTTATCGTGCAGCCTCTTTAAATTTCAGTGCGGTATTAGATAGAGAATCCCAGATAGCATCTCTGGAATAATCTAGCTGTCTGGATGTATCCTAACTCAATACTTTTTAGCAGAACTGTTAAGCCCAGTCTCTTCCAAAAAGCTTGTGGAGCCTGAAGAGCTGAATGTGGGATTATTTATTAACTTTCATATGATTTTTAAAAATTATTTGATTCTCATTCCATGGCTTTAGATTTTATATAATGTAATACAATGAGCCGATGGGATAGAAATATCATAAAATAGATATATGCATGAATGTAGGCAGAATAATGCAAGTATTATAAAATAAATGATACATATTTAAATAAACAAAATTGTTTCATTTCAATATTCCATTGTACTTTCTGGAGCTGATTTTACAAAACCTGAAAAATAAAATGCAATTATTTTTTCATCAACCTCCTAGGAAACTCAGTTACACAAGATAAAAAAAGATTTAGATCATCCACTTCTTTGGAACTGAACTAAAAAAAAAATAACAGCGTATATCTGGTCCCTGAACAAAATGTTGGTTATAAGTGTGCAGTATTGTCCATGTTGAGTGAATGTTTTTTTTATATATTATTTCTTAAGCAGTATATGCCAAATCAAACATCTGTAATGTGCACCGCAGCTCTTTGAATTTGTTGTATGGGCCATTTATATGAAAAACATAAAAGCAATCTTTGATTTACAATCATTCATTCAATCTTTCCCTGTGTGTTTTTCACCCATGTAACTTTCTCAAATAGTTATACAAATATCCCAGATGAATATTTCTTATATTTCATAAGTCTGGGTGGCTCACAAAACAATAATTAAAAATACTCATCACAAAACTGCAACAAAAAGATGACAGGGCTGCAATAGCAAATACTCCAGATTTACCCAGTCCAAATACTTGTGAGAACAGCCAGCTCTTCAAGGCATTCTGGAAGACTAGGGTGATAAGAGCCTGCTGAATTGCAAGAGAAAGAGTCTTCCTCAAGGCATGTGTCATGGTAGGCAAGGCATACTTATGGGGTGACAGTATTTAAGTGAAAGTTCCTGAAACACAACTATCTTAGCTTACCTGGTGGAATGGACATATGCTCCCCAAAAAAGGTGATCACCTTGAATTGTACGCAGAAAGAAATTGGAAGTCACTGCAACTCATGGACAAAAATGAAACAATTAGAATTGTTTGCAAAGCTTCATTCTGGACTAGATCTAACTTCTGGATGGTCTTCAAAGGCAATCCCATGCAGTATTCTAAATGTCCACCACTTGAATTAGTTTAACTAATTAAAAAATAATAATGATGGATGCTATTATGGTCTATTAAATCTGTTCTCATCTATGTAATAAAGCATGCCATTTCCTTTGGGGAAAAATATACTTACTTTACAAATCTAATGGACAAGAAATTGTTGGTTTTGATATACCTGCAGCAAAAACAACAACCAGTCTCCTAGAGGTTGATCTATATAAGCCAAGATCTTCTACCTGCCACTTAGCCCGTACCAACAGATTAATTTGTAATTTTTTTCCTTAAAAAGTTATGAACCTGTTTTCCAATTCCTCAGTGAGTGCTGGCAAAAAGTTAAGTCAGGGAAATGAAAACATGGATAGGCCTGAATGGAGCTTGATAAAATTCATAGAAATTTAACAATCTGCTAATAGTAGGATTAAACAAAGTGTAAACTGTCTGTAGTTTTGCTCCTGCTGTAGATGCTGTTGGGTCTTAAATAAGCCATGATCAGAAGGTCCAAAGAAAATTTAACAATCTGAATGTTCAGAACCAAACAGAGCAGCTTGGTTTAATTAATCTATGGAGACTTCCATGCGGATTCCTGGGTTAAGCAGGTTCCTCTTTTGTTAATCCAATTCAGATTGATGCCTGAATCTCCTTTTTATACCCAATCTTCATTGTCTCCAATATTTCTGATCTAAGAGACTGATCTAAACTTTATATTTAAGGACAATAGATGTCAATTTAAAATGCATAAGTTTCATATATATTGTTCACTTTATTCCATTTCCTGTTTTTCTTTTTAAAAAGCATGAACGTTCACATTTATCTAATATTCATTACTCCCAGGAAATAGTTTTATGTACATTTTATCTAAAATAAGAATTCATGCACATGCATATGGGTTCTTTTTTGGAACCAGTAACTGCATTGCAAAATTTGGAGAAATGAGCAATCCAGAGTATAATTGCTTTCACTTTTAGTGCCTTTTGGCTGTTTTGATTACAAATGTGTGTATTACAAATATTCTTTAGCAACTCTAGTCTTTATACCTGAAGACTTTCACTTGCTGTTGTGTTACAACACAAAGAAAACTGAACCCACAGCCCAGGATCATTTAAAATATGTCCTGATGTTCTTCAATACTCTTGCTTGTTTCTTTCTTTTACTGAAGGTGGCACTCCAGTTGAGATATATAAATAAAAGTAAATGTTATATGAACTCTTACTGGTTGATGGTGTTAATTGATCCTTTTTATTTCTGTAAATTATTCAGATAAATTATCATGCAAATGACATTTTAGGAAATTTTGAAGCATTGATTTTTAACTAGACCAAAACCCCCTATCTATTGATAAGCTTTTATTTTTTTGTTTTAAGTAGAATTACAAAGGTTTGCTTTATTAGACATTGTGATACTATTAGAATGTATGTGACACATATCTGGCTATCTACAAATAAATAAAACTACTGAAGCTGCATCAGTAGCTCATCTGGGGAGCAGTAACTAGAGTTGAAAACATTTCACAGATGTTTACAATAGATTAATAGAAACACCTGCTCCATCACTTTAACAACACAATGAAACTCAACAGCTCGATATATAGTATGAAAAGAGTTATAGCACTCAGTTTCAAGACATATGCATTGTGGTGAAATTGTTTCTGTGTGTGCTTGTTTCACAATGCAGTAAATCCTGATGTATAATAATAATAATTTTAAAAATAAATGAATATGGTACCATCTGACATTTGCATTAAGAAAGTGTGCTGTGCTTCTTATTTAACAAGAGATTTATCAATGAACTTCTCCAGCAAAATAATGTTGCGAAAATATTTATGTACTGATAACTTTTTGTTACAATTTTCAGATTACCTTAGTCCTTGTAACTATGCAACTTATTAATATATGAGCTAATGGAGTGCCAGCTAGCTTCTGAGCTGACCTATAGTACTGCCATTATCATACAATTAAACTTAGAATGGAGGGTAAAGGGATTTTTAAAATGTAGCTTTTTCTCTAG
The DNA here is from genome assembly GCF_049901715.1 of Pseudonaja textilis. Taxonomy (NCBI): domain Eukaryota; kingdom Metazoa; phylum Chordata; class Lepidosauria; order Squamata; family Elapidae; genus Pseudonaja; species Pseudonaja textilis. The sequence continues at coordinate 51,028,087 of NC_141994.1, forward strand.
CAGAGAAACAATTCCTTAGAAAATTTGTTGGCTAAATTCATAGAATATTATACATACATACATACATACATACATATTATGACTGCAAGAAGTCATCTTTAAAATAATACCCACAATTAAAAAGCTATTGCAGGGTTGTATTAAGGTCAACAATGGCATTCTTTGAGCCCTCCATAGTTTAAATAACATAGTTTAAAACTCAATAAGTGCTGAAGGTGAAATGAGATTAAAAAATCAGTTCTATTCCAGGCCTTTCTCCAGGCCGAAAACGATAAATGGATTAAATATAAACTTTTAAAAATGTATTCAGCACTAATAGAATCAGGAAAAGAAATAATAAAATAAAGAACATAAGTGTCAGTTGAGGAGTTAAATGCTAGCCAGACTCAGCAAAACTGTATTTATATTTGAAGAAAGTGAAACTTTCACACTATGAGATGGAAACAAATATGACATTTAATGATACCTTTAAGCCAAATCTTTAAAACTTTAGTCATTCAGCATGTTACAGAAAACATTGCTTTTAACAATACATTTGTAAGTCACATATAGTCACTGAAAGTAGTGGGCAACCATATAAATTCTCAAAATAAAATAATAAATAAAATAGTTAATGTTGAACATGGCAGATAAGGACAATTACAAAAATTCAGCTATAGTTGAGTGTATTAGTAAAAGAATTAAGGGCATGATAGCTAGGGGAATAATGCTGTTGTATCCCCTTTATGAACTAAGCACATGCTTATTTCGTTTAATCCTTTGTCTTTTCTGGTATGACAATCCCTCTGGAGGCCATCGAGACTTCCTGCATTTCAGTTAAATCCGAAGAAACCTGGCTGATCTTTGGAGGCCTTTTATTAAATTGTAAAGCATGGGTTAGAGCCAGTTTGGTGTAGTGGTTAAGACATCAACTAGAAATCAGTAGATTGAATTCTAGTTCTACCTAAGCCAATTGGGACCTTGGATTAGTCACTTTCTTACAGCCCTTGGAAATAGTTTATGAAAAGCTTTGCCAAGAAAATTGTAGGGATATATCCAGGCTGTGATCAAGAATAAGGCAGGATTGAATGAAAAGGGGCGGGGGGGGGGGAGCAGGGGTAATGGGAGGAGTCTGGGGGAAAGAAGAAAGTTGTATAAATTAAAGTGAAATGAGTATTTTTAGAATACTGAAGCAATTATTTCAGCCATTAAATCCAAATCTTTGCTTATTGGGGAATCCATCCATACAAGTAGCTTGTTCCAAATGGTAAACGATTTGAACAAATGGTAAACGATTTCCCTTAGGATTATATATTTTCCCAATACTATAATTTTAAATATTATAATCTTAAATTATAAGTTTTATAATGATTTTAATGTTTAAGTTTATTGACTATATGGTACATCATCCAGAGCCCATGTCTCAGGGAAATGGGTGATTAAGAAACATGTAATGTAAATAAATAAAATTTGTTTTGTTACATTTTTTGCAATGGGTTGCAAAATTCTTTATTAGTTTGCAAATTCTTTTAAGTCTGCCCACAGAAATGACAGCAGTTATGAACCCATTGCAACAAAAATCTTCAGAGCAAAGGTTATTAGCCATCTGTTATACTGTGAGCAGGTTTATAATCACTCTATTTTAAGTTTTCTATAGGTAATACAGATCAGATTTTAGAGTTTTCCTGCAAATCCCCTGTGGTATTTCCAAGTTCTTTTAACTACAGCTGGAGACCAGACTAGTCACAACTGAAGTTCCTGTTTGACTCTCCTACCTTAAAATTACTCTTTGCCAACAGCTCCCTTGTTCCCTGATCCCAGGGAATAATTACACATCAGCATTAAGGAAAGGCATAGATTCAGACATAAGAGTTTGTGGCCTGTGTGCTTAATATTTGACCTTGCTCAAGTCAATGGAGCTGAAGCAACAGATTTTCATTAATGATGTCCAGAGAGACCTGAGTGTAAGTTCATTATTGTACAGGGAGGGCTTGAAAACTTGGAAGCCTTTTCCTGTGCTAATTATTTAGCTAACATTCTATGTCCATCATAGGAAAACTTTCACCTAGAGCAGACACAATATTCTCTCCTCTGTTTCATTAAATGGAATGTTTAGTAACACCTCACTGAAAGAGTGTTGATGCCCTTAAAATAGAGGAAATAGAGATTGTCCTTTCAATGAGCTTTTAATTCAGCCTGATGGATACATCTAACAACTCCCATTTAACTAATGGCCACTGTAGCAGAGAAAAGGAGGACTTTCACAAACACCCAGTTAGCTAATCTCTAGAAGGGTAGACAATTTTTGTTTAACAATCTTTGCTATTTATCATTTAATATTATAGCTACTTTGTTGACGTCTTACTCAGCTATATTGCCTTCTGTGCTTAAATGTCCTGTGTTCTGCTTTATTATTCTTGCCTTTTCACTGCAAATAAAGATTGCTTACTTTCTTGATTTTTAAGCCTGTAAGAAATTCATATTTCCAAGCACATTTCTCACAGTTGAGCCATTTTCATACTTGTTATTCCCTAATATGTGAATTCTTGCATTCATTTTTCCTAATATGGACCATTTTGTCAAATAATTTTCCATGTTTAATGTAATGCAGGATACTAAGCATTCTTTCCTAAGGTATGAACTTTTTTTTTTGCTAAAATGGGGCTTTTGATACAAAATTCAGAAAAAAGCAGATATTGATAAATTGCTGCATTAAGGCTTGTACATAATTGGGAGGAAAGCAAACTAGACAATTTTGTATAATATAAATCAAACTCACTACTTCTCATCCAAACATCTAAAAGTTTTCCCATTGTTGGCAGGGTTTTTTTTTTTAAATGATATTACTTTGAATGAACTAATTCGTTTATTAAAAAATAAATAATCAGGATCTCCTATTTTATTAGGGTCCCAACAAAATGAGCATCTATAAACATGCAACTCTATCAACCTTAAGTTCTCTCCACACCTTATTTTAGATACATCTATTGTATCAGGGCAAAGATAGAAGAAAAAAGTATGTGTATGTATTAAACAGGCTTTAGCTTTAGAATTCAGACAATTGTATGTAAACCATTTTTATTTTTGAGAGGAGCAAGATACTGTATGAAACATAACTAGTAAAAATACTAGAGTAATTTATTATGTTCTTTTTCATTTGTAGGTTGTATATTTCCAAAGTAGATACAGATAATCAGAGTTGGAAGGGACCTTGTAGGTCATCTAGTCCAACCCCCCACCCAAGCGGGAGACCCTACACTATTTCTGACAAATGGCAGTCCAATCTCTTCCTGAAAGTCTCAACTGATGGCGCTCCCACAACTTCTGAGGGCAAGCTTCTCCATTGGTTGATTGTTCTCACTGTCAGAAAGTTTCTTCTTGTTTCCAGGTTAAATCTTTCCTTGTTCAGTTTCCATCCATTATTCCTTGTCTAGCCTAAACATGCTTTAGAAAATAGCTTGACCCCTTCCTCCCTGTGGCAGACCCTCAAATATTGGAAGACCGCTATCATGTCTCCCCTGGCCCTTCTCTTTACTAGACTAGCCAAGCCCAGTTCCTGCAACCGTTCGTTGTATGTTTTAGCCTTCAGTCCCCTAATCATCCTGGTTGCTCTTCTCTGTACTTTTTCTAGAGTCTCAACATATTTTTTATAATGTGGTGACCAAAACTGGATGCAGTACTCTAGGTGTGGTCTTACTAAGGCTTTACATAGTGGTATTAGTACTTCCCTTGTTCTTGACTGTATCCCTCTCTTAATACAACTTAGGATTGCATTAGCTTTTTCGGTGGTGGCTGCACAATGCTGGCTCATATTTAGCTGGTTGTCCACTAAGACTCCAAGATCCCTCTCACAGTTACTGCTATTGAGACTGGTTTCACCCAGTCTATATGTGTACTTTTGGTTTTTCTTGCCTAAGTGTAGGACTTTACTTTTCTCTATATTGAATTTCATTTTATTAGATATGGCCCAGTGTTCTAGTCTGTCAAGATCCATCTTCTTGAGTATTAGCTATTCCTGCCAGCTTAGTATAATCTGCAAATTTGGTAAGTTCCCCTTCTATTCCCTCATCTAAGTCGTTAATGAAGATATTGAAGAGTACTGGGCCTAAGACGGAACCTTGTGGCACCCCACTGCTTACTTCCCTCCATGTAGACTTAGACCCATTAAGGACTACTCGTTGAGTATGGTTTGCCAGCCAGTTGTGAATCCATCTAGTGGTGGTGCTATCTATTCCACTTTTTTCTAGCTTACTAAGAAGTAGGTTGTGGTCTACTTTATTGAATGCCTTGCTGAAATCTAAATATATTATGTCCACAGTATTTTGCTGGTCTACTAATTCAGTCACTGTGTTGAAGGGTGAAATAAGATTGGTTTGGCATGATCTGTTTTTATCAAACCTGTGCTGACTGTTAGTTATTACTTTACTTGTTTCTAGATGTTGGCAGATCTGTTTTTTTATTATCTTTTCCAATATCTTCCCGGGTATTGATGTTAGGCTGATTGGTCTATAGTTTCCTGAGTCTGTTTTTTTTCCCTTTTTTGGAGATGGGAACCACATCAGCTCTTTTCCAGTCCTTTGGTAGTTCCCTGGTACTCCAGGATTTTTGAAAGATATGGTGCAGTGGTTCTGAGATGACCTCTGCCAGCTCCTTTAAAACTCTGGGATGTAATCCATCAGGCCCCAGTGATTTGTTTTCATCAAGATCAGACAAGTGTTCTCTTACTATTTTTTTTTTTGCTTATTTTAACTTTTATTTCTGGTCTGTCTTTTACAGTTATGTTTTTGGTGGGTTGAGCTATAGTTTCTTTTTGCATGAAGACAGAGGCAAAGAATGAGTTAAGCAGTTCTGCTTTCTCTCTGTTGCCTGTTACTTCCTTGCCATCTTCTCTCTTTAGTGGACTGACTGTTTACTTGATTTTTTTCTTGTTATTTATATGTTGGAAGAAACTTTTTTTATTATCTTTGACTTTTATTGCAAGTCTTTGTTCGTTCTGAGCCTTTGTTTTCCTGACTTCGTCTTTGCAGATTCTGGCTTTCTGCTGATATTCTGCCTTAGTTGTATGTCCTTCTTTCCATTTTTTGTACTTCTCCTTTTTTTTCTTTCAATTTGCCAAAGAGATCTTTGTGTAGCCATGCTGGTTTCATCTTGGATTTTTTGTTTTTCTTTCTCAGTGGTATTGTGCTGGTCTAGGCTTCTATGATCATACTTTTTAGAGTTTCCCAAGATTCTTGAGTTGTTTTCCCCTTTAGGATTTTAATCCATGGAATCTTTCCCAAGTTCTCTTTGAGTTTATTGAAATTAGCTCTTTTAAAATCCAAGACTCTGGTGTTATTATGTTCTGTTGCTTGTGTTTGTGTTATGTTGAATTCTAGTATGACATGGTCACTCTCACCCAAGGTTCCTGCAATTTCAACTCCCTCTATCACTTCTTCTCTGTTTGTAAGAATTAAGTCCAGTATGGCTGTCCCTCTAGTTTCACCCTCTACCTTTTGGACAACAAAGTTGTCAGCTAGGTTGGTCAGGAACTTGTTTGATTTCTCACTTGGTGCAGAATTAGTTTTCCAATTGATATCAGGACAATTGAAGTCTTCCATTACTATTGTTGTGTGTTTCCTGCATATGTTTGTTAGTTGGTTGGCAAAAAGGATATCTATTTTTTCTGCTTGATTGGGTGGCCTATAATATATGCCTATGGCCATGTCATTCTTTTTTTCTTTTATATTGACCCATGTGCATTCTAGGAGGTTTTCATCTTTGGTTTCATGCATTTCTGTAGCAATATAATGGTCCTTTACATACAGTGCAACTCCACATTCTCTTTTATGGGGTCTGGGTTTTTTTTTTGAATAGTTTGTATTCTGCTTCCAGTATATTCCAGTCATGGGTTTCATCCCACCAAGTTTCTGTTATTCCAACTATATCATATTTACCTTCATGTATTCGTAGTTCAAGTTCACCCTGCTTGTTCCCCAGACTTTGTGCATTTGTATATAGGCACTTGAGATCTTTATGTCTGACAATGTGTTTCCTGTCTACATAACCTGTATTGTGCCTGCCTGTCCCTACTTTCTTTTCACGTGTTTGATTAGTGCACATGGTATGGCACTCACTATTAAGTGCTTGGTTTTGGTTGGCATCAAGGTTGATAATCTTACCTGCACAAACATCTATTTTGCATGCACTGGTATCCTTATCAGTTTTAGGTTGCTAGGGACAGAGATGTTCTGAATCCATTAATTCTCTGTCCCTGCTTCTCAGTTTAAATGTTTATCCAGGAAATCTGTGAATTTAATTCCAAGTAACTCAGTCCCTTTCTTTGATGGATGCAAACCATCTCTTTTGTACAGTTTTTCATTGGACCAGCTGCAGACATCATGACTAATAAAACCAAAGCCTTCCCTTTTACACCACTCCTTTAGCCACACATTAAACTCTGCTACACGCTGCCCTTTCCCTTTTTGTTCCTTGTATACTGGTAGAACCTCTGAAAAGATAAGCCTACAGTCCATATTACTAAGTTCATACCCCAAGCTCTGGAAGTCTTTCTGAACAGAAAGTACATCTTTCTGGGACAGATCATTTGTACCATGATGTATAATAGCATCAACATCACAGCCCTTGCTGGCACTCTTGACTATCTTAAGAATACGCTTCTTGTCTCTGCTGGCAGTAGCACCTGGCAGACACCTCACCTCTTTCAAAACCTCAGTATTCTTTCCTAAATTTACATCCCTTACAACTGAGTCCCCAACCAGAAGGTGGCTTCTCTTTTTGGATGTCTTGCTCTTCTTGTGTGACTGGTGCGTAATACCTGATTCACACTTTCTCCTTTCCAAAATAAGTTCTTCTTCTTGGTAATAAATAAATGAATTAAAATGATTGAGAGAATTAAATGAGAACATTTTTAATTATTAGTAATGATTTATAAAAATATAAGTGAGAAATATGGAGGGGAAAAAGAATCAACTATGGAAAGTTTATAAGTGTTTCCAAGGAAGTATGATATTTATCTGAAAAAAAATGTTAGAGATGTTAAGATTTTAATGAATATTAATGATAGAATTGAATTGGAATGGAATGTGTGCTTTATTTACATATATATATATATATATATATATATATATACATACTTTTTTCTTTTTAAGAATATAGTGTGTATTTTAAGAATGTACCAAGCAGAATTCGATTGGAAGTTATGTATTATATTGAATGCTATAATCTTAAAGGTATATACTGAAGCTTAAATAAGAGTTTGAATGGATAAAATTAAAAGATATAAAGGTGTCATACTCCAATTGGTAACTACAGGGAAAAATTATTTAATAAGAAAAGATAATATGAAATTGAAACAGGACAGACAAAAGTATAAATATAATGATTTGATTGAGATGAGATAATTAAAATAAAGTTGAGAAAATTAAAACAGGGGAAAAACTATGTAGAAAATATAAAATGGTAATAAGATATGGAATAGAATATAAAAATGAGGATGAAATTGAGTTTGGTGTCTGTATGAAGAAGTGATAACCTGGGACCATGCTATTTTCAAAAAAGATGTTTTATTTGTATTTTGTTTTTGTGAAAACTGAAATAAAATTTTCAAAAAAAAGAAAAGAAAATATATGTAGAGAGGAATTCTACATGATGTTGAAGAAGTACTTTGTGAACTCTGACTTTTATAAATTGCTGACATTTACTTTTTCTTGAGTGTCAAAATGAATATAGTTCTTCCACTTGCTGAGTAGGTTTGAATGAGTGTATGAGGATCTTCTGAAAGAATTAAAACTGCTTAGCAGACAGGTTTGGTTATATTGTACCACTTTAATGTACTTGTGAGATTTCCTACATGTAAGAACATTTTTCTACATAAAAGAACAATTGAATGGTTGCACTGTCCTCTTCCCTCTTGACCAGTGAGATTATAATGTCTATTATGTGATTCGGAACTCTTGTCATTTTAGTGAAATTCTTATACAATGCTGGTTTGAGGACTATTCCTTGTATGATTTCTAGCTCAAGTTAAATTCAGGGAACAAACTGAGTGACCTCCTTCCTCTTTATAGAGAAGGATATATTCTGAGCAAATCTACGTTTTTTTTCCCCATCTTTGTAATGGAGCATGAATCAATATCAAGTATTTGAGGATGTAGATCTCTGGACGAAAATATGAATCTGTAGAAAGTAATGAAGATACAGTACAATAAGAACTGTAAGTTTCTGTTGTCATAGCCCATTTAGCTTTAGCCTTCCTGTGGAACAGATTTCCTGATCTGATCTATCTAGTGGGGCCAATGTTTATCTTGCACACCCGATTGTGTCCTCCTTCTCCTTCTTATTTTATTTCAGTGAATCAGGCAGATGATTGCTTCCAACTATTTTTTTTAATTCTGGTTTTAAAGAAACATTTCATTTCCTTTTGCTTAGGTAACAATTCCTTTCATATTTCCATCAAAGTCCTCTTTCTGATTATTATGTTTTAGTAGATTATGTGTTCTAGTAGAAACAGGCAGAGTATAAACCAAGCAAATATTACTACAACTAGCAACCAACATTTTAAGTGGCTAAGCAAATCTATCACCAGACATGGGAGACAAAGCTATACAACCATACCTATAAAAGTAAAAGGTGACCTTTGAGGCAGGGGCTACCAACATCAATACAATGTAGACATATGATTACTTGATATAATGAGCTGACTGCATCCAACTCAAGCTGACTACAACATAGCTGAAGAAAGTGGTAGAAAGAGGTGAAGGGGACATAGAAGGTGGCCCCATGATAGCATACTGTGCCACTAATGAGTGAATCATCTATCAGAAATGATACTGTCATCAGCAGTGGACCAGAAGAAGCATCAGTGTCCAAGATGTTGCTGCACTCAGGGGGCCAATGACAGCCACAGCTGGTGACTACTACTTATCAAGTAATGCTTGCTGTGATGTTTCCTGCTTATACAAACATTTTCAAATGTCTAAATTTACAGATGGGATTTTCTTTCTCCCTCAGTAGCTGCTGGCAATTCCACCTAATGAACCACTTCATAGCCTCCACTGAGGATTCATCATTTCAAAATTAATTGTACTCTTCAAATGACTAAATGTATGTTATTTCTTTCCCTTGTTTTGGCCTGAAGCCTCCCTGGCTATTCTGTTGATTAAAGACAATAGCTTTATTAGGTTTTCTTTTTTTTTTTTAACAGTCTGCACTTCATTTCGCTATAAGATAGTCTTTTTATTGTTTGCTTCTGTGTGGAGGTCTCTTCTCGTTCTGGAGGTAACAACCTTTTACCAGCTGCATATTATATAAACTGTCTACAGTAATCGAAACCCTGCTAAAATATAACAGACTGGAAATTTAATTGTGGCACTTTTTATTTTCCAGGGAGATAAACATCTCTTTTATTGATGACCCAGTCTTTTCCCTCCTTGATAGAATCGTTTAGAGCATTAATGGAAGATTTAAAACAAAGGTGTTCTTTAAACCTGATCCAGCCAAAAGAAAGCACAAATAAACTAAAACAAAAACTTTCCTGAATCTGTGATGTGATTTTAATGGACAGTTAAATAATTAATGCTTCAATACACAATTTTTTCCCCTGCAGATTACGTACTGAATTCCTGTACCATCACAGAAAACAAACACAAGCAGCTTATACCACATACATTTAAGCACATCTAAGACCGTTACATTTAGAGGGTTTACACTTATATTCAAGGTTGGATTCAATAAGTGTGGCTTGAAGAAAACATCTGTCATATTTTTCAATTTGAGAACATCTTGCTTTTTGAATCGAGAAATGATGTTTGATTATATACATCACAATTTTAATAACCTTTCCTGAATTCTGGAAATTGCATTCCAAATGCGTGGAAGAAGCTAAATTTCATCAACAGTACTAAGATTTGTAGAAGAGTGATATTAATTAAAATGACACAAACTAAATGCCATTGTTCAGGCTGAAATTTATAATTTATAAATAATTATAGGTTTTTGATAAATACATTTGATAAGTAAATAATAATGTTGTCATCTATGCCAATGGGCAGGTCAAGCAACTGGGAATAAAGATGATAATCTGTTTTCAATAGAGAAAACTTCAAGTATCAAGACATATACTCATTTCCCTAAGAACTACTAGTAAGGATGGAACAAGGATAAATATTGAGTCCATTTACTGCCCACATTACTAGAACAATATTCTGGTTTATCAGAAGCCTTGGCTATAATGGATATGCCCAGATTTGTGAAGCTACTGCATACTTCATTTTAGAATACATTCAGTTCAACAGATTTAAATGCACAGAACCGCTCAAGACATCTTTGGGGGAAATGGAACCAGTCATGTGTTGCTTTCCTAGTCTATATTTACCCTGAAACAGCAGTTTTGAGATATATGACTTGGATAATTTAATCTTAACTGGCTGGTGGACTGAAACATTTTTAGAACATTTATATTTTTCCTTTTTAAAATATGCTGTAGAGTTTCAGATAGATAGAGATAATCAGCAGATGGCAGGTAGGGAAGAGAGAACTTGTTTTGGGCAATTGAGTAGAATTAGTTTGACAAGATGCTACTGAGATTTTATATCTGATTTCAAGATATTCATTCTCCCCCATCTTTCTCCCTTTCACTAGCAGAAAAATATATTAAGTTGCATGTATTGAAGTCCTTCTACACAAAACGACTATGTTGTGGTAGCTTAATAATCTTAGATTAGAAGTGAACACTTTTCAGCCCTGCATCATATGTATAGCCCATTTCTGCAGTGATCAGAACTCTCTGTGATGACCCAGGGTGGGATACAAAACAAACACAGTCACAGAAAACAGGTGAAGCCCCTTTTATTCCTTCAGTTTGCTTCCAAGCTCTGAATATCTTTGACGGAAGAGGAAAAAAAACTCCCACACATTTACACGAAGAAGGAAAAAAGCAACACAAACCAGGCAAGATAGGGGCTGGAGAATGTCCACAGATAACACACACTGGGAAGGATGCCAAACTCAGAGAGGAACTATAAGCTAGAGATATTTACACAATTTGTTTCCAGCATTTGCCAGTACACAGGTCCAAACTCTTATTCAGTTGTCACACCTGCAGCCCATGAAGAGGATCAAGGCCCTCTCCTCCCAAGGAGACCACATCTCTCCCTTATCCTCTCCTCCCTGCATGCCCTAGGGTGGATAGGGGGCAGGCCTGTGTCCTCCTCCTCTGCTCAGCCGGCCTCTGCCCTTCCCCAGCCTCCTCCACAACCTCTGGAGCCACGCTTATTAATTTATTTAATTTGTATATCTGCTTATTTCATGTGCATAATACCTGAAGAACTGTACACTTCCATATTAAGCTATTGAAATATAAAGATCGTCCCTTCATATCCTAAATTCATAGGCTAATGATCATGGAAAATTTGTCAGCTCTTCAAAGTTGGCCAAGATAATAAACAGAGGCTCTAGAGACTCCAGGAATGCTACTCTCTTAATGTAGGGTATACTACGCTCTACATACAAAGCAATCCAGGCTTTGCACCATTTTAAGACAACATGATGGGGCAGTTTTGAGTTTCTTCTCACACATCCTACTTTCCCAGGGCTAAGCAACTCTCTCTCACTTCTTCCTCAAGACTAGACCTAAATTCCTCTATAATCTGGGAGTGAATTTACGGTGCCAAATAAAAGGATATAGTTTAGCCACTAATACCTTATCTTGATTCTGCAACCTAGCAGAAAAGTCAGATTCTGTAAAGTAAACTGCTAATAATCATTATCCTTAACAATAAAGTATTCATTGGCATACCATACCACATACCCACTTTCTCAACATCTCTTCAGCACTTATATAGATATTGGAAGCAGTCATGGCTTTTCACCCACATATTCCCCATACTCTCCCCAGTTTTCTTTTATCTTCCCCCACCTTAGAAATTTTACGTTGTCTGGAAATATTTTTGTAATATATTCTTTTCTTCAACCATCTAGACCCTAGTGTTCTTAAAAGTATTTTCAGAGACACTCTTTCTAAATGGTAAAACATAGTACTTTAGTGAGAAGAGGAGAGGCATGAAACTTTTCTTTAGTGATGAATTATTAAATTCCATGTTGTAGCCTTCTCAGTGAAGTCCCTTGGGCCTTGATCTGACTCCACTCATCAATGTCACTGAATGTTTTTGAGCAAGATTAATATTTTAAATACTAACCCTTTTAGTTGAGTGTTAATGAAGCAAGTTTTTTTTTCCTTTTGGATTCCAGATTTCTTTAGTCCTGGTTTGCTTATGGCCCTGATTAACTTTTCCTGTAGCACTTGGTCTAAGGTTGACTGCTATCTACAGTTAAACTCTGTCAGAGGAGCAAATGCCACTAAGGAAATAATGTTATAAACAATTGTCCATTTCAGGTCATGTCCTCTACTCAAACACTTCATTACCATGCATGCTTCACAATAATAATAAGGAAACCTAACCATGCTTTCTATTATGGAAAATATTCACGATAAATGCTTAATAAACTACACCTATTATTTTCCTACTGTGTTATCCACTCAAGAAGAACAAATTTAAATTATATTGGGATTCAAATATATTTAACATAGTCTGACCATGTTATTTACTTAACTTTACTCTTTCCATTCAGTCCAAAGTTGTAAGAGATGCTTTTTAAATCTGTAGTAAAATTGTATCTACATTTAAAAAACAAATATATAAGTTTAATTTTTTTTTTACATCATCACCATGAAAAGCCAAAGTTTTAACAGATTTGTGAATTTTCCATGCTCTCCTCATATGAACTTGACTTATAAAGGACATTGTTATGGTATTATATGGATCATTAGGAAACTGTTTCATAACAAATGTTCCATTTAGACATGATATAATTTTATTTTATTTTTTATTTTATTATTTTATTATCATTTTATTTATTTTTAATTTGAATTCCACAGAGACGTTCTACATTTACTATAGAAGACATATTTACTATATATTTATAGAGAAAATGTTTGTCCATGTCAACAATTTAGATTAGAGAATACAGAAGAATAAGGCTCTAAGAATATATATCTGTATGTCCGTATGCAAAACTGACACCTCGTGTATAAACAAAAGAATACGTGTGTGCATATAACAGATAAGGAGATACATTTTCAAAAGATTCCAGGAAGTTTGACACAGTCCTCCAGCCTGTGACTGCCAGGCAAAGTGCTAGCAGTTATGTGGAAAGATATAGAAGGAAGCTTCCTGGCAATATGAAAGGAAATTTAATAAAATATAAGGGGGAAATTAACCTTGATAAAACTTTTATTATTTTCTGTGATGCTTTATTGATGACACATTGTACTTTTCCAACCAAAAAACAATCTTGAACAATTGTATCTATACAATCACTATACATTCTTTTGGGTAATCCATCTTTTTAGTTGAGTTCACATCATGAATCCTTGCTTTCATTTTTTCCCCCCATTTCAACACATTCACATGGCCACTTTCAGACAACAAACAAGAAACAAAGAAAGAAGAGTCTAGAATGAGAGGCAAAAACATTGACATAAAACTTTAATAGTAACAAAGATGACAAGGAGATGGGTATAGTTGGAAGAGGAACAGCCAATATAATTTTAATGATATAAATAATTTATATAATATATAAATCATTAATATTTAATTGCCCCTAAAATTAAAGCCAGACATATAAGAAATGTTGCTTTTCCCCTAAGTTTAGTAAGTGCCACTTTGAAATATTTTCATTAAAAAAGCTGTTTTCATTGTGTTTATTTTAACATGTCCCCATAATCTCTTCATTTGATTATTCTTGTGGATCATGGTAATGCTCTATTTAAATGGGGAAGCAGGCGTATGTACTTCAAAAGTAAATAAATTAAAAAACAATCACTGCCTCAGCAGAGTATTATCCTGTGGTAGCTTCAAGGCTGTGTAAATTTGAATTTAGCACTTTCAAGAAATCTATGCAAGATAGGAAATAAGCAAATGTTATTCCAGTGGGATAAATTAATAAACTTTGTCTATGTTTAGCCTTCAGTGCCATAATTGTTAAGGATATTGGTAGTGCACCTTTTTTTTGTCCAGTTATGTTTTCTGTATCCTATTTCTACTGTAGTATATGGCAAAAATTGAGGACTCTATTATGCTCCTGGGTGCCCGCACCTGTTGGTAAAAACCATGTTCCTAGTGATGGGCCATTTGCTGTAGGGTCATTTGCTATAAAAATTCAAGGTTTTTGCATGAATTCAGAAGGAAGGGAGGAGATGTGTATTTGCAAGATATGCATAATTAAGATAAAGGAAAAGGGAGTGTGGACAGGCCCTTTCAATGTAGAAAACAAGAATTGACTATCAGGCACATCATACAAGGCATATTGCTAAGATAAGAAATAGGGATAAGACAGAGCCAGTAGAAGATTTGTTAAAAGTCTTCTAGGATGCCTATTGTTGTTAGTTGTGAAGTCATGTCTGACTCATCATGACCCTAAGGACAATGTTCCTCCAGGCCTTCCTGTCGTCTACCATCTTCTGGAGTCCATTTAAGCTCATGCCTACTGCTTCAGTGACTCCATCCACCCACCTCATTCTCTGTTGTCCCCTTCTTCTATTGTCCTCAATTTTTCCCAGCATTAGGCTCTTCTCCAAGGAGTCCTTCCTTCTCATTAGGTGGCCAAAGTATTTGAGTTTCATCTTCAGGATCTGGTCTTCTAAAGACCAGTCATGGTTGATCTCCTCTAAGACTGACCGGTTTGATCTCCTTGCAGTTCAAGGGACTCGCAGGAGTCTTCTCCAGCACCATAGTTCAAAGGTCTCAGTTTTTTGGTGCTCAGCCTTCCTTATGGTCCAAATTTCACAGCCATATATTGCAACTGGGAAAACCATAGCCTTGACTATATGTACTTTTGTTGGCAGGGTGGCGTCTGCTTTTTAGTATGGTGTCTATATTTGCCATAGCTCCTCCCCAGGAGCAAGTGTCCTTGACTTTTTGGCTGGAGTCCCCATCTGCGGTGATCTTGGACCCCAGAAAAATAAAATCTGTCACTAACTCCATTTCTTCCCCATCTATTTGCCTATTAGTTAACTTTTAGGAATAGGCTTGAAATAGAGCCAATGGAACACCTGTTAGATAACTTTTGAAGTGTTTATTAGTTAAGACTTAGAAATAGGGATGGCATGGAGCCAATAGAGGGCCCTTTAGATAACTTTCAGAATGCCTATTACACAATGTTTCTTTATCCTGCCTTGAAAAATGTATAAAAGTGCTGGCATTTTGGTGGCTGGGACCCTTTTTGCTGAAGCACTTCAATAAAATGAAACAAAACCTGCACCTCATGTCTGATGTTCTTTATCAGCTTCGGTACCAGGCTCAAACCTGAACTGGGGACAACACTAGGATCTTAAAAAAGATAGCAGGATCAGGGTCAATCTGATTTCTGGGGAATGGCCTTCCATAGGGTAGGAGACATGACAAGGAAAATATTCATTGATGCACATTTTGGATTTTACACAAAACAGCCCCCAAACAGAAGCAATTGACACCTTCCTTGATGCCATAAAACCCAGTAGCACAAGTCAGCTTGTGCTGTGCTAATTAATGTACTATATTTGCAAGTCACTACAAATCTCTCCAGAGGGAGTCAACTCTATTAATCAACTGAGCCCGGCATGAGTCTTCTCTTATGCCATTTCTCATGCCAAAAGAATGAAAATACACATGGGTAACTTTCTTTTTTTTCTTTAATTTCAAAAACTCTTTGCTCCAAAGAGCAAATGGAAGCATTGGCGCTAACAATTAACACTGCTACTATTATTATTGTTATTTTCCCCCTCACTTCATATATCTGTCCATGGTTTCTGTTATTCCCTTGGCAGGTATGAAAGCTGATTTGTGTCTGCATATATGCTGTTTGCAAAACTAATTATAATATGGAAAATAAAAGAAATATTTCAAGGGATATTATCTCTCAGTTCAGACAGCATGATTGTACATACGGAAAATATTTGAATGTGGCACATTGCTTTTCATCAGGAACTAACTGTACATCTCATCAACTAGTACAGAGAAGGGGGAAATAACTTTTTTTTTCAGAGAGATTAACATTCTTCCAGATTTAAAAAAAATGTTGAACATAAGCATAAAATATACTACAAAAAATAAAACTTAATTTTTAAAAAAAATCAGAAATCAATGTGATATATCAAATCTGATACCATGGGTTTCATCTTGGACTTGTACTCTTCAGTTTAATTACTTTGTCAAAAAAACAAAGTGGTGGGAATGCTTATGACATCTACTATAAATTGCACATATAGGATAAGGATAAGATACTGGCAACAGAGGTGGTATTCAGCAGGTTCTGACCAATTCTGGAGTAGCAGAAATTTTGAGTAGTTTGGAGACAAATACTCTGACTGGAGATTTTACAGTATCCTTCCCCTGCCATGCTCAGCAAGCCACACCCACAAAACTGGTAGTAAAAAAAATTGAATCCCACTGACTGGTAACCACAGGTTTGAAAACAATTCTGGAACTATACTTGATCATCAGAATCAGCAATGTGATATCAATGTGCTGCTAAAAGGAGAACTTTAGATCATATGAATATTGTTGACAGATTGGGGAAAGAATTTCTCTATCTTCTACATTAGTAAGACTCTACCTCTATGTCCAGTTTTAGATATTCAAGCTTTCAGAAAAGTGGACGAAAGGAGTATTTGGTAGTAACTTTTCAAGGGGCATTAGAGACCACCTAATGTGAGGGGCTGCCACAGAAAGGAAGGGGTCAAGCTATTTTCTAAAGCACCCAAAGGAATGGAAGGAATGGATGGAAACTGAAGAAGGAGAGATTTAACCTGGAAATAAGGAGAAACTTTCTGACAGCGAGAACAATCAACCAATGGAACAATTTGTCCTTGGAAATTGTGGGAGCACCCCCATTTGAAACTTTCAAGAAGAAATTGGACTCCCATCTGTCAGAAATCGTGTGGGGTCTCCCATCTGTCAGAAATGGTGTGGAGTTGGACTAGATGACCTACAAGGTCCCTTCCAACTCTGATTACCTGTTATGTGTTATCTGTTAAGACTACACTGGAAGGTACATAAAATGATAGTTTGTATAGAATAGTGTTAACTGGATATGTGCTATATAAGACATAAAAAAGTAGAAGCTCTGAATCATATCAGATCATTCCCCTCCTCCAAAGCTTCCAGTCAGATCATGGCCCCCAGAAGCCTCCAGTCTTGATGCAAAAAGTGTTCTCAAGCTGACCAGTGGCTTGAAGCAATTTGATTTTGCTGCTCTAAAGTCTCTGGAGCTTGCAAATGCTTTTCATACTGAAACTGCAAGCATGCAAAGAAACCATGGCAGAGAGGCTGGAAAGGAAACAGCTTGCTAGATCCAAGCTTCCCATGGCCTTCCCCACCTGAGATAACTCATGTGCACTTAACAACCTGTGAATTCAATTAATAAATACATGGGCGAAAGCAGGGAGTGATCACGTTCACTTGATGTGACTCCCTCTAACAAATCCTCAGGTTATGAATGGCTGGCTCCATTTCATTTGTAACTCGAGGACTACCTGTAATGTGTCCCAGGAGGGCTGAAAATTCAAGGCTTTCTATGATCAGCATCACACCCCAGGTTTGCAAATGAAGAGTAATAACCTATTTTTAAAATCAATTTTTGAGAGTTTGAATTTTTAAATTTAATCTCTATGCTGATTCAGCTAGCTTCTTTATGGGTTCTTTGCAAGACATAGATAATACCAGGCTGTTGTATTATTCTTTCATTAGCCCTCTTATCTTTAATTTGCACAAGCTTAAGGAGTAGTTATGAGAAAAGGAGCTTTAGCAAAGTATATGAAGGCAAAGTAAATATTCATAGTAACTTTCAGAAACTTCCATTGACAAGACCTTGTGGGTTATCACATAGCAAAACAGACACTTCTAAACCTCTTTCACTCATAGACAATTGTATGGATTTAACAATATATTCACTTCTCTATTTCATTCACTAGTTTATTTTACTTTATTCTGTTCACTTTGAAATATTTTCATTAAAAAAAGCTGTTTTCATTGTGTTTATTTTAACATGTCCCCATAATCTCTTCATTTGATTATTCTTGTGGATCATGGTAATGCTCTATTTAAATGGGGAAGCAGGCGTATGTACTTCAAAAGTAAATAAATTAAAAAACAATCACTGCCTCAGCAGAGTATTATCCTGTGGTAGCTTCAAGGCTGTGTAAATTTGAATTTAGCACTTTCAAGAAATCTATGCAAGATAGGAAATAAGCAAATGTTATTCCAGTGGGATAAATTAATAAACTTTGTCTATGTTTAGCCTTCAGTGCCATAATTGTTAAGGATATTGGTAGTGCACCTTTTTTTTTGTCCAGTTATGTTTTCTGTATCCTATTTCTACTGTAGTATATGGCAAAAATTGAGGACTCTATTATGCTCATTCCTGGGTGCCCGCACCTGTTGGTAAAAACCATGTTCCTAGTGATGGGCCATTTGCTGTAGGGTCATTTGCTATAAAAATTCAAGGTTTTTTGCATGAATTCAGAAGGAAGGGAGGAGATGTGTATTTGCAAGATATGCATAATTAAGATAAAGAGAAAGGAAGTGTGGACAGGCCCTTTCAATGTGAAAAGCGAATTGACTATCAGGCACATCATACAAGGCATATTGCTAAGATAAGAAATGGGGATAAGACAGAGCCAGTAGAAGAATTTGTTAAAAGTCTTCTAGGATGCCTATTGTTGTTGAGTTGTGAAGTCATGTCTGACTCATCATGACCCTAAGGACAATGTTCCTCCAGGCAGCTTCCTGTAGTCTACCATCTTCTGAGTCCATTTAAGCTCATGCCTACTGCTTCAGTGACTCCATCCACCCACCTCATTCTCTGTTGTCCCCTTCTTCTATTGTCCTCAATTTTTTCCCAGCATTAGGCTCTTCTCCAAGGAGTCCTTCCTTCTCATTAGGTGGCCAAAGTATTTGAGTTTCATCTTCAGGATCTGGTCTTCTAAAGACCAGTCATGGTTGAAATCTCCTCTAAGACTGACCGGTTTGATCTCCTTGCAGTTCAAGGGACTACTTGGAGTCTTCTCCAGCACCATAGTTCAAAGGTCTCAGTTTTTGGTGCTCAGCCTTCCTTATGGTCCCAAATTTCACGGCCATATATTGCAACTGGAAAACCCATAGCCTTGACTATATGTACTTTTGTTGGCAGGGTGGCGTCTGCTTTTAGTATGGTGTCTATATTTGCCACTCCAGCTCCTCCCCAGGAGCAAGTGTCCTTGACTTTTTGGCTGGAGTCCCCATCTGCGGTGATCTTGGACCCAGAAAATAAAATCTGTCACTAACTCCATTTCTTCCCCATCTATTTGCCTATTAGTTAACTTTTGGGAATAGGCTTGAAATAAGCCAATGGAACACCTGTTAGATAACTTTTGAAGTGTTTATTAGTTAAGACTTAGAAATAGGGATGGCATGGAGCCAATAGAGGGCCCTTTAGATAACTTTCAGAATGCCTATTACACAATGTTTCTTTATCCTGCCTTGAAAAATGTATAAAAGTGCTGGCATTTTGGTGGCTGGGACCCCTTTGCTGAAGCACTTCAATAAAATGAAACAAAACCTGCACCTCATGTCTGATGTTCTTTATCAGCTTCGGTACCAGAGCTCAAACCTGAACTGGGGACAACACTAGGATCTTAAAAAAAAGATAGCAGGATCAGGGTCAATCTGATTTCTGAGGGAATGGCCTTCCATAGGGTAGGAGACATGACAAGGAAAATATTCATTGATGCACATTTTGGATTTTACACAAAACAGCCCCCAAACAGAAGCAATTGACACCTTCCTTGATGCCATAAAACCCAGTAGCACAAGTCAGCTTGTGCTGTGCTAATTAATGTACTATATATTTTGCAAGTCACTACAAATCTCTCCAGAGGGAGTCAACTCTATTAATCAACTGAGCCCGGCATGAGTCTTCTCTTATGCCATTTCTCATACCAAAAAAGAATGAAAATACACATGGGTAACTTTCTTTTTTTTTCTTTAATTTCAAAAACTCTTTGCTCCAAAGAGCAAATGGAAGCATTGGCGCTAACAATTAACACTGCTACTATTATTATTGTTATTTTCCCCCTCACTTCATGATATCTGTCCATGGTTTCTGTTATTCCCTTGGCAGGTATGAAAGCTGATTTGTGTCTGCATATATGCTGTTTGCAAAACTAATTATAATATGGAAAATAAAAGAAATATTTCAAGGGATATTATCTCTCAGTTCAGACAGCATGATTGTACATACGGAAAATATTTGAATGTGGCACATTGCTTTTCATCAGGAACTAACTGTACATCTCATCAACTAGTACAGAGAAGGGGGAAATAACTTTTTTTTTCAGAGAGATTAACATTCTTCCAGATTTAAAAAAAAATGTTGAACATAAGCATAAAATATACTACAAAAAATAAAACTTAATTTTTTAAAAAAATCAGAAATCAATGTGATATATCAAATCTGATACCATGGGTTTCATCTTGGACTTGTACTCTTCAGTTTAATTACTTTGTCAAAAAAACAAAGTGGTGGGAATGCTTATGACATCTACTATAAATTGCACATATAGGATAAGGATAAGATACTGGCAACAGAGGTGGTATTCAGCAGGTTCTGACCAATTCTGGAGTAGCAGAAATTTTGAGTAGTTTGGAGACAAATACTCTGACTGGAGATTTTACAGTATCCTTCCCCTGCCATGCTCAGCAAGCCACACCCACAAAACTGGTAGTAAAAAAAATTGAATCCCACTGACTGGTAACCACAGGTTTGAAAACAATTCTGGAACTATACTTGATCATCAGAATCAGCAATGTGATATCAATGTGCTGCTAAAAGGAGAACTTTAGATCATATGAATATTGTTGACAGATTGGGGAAAGAATTTCTCTATCTTCTACATTAGTAAGACTCTACCTCTATGTCCAGTTTTAGATATTCAAGCTTTCAGGAAAGTGGACGAAAGGAGTATTTGGTAGTAACTTTTCAAGGGGCATTAGAGACCACCTAATGTGAGGGGCTGCCACAGAAAGGAAGGGGTCAAGCTATTTTCTAAAGCACCCAAAGGAATGGAAGGAATGGATGGAAACTGAAGAAGGAGAGATTTAACCTGGAAATAAGGAGAAACTTTCTGACAGCGAGAACAATCAACCAATGGAACAATTTGTCCTTGGAAATTGTGGGAGCACCCCCATTTGAAACTTTCAAGAAGAAATTGGACTCCCATCTGTCAGAAATCGTGTGGGGTCTCCCATCTGTCAGAAATGGTGTGGAGTTGGACTAGATGACCTACAAGGTCCCTTCCAACTCTGATTACCTGTTATGTGTTATCTGTTAAGACTACACTGGAAGGTACATAAAATGATAGTTTGTATAGAATAGTGTTAACTGGATATGTGCTATATAAGACATAAAAAGTAGAAGCTCTGAATCATATCAGATCATTCCCCTCCTCCAAAGCTTCCAGTCAGATCATGGCCCCAGAAGCCTCCAGTCTTGATGCAAAAAGTGTTCTCAAGCTGACCAGTGGCTTGAAGCAATTTGATTTTGCTGCTCTAAAGTCTCTGGAGCTTGCAAATGCTTTTCATACTGAAACTGCAAGCATGCAAAGAAACCATGGCAGAGAGGCTGGAAAGGAAACAGCTTGCTAGATCCAAGCTTCCCATGGCCTTCCCCACCTGAGATAACTCATGTGCACTTAACAACCTGTGAATTCAATTAATAAATACATGGGCGAAAGCAGGGGTGATCACGTTCACTTGATGTGACTCCCTCTAACAAATCCTCAGGTTATGAATGGCTGGCTCCATTTCATTTGTAACTCGAGGACTACCTGTAATGTGTCCCAGGAGGGCTGAAAATTCAAGGCTTTCTATGATCAGCATCACACCCCAGGTTTGCAAATGAAGAGTAATAACCTATTTTTAAAATCAATTTTTGAGAGTTTGAATTTTTAAATTTAATCTCTATGCTGATTCAGCTAGCTTCTTTATGGGTTCTTTGCAAGACATAGATAATACCAGGCTGTTGTATTATTCTTTCATTAGCCCTCTTATCTTTAATTTGCACAAGCTTAAGGAGTAGTTATGAGAAAAGGAGCTTTAGCAAAGTATATGAAGGCAAAGTAAATATTCATAGTAACTTTCAGAAACTTCCATTGACAAGACCTTGTGGGTTATCACATAGCAAAACAGACACTTCTAAAGCTCTTTCACTCATAGACAATTGTATGGATTTAACAATATATTCACTTCTCTATTTCATTCACTAGTTTATTTTACTTTATTCTGTTTGTTTGCCAACTAGATTACAATGACCCAAATTTTTTTAAACAACTTCAAATACCTTTTAAATGTGTTCCAATAAAGTAGGATTCTTTTCTTTCTCCAGTTTATTTACATTCAAATAATACATATAATACTTTATTTACATTCAAATGATACAAATAATACATTGGCACAGTATTTTCAATCTGTTCTCAGATTTAATTAACAGTCTTTCAGTGAAATGTGATCTAAGTTTACAAATTACCAAACTGAAAGGTTTGAAAAGAATCGAGTAACCTAAGGACTTTCTAGGACTATGTCAGGGTTCCCCAAACTTGGCAACTTTAAGACTTGTGGACTTCAAGTCCACAAGTCTTAAAATTACCAAGTTTAGAGACCTCTGAACTCCGTAATTAGTATGTGACAATGACCTTGGAAGACAGGAGGAAGACCTCCAGAGAGAACAAGTGGTGATAAAAGATATCTTATGTTCAGAAGGAGATAGACTGTGGGAAATGTTTCAGAAGTGACCCTCACTATTATTTTAGAGAGTAAAAGGAAAGGAGCAGAGTAATGCTTTCAGTCAGAATCTTTTAATTTATCCTTACAATAAAGACAGATCTAATACACTTTGTTTTGTGCATCTTCTTTGGTTAAAGACATTTATGGCAAGTAACAACCAGAAACCAAAGAATTCAAGTCCTTGTTAATTCAGATGTGAAATGCATGGCCAGTTTTCAACAATGTAACTGGTTTTCCACTGCTTTTATGTTGTTATCCTTTTAGATGTTCTGGCTCTTCTATCTTCTTTGCCACTACACAATCTAAAACCATCTCCATCTACTGGACCAGACAGAATATGTGCCTACTTCTTAAAAAAGCTATCCACTGCCACAGCAGAACCTCTAATTGTAATCTTCTAAAAATCTTTCAGGACCAGCTCCTTGCCTAACCTATGGTCACAAGCCAGTCATCCCCATCTTCAAAAAGGGAGACCCCAGCCTAGTTGCAAATTACAGACCAATCTCCTTATGCTGCATCACCTGTAAAGTCATGGAATCAATTATTAACCAATCCATTATCCTCCACTTAGAGTTAAATAACCTACTCTCTAATAAACAATTTCGTTTCAGAAAAAAAACTATCCTGTAATCTGCAACTCTCACACTGCAAAAACATATGGACTGCACAACTCGATCAGGGCAAAACAACAGACGCAATCTACATAGACTTCTGTAAAGCCTTTGATTCAGTGGTACACAACAAACTACTCCTAAAATTAAAATCTTATGGAATCTCTGGACACCTGCATAACTGGATAGAAGCATTCCTGTCAAACAGATAACAAATGGTCAAAATTGGGAGTGTCCTATCAAATTCTGTACCTGTCAGGAGATCTATAATGATGCAAGGCAGTGT
Source organism: Pseudonaja textilis (assembly GCF_049901715.1). Lineage (NCBI taxonomy): Eukaryota > Metazoa > Chordata > Lepidosauria > Squamata > Elapidae > Pseudonaja > Pseudonaja textilis. The sequence goes on from NC_141994.1 coordinate 51,051,816, forward strand.
TCTAGGACCAACTCTCTTCATATTCTACATAAATGACCTCTATGATCACATTAAGAGCAACTGCGTTCTCTTCGCTGATGATGTAAAGCTATTCAACACCACAGACAATACTGCTACTCTTCAAAAAGACCTTGACTATGTATCAGAATGGTCAAACAAATGGCAACTTCAAATCTCAACAAATAAATGCTCTGTCTTACATATTGGCAAAAAAAAAAAAAAAAAACAGAAAATAAAATACAAGCTGAATAGTCAAGACCTTGTTGATAATCCAAGCTCAGTCAAGGACCTTGGAATACTCATCTCTAATGATCTAAGTGCTAGAGCCCACTGTAACTACATAGCCAAAAAGGCATTAAGAGTTGCTAACCTAACCCTATGTAGCTTTTTCTCTGGTAATATCACACTACTATCTAGAGCATACAAAACACTTGCTAGACCAATACTCGAATACAGCTCATCAGTCTGGAACCCACATTACGTATCTGATATTAACACAGTTGAGAAAGTCCAGAAATATTTCACAAGAAGTGTTCTCCACTCCTCGACTCGTTGTAGAATACTTATGCACCAGACTTGAAATTCTAGACCTAGAAAACCTTGAATTATGCCGTCTTTGGTCTGATCTAAGTATGGTATATAAAATCATACATTGCCATGACTTACCTGTGAATACTTCAGCTTTAACCATCACAACACAAGAGCACACAGTAGATACAAACTCAAGGTTAACTGCACCAAACTTGATTGCAGAAAATACGACTTCAGCAACAGAGTGGTCAATGTCTGGAATACTCTACCTGACTCTCTGTTCGTTTGGCTTCGTTTTTCAATTCTTAGAAATGGAGATTTGGAACAATGAGAAACAACAAGAAAAGACTGCAAAACAAGAAGACTGGGACAAAGAAGAAGGCATCTTTAATGAACAAGTAATTCTATGTGGGGAAGAAAAAGGAAAGGGGGAAAGAGAATGGAGAATTTAAGACTTTAAAAAAACAACCAAGGAAAAGAAAAATAATTCAAAAAATAAGTATAATACTGGAAAGCAACAGAAAAGGGGAATACAGAAGAGAGAAATAGAGGTAGAGAGACAAGGGGGTAAAAAGGAGAGAGAGAAGAAGAGAGGGAAGAAGGAAAGGAAAAGAAGTTACAAAGGACCGGAGCAAGATATTGAGAAACAGGACCTATTTAGAGATAATGGGTGAAAATCTAACTGAAAAAGGAATTCTGTAAAGGTACATAAGATTGTATTGTTATATTAGTAATAGAAATAACTTTAGAAAGTTGGAAACAACATATGATTAAAATGAGGGATAAAATAGTTAGTGTAATTTAGTGAAATGTTTGTGACTTAGGAAGGAACGGGAACATTTTAATTAGTTAATGTTTTATAAAATATAAGTGAAGGGGAGGGAATTAACTATGGAAAGCTTATAATTGTTCCCATAGAAGTATGATATTTAATTGAAAAGTAATGTTAAAGATGTCAAGACTTTAGTGAATATTAATATTAATGATAGAATTGAATTGGAATGGAATGTTGTTTTAATTATATACATTTATAATTTTTTTTCTTTTTTTAAGAATACAGTGTGTATTTCAAGAATGTACCAAGCAGAATCCGCATGGAAGTTATGTATTATATTGAATGTTACAACTTTAGGGAAAAGATATAAAGGTGTCATACTCCAACTACAGGAGAAATTACAGGAGAAATTTTGTTTAATGAGAAAAGATAATAAGACAATTGAAACAGGACAGACAAAAAATATAAATACAATGATTTGAATTGAGATGAGATAATTAAAATAAAATTGAGAAAATTAAAAGAGGAGAGAAGCTATGCAGAAAATGTAAAATAGTAATAAGATATGGAATAGAATATAAAAATGAGCATGAACCTGAATTTGTGTCTGTACGAAGAAATGTAACCCGGGATTATGCTGCTTTCAAAAAAGATGTTTTATTTGTATTTCTTTTCTTTTTGTGAAAACTCAAATAAAATTTACAAAAAAAAAAAAAAATCAAACCTATACTTATATGCTTATACCTATTATCTGGTAAGCAATTGACAAATCAAAATAAATAAACAAAAAATAAAAATAAATTAAAAAATAAATCTGTTTCATGCTTTGACTGACAGGAGGGAACCCACCTGTCATCATTCCAGAGTTACACCCAGGCTGAATCAACATAGGTCTGAATTTAATCAATTTCAGCAAGGAACAAGATTCACAAATAAATTCAGCGAGAGCTGAACTCAGTGTCCAACATAAGGATTAAAGAAATACAAATGCTCCAAGTCGTGTATTCTGCAAGATGATTCAAACATTTCAAAATTCATACTAGGACAATCCCTCTTTTAAAAGCCTACCTCCAGGTCACAAACTGCTCAAGTTACCACACAATCTTTGTCAGCCAAAATGGCAAACAAAAAATAAGGCTGGAGGTGAAAAAGAAGTTCTGAATTTAACTGCATTTGTAGATGAAATGGAAGAGAGGATTGAAAGCATATAGGTGCTGTGAAGCCCTGTGATGTTATCAGATTGCCCTCAGGAATTTCCCGAGAACTATTGGATTGAATAAACAAGCAAATAGGAATGAACTCCAGATAAGTGATATGTTTGGTATTTTAGAAATATATAATCCATCCGTTAATAACATTCATGATTCATTCTGAAAATATAGACAAATGTATATAGAAAAATATAGACAAAAACTGAAGTTGGTGAGGTAGATTCTCTGATTCTCATAACAGAGAAAGAGTTTTTGTAAACAAGGAACAGATAGCAGAAACTTTCATGACCTAAACACAAACAATCATATGGTTATTGATTCAGAAAGGTGAAAGAAATTGCCCCAAGAATTAAACCTGCGGCCAATACTGTATATGTAGATGGCAGGATTAGCATTTATGGCTTCTAATGCTCTGAAGTACATGCCCTACTCCCTCTTCATTCTCCTTAAGTTAGCTTGGAAATATGCAATAGGAACAAGGTTTAATTGCCATGTCTGGTATGAAGCCTGATACCGGCATTAGACTGAGAAAGTATGCAAGAAACTGGAAGTTGCATTAAGTAACCATAGGCTTCTCCATTTGATTCACACCCTACAAATCAATATGACCTTTGGATCAGGAGCAATATGCAAGGATTTCTCTAAAAGCTGTTTAAAATGGAAAAGGGGGTAAAAGAGGGATGTATTTTGATCCCCTGCTTTTTAATTTTTATATCAATGGTATGATGAGATATCTAAACAATCCAAATTTCCAGTCCCCTAAAACCAAGGGATCCCACCATTGTCTTGTTGCTTTATTGAGACAATGCTATAGTTCTTTCAGAAAACCAATAGGTCTTAAAAGAACTCTTGAGCACTTTGGTCCAATGCTGCAACAATGGAAATAAACTATTAGAAAACTAAGATTATGGCTTTTGCCAAAAGAGTGAAAATGCATTTATGGAACATTAATGGCCATAAAACAGAACAAGTAACTATTTTGGGATATTTAGGAGTATGCCACTGGCTTGAGAAAGACCACCATGAAAATGCTGCTGCTATTGGACAACAATCTGCCAACACTATCCAAAAATTTTTCCAGTCCACGGGAGGATATTAAATTCCAGGTCTTTCAAGCTAAGCCCCTAGCCCAGCTCTTTTATGGGAGTCTAATTGGCACCCCAGCTTCATGTTTAATCTCCTTGGAGAAATACCATCTAAATTCATCAGAGCAGCTCTCCAGATACTTCAATGTGTCTCAAATGCACCTTTACAACTGGAGACTTTTCAACTTTTCATATATATTAATAACTTGACTTAAGAATGTGTCTAGCTTCAGTAAACGTTTGGTTAAAGCTTAACTTCTATTCTCAAGGCCTAGCACCATTAATTTTTAGGACACTTTTCAATCATGCCTCAAGGATGCTGAATCTAATTTTTTAAATCTAGGCTACTCTGGCCCTTCAGTTTTTAAAATGGCACATGATCAAGCAAAATAAACTCTGAAGCAAAAGTTAAAGGATTAACCAAATCTAGGAAAGGCCCTAGCCTTTCTGTCACCAGTACATAATTGATATCTATTGCCAGGTACATTACATAGCTATGAATAACCAGACATTAAAAAACTTTCTTGCCCAGTGCCATACTCTTCCCTCTGCAGTATTAGGTGATAAATATAAAAAAATACTAGTTACTGAAACGCTTTGCCCGTGACTCTGGAGAAGTGGAAACTACTGAAAATGTTCTCCATTGCTCCTTTTATGGAGACATCCAAACTGGTTTCATACAATCTCTGATTAGTTGATATCCTGGTCTCCTAGATTTGGCCTTTGTCCAGATGTTCTGAAATAGCAATAGCACTTACACTTATATACTACTTCAGAGTGCTTTACAGCCCTCTCTAAGCAGTTTACAGGGTCAGCATATTGTCCCCAACAATCTGGGTCCTCATTTTACCAACGTTGGAAAGATGGAAGGCTGAATCAATCTTGAGCTAGTGAGACTGGAACTGCCAAACTGCTGGCAGTCAGCAGAATTAACCTGCAATACTGCATTTTAACCACTGCACAAACAAGCTCTTATTATAGTGCATTTAGCTAGGTTTTGCGCAGCAACATGAAAAATTTTTTGGACCCTGATGGGTCAATCTTCCTCAATGCACTTTATGTAGCTATAGCAATTAAAATGTTATATATTATTAGTTTGTTGTAATTTTATATAGTGTTATATTTAATATAATTTTAATGTTTATATTGTAATTTAATATAGGTGCATCCTGGTCCTCATTTATAGATGTCAGTTGGATTGTTTATAAATGTATTTTAACATGGTTTTAAATGTTATTTTGTTTATTCACTCACTTACTCATCAAGCACTCTGCTTGTATGGGTCTATGACTGCACCAAATAGAGTTGAACTGAATATTGAGAAAGTCAGGTATAATTTCAGAAGATATGCCAAGATATTAAAACAAAAATCATAAAAACAAATTGAGTAATATTTCCTATTTAGGTAGAGAGCATTTTCCTCAGAGTACTTCCTAGTTATTTAGAGAAGATTGCTAATTAGCTGAGAATATTTCCTCAGAATACAAATTACATTTTCAGAGACTATAAAATCCTCTTTTTGTACTGAATACCTAAATTTTACATATTATAAAAACAACTTGCACAGGTAGCTCTGATATTTATAAGGAAATTTATTAAAAGACAGACATTCTATTCTGTTCCTTTAAACCAGTCCTTCAAAATGAGAACAGAGTGCCATTTATGGTGACTTTCGTTCTAAATCTCAAAAGAAATATTTTCCCTGTGTGAGGATTTATATATGTCAGAAGCAGTGGGTTACCCCTCTGCTAAATTCCACATTATGTTTTGACATGCATTACCACTTACTTCATGTCCTGACACCCTGCTCTGTGTCTGTGGAATTTCTTATTCCACATTCTTTGCTGCTGTTGCTAGTGCAACTGCCAGAAAAATTATACTGCCTACTATGACAATCACCACTTCTGGAGGTCACTTCTTCAAGTTAATTATGTTAGGAGAAACAGAGAGATATTAAAGCTCATAGCTGCTGCCTGAATAATTTTATAGGTAGGTGGGTTCTTCTCAGGAGTGAGATTCACATTTTTTAACAACTGGTTCTGTGGGTGTGGCTTGGTGGTCATGTGACTGGGTGGACATGGCTTGGTGGTCATGTTACTGGCTGGGCGTGGACAACTCAACATCACTCACATTAAGGCACGCATCTCCTCACCTGGTCTCTTATGACTTTAGGGATGCTGCAACAGTTGTAAGTGTGAAAAACGATCAATGGTCATTCCACACAAGCAAAGTACCAGCAAAGGAGGGGGAAAAAACTCCAGAGAAGTTCCTGAGACAGGAAGTCTAGTCCTGCCAAGAATATAATAAGGGTTAATGGAGAGGCAGTTTCTGTAAGCAACACCAGAATGTTTCCTTCCTGCCTTCTTTACAGGATTAGGCCAGTAATTTCTTCTAACAACTGGTTCTCCAAACTGCTTAGAATGTTAACAACCGGTGTTAGCGAATAGGTGCGAATTGGTAGAATCCCACTCCTGGTTCTTCTGCTTTGAACTACAGTAATCAAAAGACTAAGAATTTCCTAATGATGGATGACTTCTGCCCACCTTGCTTTTTAGGGCTTCTTGGAGAATTACCACAGTTTAAAAAAAAACATCTTTTCCTTTTTTCTTGTTACCAAGAGTTTACTGAAATAGCACATATATCCATAAAATGCCTACCACTTGTGCTGTTTTATGTCTAGGTCTATATGAATCAGCTATATGAGATTTTTAAAATGGCATAGTTTCATTCAAGATGGTGGTATTTGATAGCATTTTTTTTCTATTTAAGCCACATGGAGCTTTAAGATTCAATTTAAAAATTATCTATAGGTTATAATGAAGAAACTTCAAAGTGCCTGAGGCTAGGTCATGCTCTATCAGAGTGGGATGAAAATAGACGGAATGGTTTATCCTTAAAAGAAAACAAATACTGCCAAATTTCAGTTGGACCCCATTCAAAAAAATTACAGCAATGATTTATTTGAAATATATCTCCTAACTCTTTTAAGATAGAGATACAGGCATGAGGAAAACATAGCCTAAGTGTTTTCAAATTATCTAGATTAATGAAATTTACTCCAATTTAACAATACAAAGATTCACTGCATTTTACAAATAAATGAACAAAACTGCTAATATTCAGTTTGCATTTCGGATTCTTTGTGTGATCCTGAAGAGTTACTGTTTATTAATTTTGTAAAGTAACACAGTTTTTGCTGATCATTGATTAGTGGGATTTCTGGAGTTCCAGAAGGGTAAAGCTAAGGCTTTTCTAGATAGGGCTTTAGCATCAATGACAAGTTTTGATTGTACCAGGATTGAGGTCTACAATATATCATTTAGTTAGCAGAAGCAGCAGGGGCATGAAAGCCCATGAAGTATAGTGCACTATACTTCAATGTATGAAGTACACTTACTACAAAATAAAAAGCGCATAGAGAAGCATTTGTGGTTTGGTCTACAATCTTTATTTTTATGCCTGTGAAAGTTTGGGGCTGTGTCCATAAACATTAGCCTCACCCAATTACTCATTTTCAAAAGATTGAAACCAGGTACAATTGTGCAGAATTTAAAAGTAAGGCAGGATGAGGCATATGTGTTTGCATTCCATTGTTTAATGGTGAGAGCTGAACTGAGCTCTCAGTCATATGGTAGAACCAATACAGAAGTGTAATATTATAGTAATGAAAGATAGACAGCCAAATAAGATTTGTGGCCCCACTAAAAAAGCTGAATGCTGAGATAATGAAAACATACAAAAGCTTTGCCTCTTGAAAAAGAGTTTATAATGAGTCATCAAGCTGATTGGATGGCTATACATATCTATGTCCAAGAGTTTATCATCTTTCAGCAACCCATTTCAGCATTTTCTGCACATTAAATTGAAGTTACAATATTTCATACTGTCCGAAATAATAAAAAGTGGTTGGTTGGTTGGTTGGTTGGTTGGTTGGTTGGTTGGTTGGTTGGTTGGTTGGTTCGTTTGTTCGTTCATTCATTCATTCATTCATTCATTCATTCATTCATTCATTCATTCATTTATTCAATTTGTATGGCTGCCCATCTCAACAAATATCTGGGCAGTAAACAATATTAAAAATAAATAAAAACAATCCCAAACCCAAATATAAAAATTAAAATTAACTTTTCAGCCCAAGATTTCTTTTGTAAAATAAGGACTAGTGCCAGAGAAACTCATTTGGAGACAGTGGAATTTGGCAGTCTTCAAACTGAAATTTAGAAAAACTTATACTGCCTTAGATTGTCTTGAGCTGATACAGACCACAGAAACAAAGACTAAGATTTGTTTTTTATTCCACTATGCAAAATGAAATATGTGTGTATGTGCCTGTGTAGTTATTGTATTCTTTGCATTTAATCACATTGCTTTCTTCATATCTTTTTCTAAAAAACTCAAGCATAGCTAACTGGTTTGCATAACATTGTAAAAGATACCTCCCTAGCGTCAGTTGACAAGACTGGGAAAATATCTGTTTTTATAACATGCTAATACTTCTATCTATTTCTTTCTGTCTCTATATATTTCTGAATTTAGGATTGTAGTATAAATCAACAAACCTTTTACATATGTGCATATTATAAGTTCCACATATATGTATACTACTCTATTTTGAACCCTTTGAATGTCCAAATTCTATTTATTACAGAAATTTTACATTAATTCTTTCCTTCCCTCCTTCTCCCTCCTTTCCTCCCTCTCTCTTTCCCTCCCCCTCCCTCCTTAGCAATTGGCCTTTTTCTTGCTGGTAGACATTGATCATATCTTCTATCACCTTCTAGCAATCCCTCTTCGTTCTCTTCTGATTTCCAGCACACACTGCTTTAGGAACTTTAGACCACTCTGGAGTTAATGAGCCTTGAACAATATAAACACTGACCAGTCCATTTGAGGAACTATCTTTGTTCTAAAATTATCTTCAACATCTATTTGTGAACCATTTCAATTGCCTGCCATTTTCCAAACCTCTGCTCCAGTTCTTTTTTATTATTAATCATTAAGTGTTGTATGTTATGATTCTTGATTCTTAATGAATGTACCTTTTCTTTATGTTTACTGAGAGTATTTACACTAAGACAAATCCCTTGTGTGTCCAATTACACTTGGCCAATGAAGTATTCTGTTCTGTTCTAGTCTAGTCTAGTCTAGTCTAGTCTAGTTTAGTCTTGCATTTGAATTTTCTGTGATTTTTTTTTTAACTTCTTCCTTGGTGCCAGCTCAAGCCAGTATCCCATCCTTTTATCTCCTACAGAACAAGCTTTTCTAACACCTACTCTCTGCTCCTTTTAATAGCAAACTGGTACAGAAACAATTGTTTGGCTTAGAGCACAGAAAGCTGGATTCATGATGAGCCAGTACAGTAATAGTGATTAGTAGGGCATCACACCCTTGGTTTGTTTGTTTGTTTGTTTGTTTATTTTGTCAAACAATTATTAGATAACAGGTATAAGTATAAACATGGTTATAAATACAGGAAATGGATATGAATAAGAAAAAAAAAACAATAGGACAGGGACGGTAGGCACGTTTTGGTGTGCCTATGCACGCCCCCTACAGACCTCTTAGGAAAGGGGTGAGGTCTATAGTAGACAGTCTAAGATTTGGGGGTTTACCAAATCCATTGATTTTTCCCAATGAATTTGTCTCAGAAAATAGAAAGGAAGTTGGACAATAAAATCAGTCATGTGTAAGTACGGCTGGAAAAAGTGTGTGTTCTTTTCCCTAGTTTCTAACTGAATGTGGGAATGAATAGGATCATTTCTTTATCCGCACTCAAATTTTCATTCATAATGATCTTGCACTTAAAATCATGTACTTTGCTTTATAATGACTAGCTGCTCAGTTTTATTCTTAGTGGTTACCTTTATCAATGCCATTGACTTCTGGAAGGTTAATTTGAACTGTCTGATGTTTTGAATTTTACCTTGAATTTATTGGTGAGTACACAATACAATTAATTTAAAGTTTAGAATTGCAAACCATGTTGACATGTTCAGATATTTGCCAGCTAATAAGAACAAATGTGACTACTTATTAAGTATGCAAACAAGATGAAAGATGCCCTTAATCTATCAATCTTCTGTTTTAGAATGCTTAACATTTGCAAATGACATTTTTTTAACAAATGTAACTTTCTTTAATTAAAATTATTTTTTCTTCAGAACTAGTTGATGTAAATGGTTTCCTGACAACCTGACATTCTAGGATAAGAGGAACAGGAATAAATAGCAATAAATTAGGAAGGGGAGATTGAGAAGATATTTGAGAAGGCCATTTTAGTGAAAGCACAAACTTGTAAGTGAACTTTTTCAGTAGTTGGCCCATTCTTTAATACAGAAAAAATAAATCAATATTCTTTAATGCAAAAGGAAAAAGGAAATTTTAAATTGCTAGCATATTGTCCCTGGGATTTTCTTTCACTATTCAAAAGTGGATCTGATAGAACATATTATTTCTGATTTATCTGGTTTATCTGTGAAGCTAAATTCACTTAGGATATAACAAGGGCAAATTGTATATTAAAGTTGGTTAGACACATGCAAGTGGAAAAGAAAAGGAAAAGAAAGGAAATGTACATGAGTAGCACATAAATAGTTGCCTTCATGTAAATTTAAGATTGTATTGTAATCCATTTTAGACTTTCTGAAATACTTGAAGTAAAAATATTCTGTATTGATGTCTGACCAAAAAGAAGCCATTTTATTCCTTTACATTTCTTTAAAACCCTGAAATTTCCCAGGCCTCCTGTCAATATTCAAAGCATGTGTTGCTGCTTTAACTGGAACTAGTAACTATATTGCAGAATGACACTTTTCAAATGGAGCATGAAATGAATGCTTCCATTAAATATCTAACAACCTAAGAAACTCTTTATTGGATCAGACCACAGATTCTGTTTCCAGAGGATACCACCGGATGCCACTAGATGCTTTCAGGCAAATTTATTTTTAAATAAAAAATGTAAGAACAGTACTGAAACAGTACACAACAAAATGCATTCACACAACAAAGTTCATAAACAGGATACACAGCTGATGTTGCACTATTGTGCCCAAAGATAGAAATTAGTATTTAAGATATGCTGCCTTTGATTTCCAAAGTAGTATGGACTTATTGACAATCCTGACTTCCCTGAATCTGCCTTTTAAAGTCATATCATCAACCCTTTGGACTGAGGGAGATACCATAATAGGGCCAATATTTTATTGCCAGAAATGGGGATAAGGCAGGTTGTATTGTTCCTGAATGCCTCCTTCCTAGCCCAGGAGAAGAACTTCAATTGTTTTGTTTTCTCCTCTTCTGTTGAACAGCAATATTAAATAAGATATTTTAAGCTTCATATAGCTAATGCAAGAAGTGAGAACTATATGGATTTCAAAAAAGCATCCTTAATATTAGTCAGGGATAAAAATATAATCCTCAACACTGATAGGAAATTTACATCACATCAATTAGTTCAGAGACTGAAATGTTTTATCCTCATGTATCCACATCTGAGCTGTCCTACCTCTTCTCATACAACTAAACTTCTCCTCTGTTTCCCCTGTCTCTGTCTCCTCCTCCTCCCTCTCCTCCTCCTCCTCCCTTATCTGTTTACTAGATCTTTCACAATTTACGATCTTGAATCTATCTATTATTCCAGAATAATAAATTTGGGAGACATTTTTCAGTGGGTGAGGTAGAGATTATTCTTCTTGGGAACCAATAATTTGGGGTGGATTCTATACCCTACACTATCTTTGAGTGCTCAGGTTATTGTAATCAATAGGAGTGCTTATTGACATCTATGAATGATCAATCAGCTGTACTACCTTTTGATGAAGGATGATCTGGGTACAGTATTTCTGTACTGGTTACCTTCTGATTTGGTTGCATTGTGCTCTATATGAGGACACTGTATGGAGGTTGTTATCTTGAAGCTCTCCTCTTCTAATAAAGAGCCGCAATTTTTATTTTATTTGTTTATTAATAAAATGTATATAGTTGCTGCTTTAACTGGAACTAGTAACTATATTGCAGAATAACACTTTTCAAATGGAGCATGAAATGAATGCTTCCATTAAATATCTAACAACCTAAGAAACTCTTTATTGGATCAGACCACAGATTCTGTTTCCAGAGGATACCACCGGATGCCACTAGATGCTTTCAGGCAAATTTATTTTTAAATAAAAAATGTAAGAACACTACTGAAACAGTACAGTATTTCTGTACTGGTTACCTTCTGATTTGGTTGCATTGTGCTCTATATGAGGACACTGTATGGAGGTTGTTATCTTGAAGCTCTCCTCTTCTAATAAAGAGCTGCAATATTTATTTTATTTGTTTATTAATAAAATGTATATAGTTGCCCATCTCACCAAGGGAATTTCTGATCACACTGAAAGAGGTCGTATAGGAATCAAACAGTTTAGGGCCTTTTTACTGGTGGCATAACCCTGTGGAACTCCTTCTGCCCCTCAGTCACAAACTCATTTTCACAGAATTAGGAATAAAGAATTTTAATTGTCTTTTGATGAATTCCTTTAATGGCTTTTGGATATATTATCATGCTGTTACTTTGTTTGGTTATGATTGAGACAGTTTTATGATGATTGCTGCTTATTGTGGATTAGCTTTATTTTTTGGTTTTCATTGTTCTTTATTGATTCTATCTGATTACTACTGCTAGCCAGCCTGTCATTTGGAATTGTGTGCTATATCAAAGAGCAGAAACAGTAAAATGAAATGAAATGAGATGAAAAATCACATCTCTTAGCAATCAATTCTATTGTTTAACTATCTGTTTTATAAAGTACTTTCATTATCTTGAAACTCTCATGTAACTTGGAGTATTACAACACAGGGAGGAGGAAGTGGGGAAATTCCCTGAAGCTCAAAGGTCAAACTTTATCTTGAAATAATATTTAAAGGGGGCTGCATTTTAGTTTTAATATACAACTGAATTTAATTTTATATCATTTGCATGCACATTTCATTAAATTAAAATAAAACAATTAAATACAATGTCAAACTTTGTATTTTATGGTATGATCAAGGAAGCAAGAATCACACAGATTTCAAGAAGGAATGAATTCTATGCAAATAGAGGCCTGCACTTTTTATTTTATTTATGTATTAATCATTATATATTCACCTATCTCACCACAAATGACTGACCACCCTGGAAAAGATGCAAGGCACGCAAGAATTAGGAATAAAGGATAGAAGTTTGAAAACTATGATAGGAACCTCCAGTGATAACTGAGTGAGGCAGTAGGTCTTTCAGTGTTTTGGATCGGTTTGCAGCATGGATTGAGGTTCTGTGTATGAGATAAGCTACTAACAATCCTTATTGTTTGTTTATATCAATGATTTTCAAATTTGACAACTTTAAGATATATGGATTTCAGCTCTCAGAATGCTGGTTGAGGAATTCTGGGAGTTGAAGTCCATTCATTTTAAAGATGCCAAGTTTGGGGAAAAAACCAAACAAGTTAACAAACAGTTAACTTTGTAATTTCCTATATATTATATATAATAATTCCATATCTTGAAATTTCAGAAGTATAATCCCATATTAAAATATTAATTTGGGGGGCATTTTAAGAAGATTTCTGTAGCCTTCTCCAGTGCTTTGGGAGCCTCAATTGAACATCCTTGCCTATGTTTATAAATACTGTTGAGCTACTGACACGTCCCTTTTATAATGTAAGCATAGACAAGTCAACTGCAACATAATAGATCAAGCAAGGACACTCTAATAATTGTCTTTGTTTTATATGTCCATACAGTGGGGGCAGAATGACAGCTTGCACTCAAATCTGAATAAGCCCCACATTTTAAAAAAATGCAGCCATATTTTTAGTGGTAAAAGGTACAGATTTAAAAGGATAATAACTGCACAGTCCTCACAGTCAAAACAGAATTGTGTGAAAGAGTTAGGTGGTAACTAATCAGAGGATTTAGTCTTTGTCTGTGCCAGCCTAGATTCTCCTTGCAGTTATTATCCACTTAATGCTATATTGCCCTTCAGTGATGAGGTCTCTGAAATTTCTGAAAGATAAATTCCTACAAGCTGAGTTTACTGATTGCAGGTCAAATGCTACACCTACAAGGAAAGATGTGACCCAGGTTAAAGCAGAAACTTATGCTTTAACAGAAAAACAGATCCTGGCAGGACATGAGCAGTTGAAGGTGAGAAAGGATTTGGGGGAGTGGGGGGCGGGGGGGGGGGAAATAATCCAACTACATCAGAAGCCTTCTCATCCTCAGCAAGGGAAGCCTTGAAACTGCTGTGTGCTTCTGCAAAACCTTCCACTGGACTTACAACTCCAGTTACCAGCCAAACACTGCTGCTGCCGCCAAATAAAAAATCCATGAGAGGCAAAGAGAGGAAAAGTTAATGTAATATTAAAACTGGAAATATCCATTCTGTCAAATGAAAATGCCCTACTGTTTGATCCCATTTATTGCAATAAAGCTTTATATCAAAGCATCTTGGGATTTTAAATTACATGCCAGATGCAATTTTGCAGCGTGAACATAAAATGCAAGGGGAAGTGAGACTGCTCAGCTCCAATGACTTTGATTGAACTTAAAGGGAACCTTTAAAGGGGGTCCCATTCTGGCCAGTTGACATCCTAAATGGAATGTTGGAATGGACACTTTCCACAAGAAGTTACATTTACAGGATAGGTCTCTGTATTGTTCTTTGTGGATGTCATTATTCTTTTGGTGCGGCAGCAATGGAGCAATATGTGACTTGGGACCACCTTTTCCCTGGGAATAGTGTCTGGTGGGATTTGTAGATTATATAGAAATATTTATGTAGGATGTAAGAAATGAAATATTTATGTAAGATGTCATGACCTAGAATGCTGTTAATAATTAAGGACTAGGGGTGTCAAATTCAAGGCCCCGGGAGCCGAATCTGGCCCATGGGATTCTTAGACCTGGCATGTCGAGCTGCCCTGGAAACAGTGAAGGACTGGCCCGCAGTGCCCTCCTGAACTCCATTTTCACTGGCAGAGGGTTGCATGAGGCTGTTGAGAGCTCAGATCTTGTTTTCTCTGGCAGATAACTCAGGCCACCACAGACACTCCTGAAATGATTGACGTTGAGCTGACCACACCCACCTAGCCATGCCCCTGAGGTCAAACACAACTCTGATGTGGTCCTCAATAAAACCAAGTTTGACATCCCTGGACTAGTTTATTTGAACAACTATATCATTTTTTAAAAGCTAGTCTGGACATTTAGAAGACTTTCTGAAGAATTCATTCTCTTGATATCAACACCATCATAGCTTTTTTTGGAATAGCTCTGAATGCTTTGGAACCTCTTTCAATGGAATGTAGGCTAGTTCAATGTTGTTATTGTTTTATTAGCAAATAAAGACAGTTCTTTGGTGGTTGTGGTGATGATTAGAATGTTCAGTATTTGTTGGTTTTAGGGCTTTGTTTTAAAATATTGTAATGACATTGTTTGTTATTGTTCTATGGCTCACCTTGTATGACATTCATTAAGAGAAAAAGGTCAATAAAGTAGATTATAAGTAAATAAAAATACAAACATAAAGATGTTGGCTATACCATTGCATTAAAAGTCTGTGTGATGACCCAGGGCCTGACACAAAAATAACCAAGTTACAAAAATAGAAAAAAGTCCCTTTAATGCCTCCAACTTGGCCACAATGTCCAATTATCCTTGGTAGGATATCAAACTCTTAAAGAAAACAGTTTACGGAGGGAGTAAATGCAGTCCACACCCAAAGTAAAGTTAATTAAAAATTAAAAACCCAACACACCACACTGAAGGAATTATTACGCCAGGCAAGGATGATTAATTGCAGACTTCTACCAGATAAGCAGCAACCACAATTGGGAGGAAGCCAAAACACAGATAAGCTCTGACAAGAATGCATGCTTTGCTTCCATCAACTTTGCCATGTGCAGTTTGTCCTTTTAACCAGTCCTCCCAGATGCAGCCCATGAGGAGATCAGGGCCCCTTCCTCCCCTGTAGACCACACCACTCATGTTTCTTGTTTATCCGCTCCTCCCTGCATGCCCTAGGATGAAGAGGGGATGGGACTGGATCTTCTTCTGAATGCCCCATCCAGCCTGTGTCCTTCCCCAATTTCCTCCACAATCACTGCAGCCACACTCCTACTCCCTGTCAACTGTTCCATCTCTCCCTTGGAGTCAGACTCCAACAGGGGCATGACAGTCTGTTAAACAAAATTACTCCATGCAATTTAACTACTATACATAGAATCCTATATTTGCATTGCATTTGCTTGTTGTTAGACATTCCATTGAAGTGAGTGAAATTTCATGATAAAGAAAATATATCTACTGTAAATGCAATACTTGGTTAATACTTGGTCTGAAATGGCATTGGGGTTTCCTGCTTGAACAGGAGGTTTGACTAGAAGACATCCAAGGTCTCTCCTAACTCTTGTTATTTGGTTATTCTATCTCTGCACTGTGAGCTACCCATATATCAGAACCCACAATTGTCTTCATAAGGGAGTCCGGTAAGCTAGCACAACTTCTGTTGCTCTTAGCTGTATGTGTATTCTATGCAGGAAACGGTTAATTATTTTAAGACACTGATTGTTGCGTGTATTTATATTTTAAACTAGACCTACTTTAAGAAAACTTATTTCAACATCTCTCTCACCAAATGTAAAAAAAAAAAAAATGAAAGGAAGGGTAAAATCTAATTTGCTAGCCTTACATGTATGAACAGTATTCTTCTAGTGCCTCAACCCTGCTGCTTCCTTCTGTGCACGCCTGGCTGCAGACTTTAATTAACTTCCCTGGCTGAATCAGAGCTGTTGTTAATGAAGCAGCTAATTCTGAGAGCAGGGGGCATGTGCTACCATTTAGTGCATTTGTGTGATTCCAGTACCCAAAAGTCACTAGATTTCCCCATGAGTTTGTCCTCTATGATGATGATGATGATGATTTAAAGCATAATTACTCCCATTCTTACCCATGCTGGTCATACTGAGATAAAATCTATTACTTGTCCCTTATTCTCCATTTCTCTCTAGTATATTTATGCTGGGCACAAAGGCTGTTTCCCTGAAGCAGATTGAAGATGAAAAGTGGCAGGGATTTTTTTTGGTAGGGGGGCACCTGAGTACTGATTCTTTAAATAGATTTCTTACATGCATATAAAGACATATATAATCTGCCTACAGATTCTGGCTATAGAAGATCCCAATAAATTGATAGCAGTTTACTATTTATATCTTTAAAAACACATGCCTGATAGAGAAACATGTTCTCAGATCAATCATATTATTCTGAGCCTCATTAGTGCTGCCAATCTCTATGATACAATGGATGATTATCAAGGGGAAATTTTTTCTAATACCCAACAGTCAATATGTACAGAGTAAGACCATATTGTAGAAATGTTTTTATTGCCTTTTTTAAAATACTTTGTATCTTATCCTGCTATGTCTCATGCTGCTAATTTTCATTAATTGGTTTTATTTTTGTATCCTGGTTTGTTACGGCATAAATGCAAAAATATTTCAAATAAAAAAAAATGTCATCCTATATGGGCAAGAAGGCAGACAGCATGCTGTCATGCAGGCTCTCCCCTTTTGGTTTGCATGGAATATCAACATATATAAAAAGGAGATCATAGTGATCTATTTATAGGATCAGTGGGTCCTAATTCTGCCACCATAAATTTACTCCTACTATTGGCTTTTAATACAAATTTTGTTTTATAATTGGGTTTTTTTTTTGTTGCTTTTATTGATTGCTTTGGGTTTTTTGTCCAAATTTCATGTATAGTACTTTGAGCTAGAAAGCATATAGCTTAAAAAAAAGAAGAAGGAAGTGATCTGTCTTCCATCAGCAAAATAATAGAAACCTCATTTTCAACCTTAGATACAATAATTTAGGATATTTATTTTAAAAAATTAAAGAGCCAACTCTGAGCAACTCCCAATCAAAAGCTAAAACACAGTGAAAACCACATTTAAAACTATAGAATTGAACTTGTTTATATACTATCCCTTTTCTTTCTTTCTTTCTTTCTTTCTTTCTTTCTTTCTTTCTTTCTTTCTTTCTTTCTTTCTTTCTTTCTTCCTTCCTTCCTTCCTTCCTTCCTTCCTTCCTTCCTTCCTTCCTTCCTTCTTTCCTTCCTTCCTCCTTCCTCCTTCCCTCCCCTCCTTCCTTCCTTCTCTCCCCCCTCCCCTCTCTCTTTCTTTCTATCAAATTTAGAACTGCCATTTTGAAGCTGGTTCAAAAAGCCCTCAAAAGTGTGCAAAGTTGCTTTGGATAATAAGTTTCCCAGGTTATGGCACATTAGGTGGATGAGAGATGGGGGGTGGGGGTGGGGAAACCAAGTGAAGGAAAGTCAGAAAGTATATATGCAATCTATACTTGCTATCAATTAGAGAGCATCTTCTCTCTGGTTTAGTAAGAAGATGAATTGGGAAGCTAAAGACAGCGGGCAGGCAAAATGGGAAAGGAGAATCTTAAGTTTGTCAAGTAACAATCATGTAATGCAGTAGGATTTAAGTCAGTACTCTCAAGGGGATTGAGAGTACATTTTAGTAGCAGCCAATAGACTCATCCACTACAATTTTCAATGTCCATACATGCAGTGATTTATTTGACTGGGAAGAGTATTGATGTGTTTGAACTTTGATGTTGGAGAAGGCTCCTGACAATATTATGAACATCTAAAAAACAAGCAAATGGATCATGGGGCAAATCAGTTCTCATTCAAAGCATAAATGATCAGTCTTATTTTACTTCAGATATATTATGCGAAGACATAACTGTCTAGAGATGGCTTAATGATGGGACAGGAGAAAGGAGAAAAAAGAAGAGGACAACAAACAGCAAGGTGGATGGACTCTGTTACAGCAGGAATGAGTGCACCATTGAAGACATAAAGACCAGGTTAGAAGCAGATTTTCATGGAAAATATCTATCTATGTGGCTGCTATGAGTTGAAAACAACTTAGCAATAGACTTATATACTGCTTCACAGTGCTTTACAGCACTCTCTATGTGATTTACAGAGTCAGCATATTGCCCACAACAATGTAGGTCCTCATTTTACTAACCTCGGAAGGATAGAAGGCTAAGTAAACCTTGAGCTGGTCAGGATTGAACTGCTGGCAGTCAGCAGAGATAGTCTGCAATACTGCATTCTAACCATTACATCACCTCAAGGCCTGAAAAACCTGAATCTGTGATAGGACCTGGATACTTTTTAACCAGGGAATACATGTTTTGCTTGTCAGTTTTCCAAGCAAAAGGATGGAAACTACACCTTTGCACTTCCCTGGCACTTCAGTTGGTAAAGCAGTTACTGTTCTTAAAGATACTCAAAGTTGAACATTGTGTGAATGTTCAGCTTAAATTAATTTTATGCTGTTTCTGAACATAAAAGTTTGTCCATTGTTTTTTTTTACTTCATTCTGAGAAGAGGCCAAACTGGTCAACACATCATACAAAGCCTGGACTCTAAGGAAAGGAAGTGAAAGTATAAGCATTCATAATTAAAACAATTTTATTTTCTTTAATTGGAACAGAATACAATCTGCTGTGGTTCAACACAGTTTATCGGCAGCTATGCTATCCTTTTCTTCACCCATCCCTGCTTTAAAAGAGATACAGGGGGAATATTTCAAAAATGTATTAACTGAAAACCTTGAAAGTATCCAGCTAAAACTTGGCAGCATTAATGTTCTCTAAAGCATTTACTATTCCTGTTTTTTTTTCTCATCCCATCTGCTCAAACTGAAGCAGCTGCAGGCATTTTGATGGTTCCCTATCATAGCTGCTGGTTGCTTTTTTTACTGAATCTGAAGCAGGTTGAATCAAATATTTTACTCCCAAATCGCAGAGCTCAACATCTAAGTGACTCATGCCATCTCCAGATTTCAATTCTGCCATTTTAATTGGGATCAAGACTTATTCACATATTTCAGTAATGTTTTCCTTTTCTTTTCTTTTTTGGAACCAGGAGCTGTGGTGAAGTGAGAGATTCCCACAGCTGGGGAAACAAGACCATCCATAAGCTAAGTGTTTGAAAGCGTTAAAGAAGATCACACTAGCTTCACGGCAGTTTCAAATATACAATAAATAAAGTAGAAATAAATTGGATCAGTATTTGAGTTTTGATGACTTTGTGGGATCCTAGAGCCTGAAAACTTCCAGTGATGGAGCACTGACAATTTCTGGAACTAAGCTGTTTCACTGATTATTCTCACAGTCAGGAAATTTCTCCTTTAGTTCTAAATTGGAACTTTCTTTAATGATCTTCCATCCATTACTTCTAGAGACTCATGATTTAAATGGGGGTAACTACTGGAGCCCTGACAAAGGAAGCACTTGGCAGTGCCTAGACACACTGACATTTCAATGAGGACTGAAAATGTTAGGCTGTTACCAGGTAACAATTGACTGTTTGCTGCCTTCTTCCAGATCTAGGAATACAAAGAATACATTGACAACCCTGAACCACAAAAGAATACTGGAAAAATTACAGGGGGGCTGTTTTTCCAGTTGCAGCATTCTCCTTTAACCACTTCTTTTAAATGCAGGCTGAAATTGTAAACTCACAGAAACCACAGTGTGTGTACATGTCTACTTTTTTCTACAAAGCAAAGCTTTCCCCCCTGTGCTTTCCTCCAGTTTGTTTGTTTTCTGAAATGTTTTCCTCTGGGTAGTAACTTGCCTGACAAACAGAAAGGACAAGACATGTTTGGAAAAGGATAAAAGCTGCAGAACAACCCAATGGAGTTCAGTTTCTCATGGTGGCATGCCATCAAAGATGTCTCTACAAACATGAGTAGAGTCATTCTGTGAAAGTTTCAAATCAAGCAAGACCTTTGTCTACCCAAAGTTCTCCTGGACAAAAGCCATTTGAGTCCAACAGTGGAGACCACATGTTACAAATTTGTTAGCAACCTGAACTTTGGCCAGCAAACATAAACATAGGAAATCATGGCAGGCAATCATAGGAATCTTCTTGCCAATCATATAAATTTTTAATGAGATGTGTATCTCCCAGATAATTGAAAGTTCTTGTTACAGTGATGATACTGAAAAGCAACAAATAACATAACAATCACATGTAAAATATGTCCTGTTACATAGAGAGTTTGTACCATTTTCTCTTAAATATATTAATATCTATTTATTTATGCATTTTCTGTCTTATATATGTTTATGTGATTAAAAAATGGCAGAGTCCATTTTGGTAGGTTGTGCCAATTCTCTGTTATTGAAATTGATAATGATTTGTTTTCTTTTCCTAGGATAGCAAGAATCTATTGGGCTTAATTGTCTGCCCATAGAATATGCTGCAGTTGGTAGACTTTTAGTGTTTCCTAAGAGGATTTGTTTCATGTGTTCATGAGAAACATTAAAAAACATTTCTGAGAAAGTGTTCAGATTAGTGATAAGGGTCAAACTGTTCTCCGTGACGTTGTTACCAGATTTTGTTCCCCCAAAAGTAAAAATCAATTTCAATTTTTTCTTTCTCTGAACAGCTTAATATAAATCTTTCTGCTGGGCAATGCAAATCTTCAAAGCATCTTCATGAAACACTAAACCAGGACAGCATCTGTAAATCTTCACTCTGTTCAGCAAAAATCGCTTTTGTGCATGCACAGAAGTCATTTCCATCAAAGCAAGATTGTTGATAAACTCAGACTGGCCTTGCTTTGATGCTGGATAGACATGGAGTGCTTTATTTGTAAAAACACATGTGTTGTCTTAAAGCATGAAAAATGCTTATAGGAAATGCTTACAAATGCTTACAAATGTCTTACTTTGCCACCTCAGAGTAGCAAAACAGACTTGATCTGATTCAGTGTGGAAGGGGTTTCTCTGTGTGTTACTTTTGCCAAGCAGAACTAAGCATCATGTATACCTTGCTCTTTCAGTGGGGTATCCAAACACTTTGTAAGTTGCTTCAAAGTGGCCTGTTGTTTGGAACTTCATTAGCATGAAACATCTCTTCAAAGATCTGGACCTTCCTAATAACACCATTTCTCAGAATTTGTTTGCATGCTTCTAAACTGAAAGCCTAATAATGTTGGCTTCATAAATAATCCTTGAAAGGTTCCAATAGCTAAAACTGCACTTGGATATATTTGATTGCTTGGGAGGGTTCTCCCACCTCCTCATATCATTTCCTTTCAATCTTCATATATGAAAGGGAAGTGAATGCTGAAATTAAAATAGTTGAGAAGGGAAAGTTGATTCTTCCTGACAGATGTGCAATGGTCCCAATTTTAACAGGATTTAACATACCTTTCTTTTTAATTACAGTGTCAGATGAACATTATAGCATAAAGCACAATTTGAGTTTAGAAAACTCGCTATCATAACTAAGTGCATTTCTGAAGGTAGCAGATAATGGATCAAGACTTCACATGGTAAGCATATAAGTGAATTTCATGTTTCATTGTACTTTGGAGGGTCATTTGGGCAAAATCACAATATAGAACTGTACAAATAAAATGAATAACTTATGTTATTACAAAACGAGACAGCTTTTTTAATAATCTAGTCTTAAACCCATTAAGGCTTCACAGCTAACAATCTACAGCTGTATACATAAAGGTATAGGAGCTGAATAAATGATTATAAAAGTTTGGTACTATCAATGTTTACAGTGCTATTTTCTGAGTCTTGAGAATAAGAATTTGAGAAGGGGGATGGGCACAATTTTTAAACACACAGGCACAAATAACAGTTATCAAATATATGAGACACAGTGGCACAGTGGTTAGAGTGCAGCACTGCAGACTACTTCTGCAGAAGTGAATATCTAGATGAACTGCAATTTAGCAGTTCAAATCTCACTAGGCTCAAAGTTGACTCAGCCTTCCATCCTTCCGAGGTGGGTAAAATGAGGACCAAATTGTTGGGGGCAATATGCTGACTCTGTAAACCACTTGGAGAGGGCTGTAAAGCACTGTACTGTGGTATATAAATCTAAGTGCTATTGCTATATCTAGGGTCAGTAAGACCTGCTATAGTAACCATATAATAACCATATAGTAACCAGTGCTCATGCAAATTATTCATATGCTAGTTTTCAGATTCAGCCCACAGCTTTCCTCACCAGAACAACAAAAACTATAATAACAACAACCTAACAACCAATATGAAAGCCTGATGATACAGCAATAGCATTTGGACGTGTATACCACTTCAGAGTGCTTTTCAGCCCTCTCTAAGGGGTTTACAGTGTCAGCATATTGCCCCTAACAATCTGGCTCCTCATTTTACCGACCTCTGAAGAACAGAAGTTTGAGTCAACTTTGAGCTGGTGAGAATTAAACTGTCAAACAGTCAGCAGAATGAGTCTGCAATACAGCATTCTAACCACTGCACCGTTACGACTCTATATGTTGCCTGAGTAATTAAAGAATATGTATAGAATATGTGAAAAAAAGGGGGTGGAATATTTTTCAGAGACACAGAAGTGAATATCTAGATAGTCAATTAGAAGAAACAGAAGATATATAAATATTCCTGCTTAAATGTCTAAGCATTTGTTTCTTTCTTTAGAAAACTCTTCGACTGTTGCTGCGAACTATGTTTAGTGATAACTGACATTGGCATTTTATAAAGCTAATCACGTTATACATAGCATCAGTACATGAATAACAACTGTAGTTAGATTTCCTTCCTCCTGTTATATCCGAGAGATTGCAAAAAACTTGATGGTGTTATTTATCAGAGAAAACATGACCACTACCATTCTCATTCTTAATCTAAAGCCCTGTGCACAACATTAATCAAGAGCTTGGCCAGAGGTGTATTATGTATCATTTTAATCTACTTCTGAAATGTCAAACTGGTATTAAAAGATGTTTTTAAAAATGGATTCATAAACAATTTCCCAACAAGTCCTCTGATAACATACCTTTTTTCAGTATCTACAATCAATAAAACCAATAATATCCATAACAGGATTTTCTTGAGTTATTTTTGAGACTAAAAGGGAGAGCATTTCTTGCTTCTATTTTCAAACTATTCTAAACCCCACCATAATGAACATCTTTATTTATTTATTTTTATTCTGGATGACTTCATAATATCTGTAATTATAAGAGATAATCAGAGTTGGAAGGGACCTTGTAAGTCATCTAGTCCAACACCCGCCCCCCCAAGTCCCGACACCATTTCGGACAAATGGCAGTCCAATATCTTCTTGAAAGTCTCAAGTGATGATGCTCCCACAATTTCCAAGGGCAAATTGTTCCATTGCTTGAATGTAGCTGTTCTTCATATGTTTTAGTCTCCAGTCCTCTAATCATCCTGGTTGCTCTTCTCTGTACTTTTTCTAGAGTCTCAACATCTTTTTATAGTGTGGTGACCAAAACTGGATGCAATTTTCTAGGTGTGGTCTTACTAAGAGTGGTATTAGTACTTCACTTGATTTTGATTGTATCCCTCTGTTAATGCAATTTAGGATTGCATTAGCTTTTTTGGTCGCTGCTGCACACTGCTGGCTGTTTGTCCACTAAGACTCCAAGATCTCTCTCACAGTTACTGTTATTAAGCCTGGTTTCACCCAGTCTATATGTGTACTTTTGGTTTTTCTTTGGTTTTCTTCTTTTCTTTTCTTTGGTTTTTCAGTCTATATGTGTACTTTTGGAATTTCAGGAATTTTAATGTTATCATATCCACATGGTACTGAGTTAAGGTATCAAAGAATCATAAAATTGGAAGAGCACTCAAGGATAAGATTACCTCAAAGATAATAAAAGGATAGCACGGTCACCGTCTCCCAAAGTTTCAGTCACTTTCACTTCTTCAGTGAATTCCTGTGGACAAGAATTTGGTCAGAAAAGAAGAGCCTTTTGTTTCTTCTTCTATATCCTGAGAGGAAACAGGAATTAGTTAGACCTCTGACTCTTGGAAGTCAGATTTTTTTTTTAGCAAACATCAGAGTAGTTAAAATCTCTCATTGTCAATATGATGTTCCTCAGAAAATTCTATCATTTTATGCACAATATAAGAAATATTTTGTGTCTGTCCCGGAAGTTTATAATTAAACTGCTGCTGCTTTTGTGTCCTTTTATTCTTGTCCCCAAAATCTCAGTGTTCTTGTTTCTGAATTTCTCTACAAGCAGAAATCCTCTCCATTTCTGTTAGGCATTTTTTTTTTGAGTCAACTATAGCCTTCCAGAGCTATCTTCTTACAAGATTTCTATGATGTCCATGATATTTGTCCTCTTAACGTTAAGGTTTCAAATTCTCCTCGTTTCTTTCACATATTCTGTGTCTTGTATAAGAACATCAGAGATTCTGAGCAACATTTTCCACTGACTTCACTACTGTAGTTTCGTAAAACACCTTGCCTGTCACTGGTGCTTCTCCATTTGTGTTCTCTGGCATTAACTGGCCTTTCATATTTCACCTAGGAAGCCCTCATCTTTCCTGATATGAGACAGTGTAAAAATGTTCTCCTTTAAACTCCTTTGTTTTTCTCCTTACTCTCGAAGCAGATGCCCTCCTATTTAAACAGAGTTCAAAATACAGATATTGCACATTCCTTTCAGATTACTCTAATATGTCTTTATGATGCTTGCAGATTATTGTTTCCCTGCCAAACTCCTATGAAAGCTTCTCTGTTTGTTTGCTTGGGGAAAATGGATGAAAAGTCGAAAAGCTAAGCCTTTAGACATAAGGCAGGAAGAATCTATGAAATCAGTTTTCTCTTAATTCTTCATTTTTGTGAAGCAAAAATCAAAATAAGATGCACTGCAGAGGAGAATAGTTCCAGGAACCCAACCCCATTGATAAAGATATTGTGGGAGAGGACATAGAGTTTGAGGCATCCGAAATATTTTCAGTGCAGAAGTGAAGATTCTACGAAGGGAGGGACAGATTCAGGTTTAAACTTCATGCTGAATAACTTTTTGAAAACATGACACATTCTTCATTGTGCAATATTGTGAATTGGAAATTTTCATTTTCTAAGCTAGGGCTCTACAATGTCAATTTGAAGAGCTGGTTCTGTAAGCCAGCAAAAAAATACATCCTTTGTCACTCATGGGTAATCAATTATAAATAAGCCATTACTAACCTGGGCAAGCCTAACCAAAGCATGAATAAACCACCTACACTGAGAGTATGTGGAGCCATTTGAAACCTCCCAACTTTCTGTAGACTCAATAGAATCTTCTATTGCTCCATTTCAGTGGCACAATCCAGGTCATTGTTCCTGCCACAAGAACTCAATAAAAGTCCCCAAAGTGGTAGCTGCTGAAACTGGTGAACAAGAACCACTAATTCTCAGGCTAGACAGAACTGTTCAGTAAATATTGCACAGGTCTCCTACTCTCAAAGTTGGCAGGAGAATGGCCAAATTTCTGGAGCAGATAGATAGGCAAATCTTTTGCATCTGTCTCTATCTCTCTTTCTCTCTCCACACACATATCCAGTTATTTTTTGTTTTCAATAAAGCAGTTTATCTATTCATGTCATGTTTGTGAGGTTCTAATGTAAGCAAGCTCCTATACCTGCAGTAAGTTGATTTAAAGAGTAAGATTTATTGCTATATCTGCCAAGCATGACAGATACAAAGACACTAAAAAACCCTCTTTCCCTTGAGCTGAACTTGACTCTTGGTTATATCATAAACCTATATGAAATACAACAGGTGTTTTGCCATCGCCTTTTTTAGTTGTTGTTGTTTAACTTCCAGACTGGCTCATACTTGTAATATTTCCTGCTGGTCTTCCATCCAGCTATGCAATTTTTCAGATCTGATCCTGCTTAGCTTTCTGAGATCAATCGAGATTGGCTAAATGCTGCCATCTAGCTGAGTAGGACTCCATTATTTTAATTAATTGATTATTAGTTAATTAATTATTTTAAAAATAAAACTCTGAAATGAATGAATGGATGAAAACTCTACAAAATGCCATTCATATGCTGTATTTTCCTTACAAATACTTTTTCTATATCCTGTGCCCTAGGCTTTAAACAAATATCCAGTGTAGTCAAAAACTTGAAAATAGATTGTCTGTTCCTGCAATAGATTCTTGCCTCTGGTTTCTTAACTAGCATTTGTTATCTGCTTCTCCCTTTTCTCAGCTACTGTTTTCTTCAAAGTTCTGATTGGTGATCCTGAGGCTTTACTAAAAAGCTAATCTACCCATGTCCACATACTGGTATTTTTTCAATTACTGTCAACAGAATTTATTTAGGTCTCCCTTAAGTTGCTAAGATATTAAAATATATATCTTCCCTCAGCAAGCAAGTTAGTCTCTGGGCATTATTCTCTTATGATAACATTTAAGCACTCTAACACCATAAAGTCTATGTTGTTTTCCAGTTATTATGTACTACAATGGATAGAGTGTTTCTTAAAGCCTCAAAATTATTACAGTATAAATATAAATGTTAGCCAGTATTAACACATGCTTTAATTAATACTCCAGAAATGGCTAGCAATGGGATACAGTTGATATAATTTCTTACATTTAGAATTTAACTGTACCTTTACAAAAGCAGCCAGCCAGCTTTACCTACATGTATGGTATTCAGCTTTGTTCGGGTATTTTCCCACGTCATTATAGTTGTGCTTTTAAAGTTGTAGCAATGTTTCGGCAGAATCTCATCTGCCAACATCAGGCTTCTGTATTGTGTTCATCTGTGAGTCAGACTTTTACAGTTGTTTCAGTTTTAAATTTGGGGCTAGCCTACTGCTGTGCCAGGATGGTTTTTTCTTCATCCTGATTGGTTGGGAGTCTTGGACTGTGTTTATTGGTCTTGGAGTTTGCTGTGTTCTGCTTGATTGGTGTTTCTAATATCTTCTGTCTGTTTTGTGGCTTTTTTTGTCTTGGTTGGCTGGCAACATTGTGTTCCTGTATTGGAGGCTTTTAGTGCAGCTTGGCTCTGAGTAAATGGATGGGTATCATTTGTTAGGAAGCTAAGTTTCATCTGGGTGCCTGGTTGGGGTGTGTTTGAGCTGGAGGTATCAGGGGGATCTGTCAGTGTCCAGGTGTTTGCCTGGCTTGTGGAGTGGGGATTTTTTTTGTTTGTGAGTGCAGGCTTCCAAATAATTGACAGTCTGGTGGAATCATCTCTTCTGTTCATGCTTTCAGTTCTTTTTTCAATCTCTTTGGCTTCTCTGATAATTCTATGGCTGGGGTTTTCTATAGTGGCTAGGGTTTGGTGCCATTGAAGTTGATTCTATGACCTGTGGCTTTCATGTGTTGGACTAGTGAAGAAGTGTGTTCCAACTTTTTTACTGCATTTTTGTGTTCATCCAGGAGGGTACTTATTTTTCTATTCTATCTCCAAAGATAAAATTGACCAGGAAAACCAAGGCATATATGAAGTCCCCTGTGCATCATGCCCGGCCACATACATTGGACAGACCAATAGAAGAATAATAGAAGAATAAGACTCCCAGCCAATCAGGATGAGGGAAAAAACCATTCAAATAAAGCAGAAAGCCAGCACCAAATTCACACAAAAAACCGCTGCCAAGCCTGACACACACACGATTAAAAAGAACCCAGTACACAAAACTGAAGATGGCCGATGAGATTCTGGCGAAACGTCACTATAATAAAAGCACAAATATTAAGACATGGGAAAATACCCGAAGAAACCTAAATATCATACATACATATACATACATACATACATACATATATTATTCATGAAACTCAGTCAACTGAACATTTAAAAATGTATCAACAACAACAATAGTAATAGTAATAATAATAGCTGAGATAGGTTATAGTTTAAAATGTAGATAACTTTCTATTTATTTCTGTCTACACAAACTAAGCAGCCATATAATAGTAAATGTCTTAAGCAGACATTTAACTATTCATCATCTAATGTATAAATGGATTCTAGTTTGCAATATTCTAAATTAAGAAACTGCTGTTCACTGCTAACCTTGTAAAAAACAAAACAAAGAAAAAACATTTCCAGATTTTTAAAAGAACAGAATCTAAATAGAAAAGGTTTCCATGTTACATCCAAATCTTCAGAAGATGAGAGCTGAAAACTTTGAAGCAGCTTTTGCACATTGTTTATCTAAAACATATTTATAAAGCATTTCTATTTCACTCCTCAACTGAAAAGTTTCTCAAACTGTTTTCAGGTTTTTAGCCATCAATCAATCAATCAATAAATGGCAACATCATATGTGAATCAAGACACAAATGCTAAAAGGATTTTCACACATCACCAAGTTTATTTCATTATTTCTTTCTCAGTGTGATCACATGCTGTTTACCTATGATTCAAGATATATTGTAAGAATAATTAAATACTACGAAGCATTTTCACAGAGTACATTAAATGAATCAAGGCAATCTAAAAGATGCTGCATACTTTACCAAACCTAGATAATCCTCTATCTTGTAGAGAATTTCAGAGAACTGTTCTTTCTAAACTTAAATATATTTTCATCAGTGAATCAACCTATTGGATTTTTGACTAACTCTCTTTCTGTGAATGGAAGCACTAATAGAAGAAGTATACTTGTTTATCTATAGTTACCTCTATTGTCCTAGAACCAATAGTATTGGGATGTAGAAATCAGGGCAATTATCAGAGCCCAGGTGTTGGGAAACCTGAGCATCTGTCGACAAGTGGGCTACAGGCCATGGGTCCCATAGCTGAGCAACCAGGGCATGGGCCTGCAGGGCTATTGGAAGCTGGACAACCTCAAAAGTGGCAGAAATACACTATGTCAGAGAACCACACTGTAATGAAATGCTACTACAAAGCAGAACCAGAAAAATGAGGCTACTATTATTATTATTATTATTATTATTATTATTATTATTATTATTATTATTATTATTATTATTATTATCCTTCTCATCTCTATTATTCTCTCAAATTGGTATCATTATTATGATTACTATTACTCTGCTGCTGTTTTATTACTCTGTTTGAATGTGCACTAAGATCTTCTGCACCAGAGACAAATTCTTTGTGTGAGCATTGGCCAAATAAAATATTCCATTAAAATATTCCGTCCTATCCTATCCTATCCTATCCTATCCTATCCTAGATTTGTACATTTTTCTTTTTGAATAAACTTTCATTTTATTTATCTCATGAGATATAAATTATTGCTTTAATTTCCCTAAATGTGCAGGAAAAGAGCTGATTCTCTTAGTCACACACCTCAACCCTATTGTACCAGAGCTATAAATGTACTTATTTTTATCACCCCCCGCCCCTTTTAACTAGTCTGAAAAGTAAAATAGTTGTGGCGTACTCTCTCTGTCATGCATTTGGATGCAATGGGAATGGCAGGTTAGGTGTTATCTTGCAAAATAGTTGGAGGGAGCAGTAGTCACTAAATAAAAATGTCAAGTTTGGAGGTGGAACTAGTGGGCTTATGGAATAGAGGGTTTGAGACTTCCAGCTTTTTATCTAAAGGACCTGAAAGTTAGAAAGTAACTAATTTACTAGAATATTAAGTTCTAGTCTGTTTAGCCTTACAACCTACAAGGTCTTTCCTGATATCCTTGCCGACCTGTGACCTTTCTTTGGACACGTAAGGATACTTCAAACGAAAGCAGTTACAGTCAGATGATTAATGTGCTTATTTTCTAAACTATATGTTTCACTTAAAGCTCAAAGACTTTGGAAATAATGAAGATGGTAGATCTGACATTTTGCTTTGCCAATCTCATTTTTTTTCTTTTTTTAAAGTGAAATATATAAAAACTCAGGAAGAGCAGGAAGCTTGGTATGTATTTTTTAAAAAGCTATCTGTAGTTGTTTTTGTATCATAGGTAGCATACAGTGAACCTCAGGTATACATCAACATAATGACAGGCATTGATATAATGGACCACACAGGATGTTACACTGCCAAAATGCCACCAACTTTGAGGCCATCCTAGTAGTGCTAATATGAAATCATCATGCATCCAGTTAATTTTTCTGGCACATCTGTAGTAACATTGTTAGCATTCCAAGTAATACACCCATAGAACTCTGATGCAGGTAGATTCCTCAAAGAACAGTTTTATTTGGAGATATGGTATTGGCACAGAAACCAACTCTGAGAGTACTTGCAGTTTTCACCTAATCAGAATAGAATAGAATAACAGAGTTGGAAGAGATCTTGGAGGTCTTCTGGTCCAACTCCCTGCCCAAGCAGGAAATCTAGAGGTGGTATTCAGCAGGTTCTGACCAGTCCTGGAGAACCCGTAGCAGAAATTTTTAGTAGTTTGGAGGACCGGCAAATACCATCTCTGATTGGAGATTTTACAGTATCCTTCCCCTGCCACGCCCACCAAGCCACACCCACAGAACTGGTAGTAAAAATATTTGAATCCCACTACTGAAAAACCTACACTACTTCAGACAAATGGTTATCCAACATCTTTTAAAAAACTTCCAGCGTTGGAGCATTCACAACTTCTGGAGGCAAGTTGTTCCACTGATTGATTGTTTCTAACTGTCAGGAAATTTCTCCTTAGTTCTAAGTTGCTTCTCTCCTTGGTTAGTTTCCACCTATTGCTTCTTGTCCTACCCTTAGATGCTTTGGAGAATAGCTTGACTCCCTCTTCTTTGTGGCAGCCCCTGAGATATTGGAACACTGCTATCATGTTTCCCCTAGTCTTTCTTTTCATTAGACTAGACATACCAGTTCCTGCAACCGTTCTTCATATGATTTAGCCTCCAGTCCCCTAATCATCTTTGTTGCTCTTCTGTGGACTCTTTCTAGAGTCTCAACATCTTTTTACATCATGGTGATCAAAACTGAATGCAGTATTCCAAGTGTGGCCTTACCAAGGCATTATAAAGTAGTATTAACACTTCTCATAATCTTGATTCTATCGCTCTGTTTATGCAGCCTAGAACTGTGTTGGCTTTTCTTGGCAGCTGCTGCACACTGCTGGCTCATATTAAAAAGTGAGAGTTTCCCTTTTCCCCAAAGTCAAAATGTCCAATATAGAGAAGCCTGTTGCTCCTCTCTCCAGACAGATATTGGAATGTCCTTGGTTTTTGTTTTGGTTACCAAAGCCCAGCTATCTCTATTCCCCCCTCTTTATCCTTCAGCTCTACTGTGGCAACACTGAAGCCTAAAAAAAGGCCATGGTGAGACCAGCTTCAGGGTTGACAAGCATTCAAACTTCTTATCCTGCAAATGATGGCTGTTTGCTTTGACCCGCTAACCACAGGCTGGGAGCTACCACTTCAGTGATCTTTGTTTGATTACCCTGGGCCCCATTGCCTTCATGGAAATTGGCCTATAATTGGCCTTGCCATAATCTCCTAACACATCCTGAAGTTGTTGTGAGAGAAATAATAAAACCTTAGCAACATCTTGCACTTAGTTGCTCTCTTCTCCCTCTCTTCCTTGAGCTTTAATAGATGTCTAATGTCTTTTTTATGTTCAGTAAGATATCATTAGTTTAAAAATTAGCATCCCGAAGTGTATGTTTGCCACTAGTGACTGACTTTCAACTGCCAGCAATATGACTGTTTAGTAAGCCTTTAAAAGTGTTTTATTTATCTTTGAATGTGCTTCCTCTCCCTCTTTTTATTAGCATCTATGAAGAATAAGCAAGATAATTCACTAGCTGCTTAATGTTTAAATCTAACCAGGATCATCTCATTCTTTCATGGGCTATTTTTCCACCCTTTTCCAATACATTCCCCAGTTTCTCCATTTCTTTTTTTGCTGCTGGAAGGCAAATGCTGTATCTCTTCATCCATGTCAGTGAGGCATAGTTAGGAAATCAATTGGATTTGAGAGAGTGAGCTGGTAATAATACTCTAGACCTTGCACATTGTAAGGCTCTATAGGGAGCATCTAAAGTCTGAGGGATCACTGCATGCATCAGGTACACTGCCAGATACTCATTTTTAGGATCAATATCTTTGGCCGCTAGAATTGTGCAGTGATACCACCAGAGAACAAAAGATACCAAGGAGAACCTTTTATAGCAAGCTAAGTAGACAAGCTTAGTGCTTTACTAAAAAATAATTTCTAGGATAGCTTGTATGCTACATTCTGATATGGCATAGGTGAATCTGTGGTCTCTCAGATTGTTGAATTATTACTCTCAGCAGGTCCAGGTAGCAACTCTAACAAAGAGAAAAGTTAGGAGCTACAGTTCAGCAACAACTGGAAGGGCACCAATTTCTCATCCCTGAATTAGATGAGTTTGTAGTTTCATATTCTACAATTCTATTTTATTGTATCTGCAATACAATAGTTTCTGACATGCATAGGATTGTGCCATTACAGCCTCAATTTCATTTTAAAAGGCATCTTCTTCTTGTGATATTGAAAGATAGACTGCTATGTCTTCAGATTTCTTAACTAATTCCTACATATGGAATAACGTAAGTGGGCCTGTTCAACATGCTGTTCTCCACAAAAAAAAATACCAAGTAGCTCTGGGAAGTCCACCATTATATTATGACATCTTCCCACTCGTCTATCTTAACTACTGGCACTGCTGTACTTTTGATACTGAGCATAAAAATTCATCATGATTGAAGCTCCACGAATTTGTCTATTTCTGCTTTAAATCTATTCCTATAATCCCATGTACTATATCTCTGTCACACAAAATAATTTTCATCACATTCTTTTCTCCATATTTTAGGACACCATAACCCTTTTTATTAAAAAAAATACAGTTGATTCAACATCTGAACATCCTAGAGTCACCTTGGCAGGATGGGTGGCATAGAAATCTAATAATAAATAAAATAAAGCTTCTAGGTTTTGTGCATTAAATGGCGCACTGATTGAGAAAAAGTCTGAGAAGAGAAGCAGTAATCCTGTGATCTATCATGTAATTGTACTGCGTAGGTGAGAAAAGTGTTAGGAATTTTATAATTACATTAATGGAAAGTTGAGTACAAAGCAGTATACATAAGGATTGTGCACTGATTGAGAAGTCTTTAAGAACTTGCAAGAGCATAGTACCTCACTGCTACTAATTAAGGTACTGTATATATATTTTTTCACTCAAATTTTCACTTATGTATGAGAAAAGGTGCCATTATCTTTATAGCCACATTAAAAATATTAAAGCATTAAAGCATCAAAACAATTTTGACACTTTCTCCAAAACCCGAAAAGAGATGTGTATATTTTAAGGAATAACAGGGCGGTTATTGTGGCAGTAAGTCCAAAATATTTTTTCTAAATCATTTTCAAAACATGAACAACTCTAGCATGTATGTAATATGTTTGCATAAAAATATGTTAGGGAAAGTTGCACAGAAAACTATTAGGAATAGCCAGGGGTGTGATTCAAATTTTTTAACAACCGGTTCTGTGGGCGTGGTTTAGTTGGTGGCCATGGCTTGGTGGTCATGTGACCGGGTGGACATGGCTTGGTGGTCATGTTATTGGCTGGACGTGGCCAACTCAATATCACTCACATCAAGGCATGCATCTCCTCGCCTGGCCTCTCATGACTGTGGGGATGCTGCAACAGTCGTAAGTGTGAAAAATGGTCATAAGTCACTTTTTTCAGTGCCATTAGAACTTTGAATGGTCACTCCATACAAGCAAAGTA
Organism: Pseudonaja textilis; assembly: GCF_049901715.1. Classification (NCBI taxonomy): domain Eukaryota; kingdom Metazoa; phylum Chordata; class Lepidosauria; order Squamata; family Elapidae; genus Pseudonaja; species Pseudonaja textilis. The sequence continues at coordinate 51,085,951 of NC_141994.1, forward strand.
CCAGCAAAGGAGGGAAAAAAAACTCCAGAGAAGTTCCTGAGACAGGAAGTCCAGTCCTGCCAAGAATGTAATAAGGGTTAATGGAGAGGCAGTTTCTGTAAGCAACACCAGAATGTTTCCTGCCTGCCTTCCTTACAGGATTAGGCCAGTAATTTCTTCTAACAACTGTTTCTCCAAACTGCTTAGAATGTGAACAACCTGTTCTTAGCAAATAGGTGCAAACTGGTAGAATCCCACCCCGGGAATAGCTTTGTACACTAAGTACATGAAAAGTGTTCATTAAATAAAAATTAAAGCAAGAGCAAATGCAGAATTCTTTGCTGGAATCAGTTAGAAGTAAACATTTGAAGTAGAGGAATAAGAAATGAAAACTCAATTTGACATGGAGCAGTTTTGGTTGATGTACATTAGTAAGAACAGTGAATGCCATTTGTAAGCAATTAGAAGACAAGGCAGTGTAAAAGTGTAGTTGCACATTTTTTGAAAGAATGAATTGAATCTAGCTTTCCTTTTTCTTTCTTTTAGGATACCTCACAATAGAAAAGTGCATATAATAAAATAATGAGGGTGCAAAATGTTAATATACTATAAATCAGAATAGTTGTCACTAATATGGGAAAAGTATACCAGGAAAAATGACTTTAAAGTCTTTTTTTGTGTAATTTAAAATTAGCCTGTCAAAGATTTCTCTAGCATTACTCTATTGCTCAAAATGACTAGGATAATTCTTTGGAAATTTTCTTTTATTTCAGAAAGAGAGAGAGAAAGAGAGACAAAGAAACACAGAGAGAGAAAAGGGGATGTGTTTAAAATCATTTGATAGAAGTTTTAGAATTGTGCTATGTCCCTAACATATAGTATTTCATGCTGTGATGAAGGACTTAGAATAGATTGGTCTCCCTGATTGGTGTTTGTTGTGAAGGCTAGACGTTGGCTGAATCCCACTTAGCACATCCTAATGATGATTGATTTGCTTCAGAAGTTGCTTACTTTGATTCAGCTTTGATAGGAACTTTTTAACTTATTCTGATAAGTCAGAATAAGTTAGTACTGGTCAGAGAAATTGTCCTGTGCTTCATTCAGTATGATGAAAGAGAATGCACTTTAGGAGGACAATTACAAAACCAAACAAAACCAAAGATGGATTGTGAAGTACTTGCTCATATTTCATTAAAGAGGGCCAAAGGGGAAGTGTAAGTATCCTATTTTTCATTGTACAATCAGCCCTGCAGTGCCTGGCAGCTTTCTTCACTTCCCACATTTCAAATGAATCCCCAAAGAAGATACCATGATGAAATTTCTTCCCACTGGTTATTTATAGTAAAATCCACCATTGTTACCAAAGTGACTTGTTATTCATCAGATTTTCTTCTAGTTAACATTCAGAGAAATTATCTTTTTGTTTTCTCAATCTATAAATTAGGGACAGAATTTATAAATGATTCCTTTCTTTTTCTCCATAGAGAAGAAGTAAAACTGAAGTAGGTTCTGGTCAACCTGGGGATTCAGATCAGAATCCTTCAGATAGAGGTCTTCGATGTGAACTGAAATCCCAGGTTAAAAGAGGACCAGATGTATCCATATATTTTTTTCATTGTGGAAGTTTTGTTTCCTTGGAGGTGAGAAGGAAAAAAAGCTTTACTGACCCCTCATTTCACATGTAAAGCTGTACATTTCTTGGAGTCAGTTAATGTCTTCACCTGCAAGTTAATCAGTTGTTGATAATCAAGCAACATGTTTCTATTTGTGAAGCATTCCTGTCAGGCTTCAGTCAACAGACAGGACTGGAACCAATTAGGAAACTCACAAGACTACAAGGTCTTATATGTAATCCTTATTGAAGAAAGGTAAGAAGCCATAAAAAGACAATTGTAGCAAGCATGTTTCAAGAGCAAATTCACCCTAGAAATAACATTACAATTCTGTACAGGTAGTTCTTGACTTACAATCATACATTTAGTGACTGTTCAAAATTACAACTGCACTGAAAAAATGGTTCTTGGACTTAAGTCTGTGGAAACTTTCCCATGGTCAGCAACTGGCATGTATTTACAACAATTGCAGCATCCTGGTGTCATGCAATCATCATTTGCAACTTCCCAATCAGCTTCTGACAAGCAAAGTCAATGGACAAAGTTGGATTCACTTAATGACTATAAGATTCCCTTAATAAATACAGTGATTCATTTAATAACCATGACAAAAAGATCACAACATTGTGTACAACTCCATTAACAACTGCCTTGCTTGGCAACAAAAATTCTGGCCCCAATTTTAATTGCAAGTCAATGGCTAGCTCTAGATTCTCCTTCTTGCCATCTATAATGGGTTCCAGTCTCCTCTTTTATATTGGAAGGCCAGTTTTCATGTGTCCTTATTTTTGCAATGATCATATTTGTCATTGTGTTGTTTTTCCATTGTTTATGTGAAGATAGCAAGGAATGAAGTAACATCATACTAAAAAGCGTGCAAAATCTGACAGTTGCAGAATCTGTCCCATCCACTGTGTCTTCTGCAGGGATGGGATTCCACCAGTATAACAACCGGTTCGGTGATTGTATGTTCACACCAAATGCATGCTTACCTTCTTCTGCAGTCCCTGTGACTAAAACAGCTGAGGCTGGCAAACTGCTCTGCCACGTGAATCAGCTGTGCTCTCACAAAAGGGAATAAAGCACAAGAAAGAGCAGGGGTGAGCGGGTGGGCAGGCCCACATGCTCGTTGCAGTGAACTGGTTCACTGCTAGCTGATTTTCGAAGCAAAGGGTTTGCCTGAACCAGTCTGAATCAGTAGAATCCCACCCCTGGTCATCTGGCATACTTCTTAAGACAAATGATCAACCTGAGCATCTACATGGTTCTAATGCAGATCCATGGCCTTGGTCTTCACACAAGAGAAAGTTGTTAGTGATTTCAAATTAATGGCTTAGTAATCAATTACCAGACCACAGTTTAAGAAATCAAAATAAAGTTACTTTTTAGAGGAAGTGAAAAGTTACTATTATTAATAGTCAGGCTTTACCCAACAAGCTTGGACTGGAATTAAATAGGCAAGTTCACAAAAATTCAAGAATTTCTGATAAATAATCCTTATTGAACAAAGTTAAGAAGCTATAAGAAGACAATTCTAGCAACTGATATTTCAGAAGCAATCTCTCTCCCTCCCTCCCTCTCCCTCTCCCTCTCCCCCTCTCTCTCTCTATTCAAAATTTTAGCACCTCCTTTGTCAGGGCTCCAACAAATCTACCCTCATTCAATCAAAAGTCTCTAGCCGCATCTCAGAGAAAAGTAAATTGATTTATTAGGAGTGGCCATGTTGGCGTAAAATGGATGCAGCTGATAATAAATTACATCATACATTCCCCCCTTGATCCTGGTCTTTCCCCACCCCCTGGATGTGACTTCTCCAATGGTACACATCTATCTCCAAGAGTCATCCATCATGCTCTCCAATAATCTTCTTATGCTCCGACAACTTTGGGCTACCGGGGTGATTAGCTAGGCATTTAAGGAATGCCTTGGTTTCCCCCACTCCCCTTTTCTGGCAGCTAAAAAGACCAAAGGAGTATCTTTTTAGTTGACATCTTTCTCTTTTCCACCTTTGTAAAGGGTTGACTAGACCTCCTTTTATATAAAAATGGTTTCCATTTCCCTTGCTTTTTCCATGTCAGATTTCCTTCTATGTTGTTTTTCACTGACTGTGTAAGGACTTTCACTAATTTGTGAGAATTCACAAATCCTTTCCACTGGAATCAAGACACCAACATCACACTGCAGTTCTGTAGAGTATAAATGTCTTATAATATTCATGATTTCACGCACACCATTATTTTTCTACAGTTAGTTCAGAGAATACATGAGATTGAAAAGGTTGCTCATATTGGTTCTGTACTTCGTATATCTCATGTGAATCAGTTGTTGCTCTTTTATTCTCAGACTTTCTGAACTGAACAGTGAGGTCTGAAGAAAATTCTATTAATGTTCAATAAAACATTATATCATAATGTCTACTCCATGCAGTCAAAGCAGTTGACTGAACAGGAATTGCAATCCTATAGAGTTCTGCTTGTATTTATGCACACATGACTAGAATTCACATAGAACACAGAATAACAGAGTTGGGAGGGACCTTAGAGGTCTTCTAGTATAACCCCCTGCTCAAGCAGGAGACTACCATTTCAGAGAAGTGACTGTTCAGTCTCTTCTTAAAAATCTCCAATGATGGAGCACCCACAACTTCTGAAGGCAAGACATTTCACTCGTTAATTGTTCTCACTGTCAGGAAATTTCTCCTTAGCTTTAGGTTGCTTCTCTTTTTGATTAGTTTCTATCCATTGTTTCTTGTCTTTCCTTCTGATCCTTTGGAAAATAGGTTGGCCCTCTCATCTTTGTGTAATCTCTCAAATATTGCAATGCTGCTATCATGTCTCCCCAGTCTTTCTTTTAATGAGAGTAAACATACCCAATTTTTGCAACTGTTCTTCATATGTGCTAGTCTCCAGTGCCCTAATCATCTTCGTTTGTCTTTTCTGCACTCTTTCTAGAATATCAACATTTTTTAATACTGTGATGACCCAAACTGGATAAAATATTTAAAATAAAATATTCCAAGTATAGTCTTGCTAAGGCTTTCTAAAGCAGTACTAGTATTTCTAATGATCTTGATTCTATCCCTCTCTTAATGCCAACTAGGATTGCATTCATTTTTTTGATTGCTTCCACACACTGTTGGCTCACATTTAAGTGATTGTCTACTAGGACTCCAAGATGTTTCTTACAGTTGCCACTACTGAGCCAAATTTCACCTAATCTTTACCTGTACAATTTGTTTTTCTTGCCTAAGTGTAAAATCTTATTTTTCTCTGCATTGATCAGATCTAGAATGCAAAGAGAGAAACAATAATGCACAGCCTCATCTACATAAATCTTAACTTCATCCCTTTATCAAATACCTAGACATGTAAAATTTTGTGAAGGAAATGTCTAATTAAAGAATAGAAAATTTTAGCACATTAAAATTTATTTTGGTGTATATTTCTTGCCTGTAAATTATTTCCATTTTCTTTTTTATTTGTAGTATAAAATAAATATTTAAATGTACAAACATATAAATGCTCAAGATACCTGGGAATGTAAAGTCTTTGAAGTAATGCTGTCCTTGACAAAACTTGTGACTGTGGCTGAGTAATTCCTAGAAATGACCATTTACTAATGGATTTTCTGAATTTTCTATGGGAAGCGCTATGAGGAGTATATTTTATTCCAGTAGTTCTCAACCTTTTCTTCCCCGCAAACCCCTCTTTAAATACCTTTTGTGGCCAAGGATCATGGCCACGAACTCCCAAGACTTCTCACGATTTAAATTATAACATTTCTTCAGAACTTCACAGACACTCTCTCATATCACGCCCCCATTCCAGGGGTTTGTGGACCACAGGTTGAGAACTACTATTTTATGTTGTTTTGTTCAGTCCATGAGTTTGGGGAGTCTTTCAGGCAAAGAGAAGGAGAGGATGTTTTTTTAAAAACAAGTTTTATTCAGTTTTTCCAAAACAAAGTAAAAAAGAGCTCTTTTCAATGTACAACATAATTCCGAGTTACCACTTTTACATGCAAATATGCAA